>NC_088979.1:66132192-66432192 GCF_963932015.1 Anas acuta | reverse complement strand
GGTTTTGGCTTTGGTCTTGCTGATTGTATGGCATAGTCACAGACCAAAAAAAGTTGGATTTTATTTTTTTTCCATTGTATTTCTTTGTGTCTGAAATCCTAAACTTGCAGAAGTGGCAAGTGATGGACTGTAGCTTTTTATGGGGTAGGGATTGCAGTTTACATGCTCTTCTTTGGGGAAGAGCTCACACTGCATGTCCATCTTTTAAAAATCTACTGTCTCAAAGTGGAAGCCCAGGAAAGACTAATCACCTCTGGATATCCAGCACATGGTAGACTCCTTTCTTTTTTTTTTTTTTTTTACAGGCTGATTCAAATTCAACAGCAAGATATGTAATGGACCATCTCCCCCCATATGGACTATATTTCCTTCTAGTCATGATGGCAGTGGATCCCTGTGGTAACTATGATGAAGCAATTATTATCACGGGTAAAGAGCAGTTGGAAAGTATTTGGTGTGTTTCTCTTACTGCGATTTAACAGCTGGAGACAAGCGAGGGGAGTGGGAACTCATCTCTCTGCAGTTTCAGCAGCAGTGACCAGTGGAGCACAATTTGGAAGTTGCCCTTCTGAGCACCTAGAGCAGGACAGACACCAATGAAGTCAATGGAAAAGCAGTCATTCAGACTTTGTCAGGGTTTGAGTCAGATCCCTGGCTTCAGCAGCAAAGATTTGTATTTATGTAGTTTGCTACATCACAATATGGTGTCTCAAAATGTCTGCTACCACTCACTTTTAAAGCGTACATATAGCACATACAGTCTTGTCACAGCTGACACCTTTTTTTTTGATTTTGCTACATGAGAGTACTCTGTTGCTGATGAATCAAGCTGTTTTCAAGATTGGTTTACTTCTGAATATTTTGGGGGAGGAAAGCAAAGGAAGAAGAATATTTTTCAAAGAACTATCCCCATCCCTATCTTCTGAGCAATTTTTCTATTGAAGACTTTTTTAATAGTTATAAATGCAGTGTAAGCATCCCTTCTTTTGATGACTTATGAAGTAAAAAAAATTTACAGCCAAACGGCTTGGCTCAGGAAAGCATCCTTCTTTAGGACAGCATTTAGTATAGGCCAAGTCCATCAGGTCTCAGCTCAAGGGAAGAAATGATGCAGTGTTTTATCACCCAGAGTTGGAATGAGCAACCAGTGGTCACCCCGCCATCACCCCTGCCCCACGGCAGTCCCAGTGACATCTCTGTCACTCTTTTCAGAAATGTGCTGAGCCCATTTGTCCAGGCTCCAATATGCTCATCTGCCAGAGACATCCCCTTCTTTGCAGGATCCGTCTGCAAAAGCATCAATTTAAGCTATTAGAAGAATTGCAGTTTCACTCTTTACCAAAAAAAGGAAGGAAAAAACTCTGCAGGTCATCAACTTGCTAAATAATTTAGGCATGGGTTCCTCTCTTGTTGCACAGCACTGCTGTTAGCAGCAGCAAGTGCAATATGCATGCTGCAAGAAGAGAAGAGGCAGGCTAGGCCAAATTCTGCCCTCAGAGGCATACGCACAATTTCCAATGACATCAGTGGGAATTGTGCGTGTGGATTGAGGGCACAATCTGGCCCTTTATTTTCAGCTGCTGTATTATGATCATGACATGCTAATTTCTAATTCCTTTAGCAAAAATAACACAGGAAGGCTTAAATATTAATGTTGCCAAATGTCAGAAACACCTCTGAATAGTCTTGAGCAAATTCATGAAAACAGATTTCAGGAACCATGGCCATGCTCATTATTGGAACCTGACATCTTCAATCAGTTAAAACTCTCCTTATCTTCACTGGGGTTTTGCCAAGCTAAGAACTGAATAAGGTCTGTGGGATTTATCTCAGTGGTAGCTGCTTTGGACATCGGTCTCCTGACAGCCATGGTCACAGCTTCCCACTCAGAGGGACGGATGTGAAAGCACAGATGTCATTGTGGGATGCTAGACATCGAAGTAGGGCACCTACCTCCTCAAAAGCATAAGCAGAAATCTACCAAATGCAAACTGATAAGATGAAAAGTGCCAGTGGAGATTTACTGGAGGAAGGAAAAAAGGAGAGCTTAGCCCCTCATCAATCCCCAGCATCATTTTCCTGGCTACTGCTCACATTGATGGGGAGAGGAAGGGTTGAAACCTCTGCAGTGAGCCTGCTGTGAGGAGGACTCGCTGATACCCCAGAGGGCTGTGCTGCCATTCAGGGGGCCTGGACAGGCCAGAGGGCTGGACCAAGAAGAGGCCACACCTGGGGCATTGTGTCCAGTTCTGGGCTCCCCAGTACAACAGGGATATGGAGCTACTGGGGTGAGTCCAGAGGAGGGCTGTGAAGATGACTGGGGGACTGGAGCATCTGTCATAGGAGGAGAGGCTGAGAGAGCTGGGCCTGTTCAGCCCAGCAACCTGGAGAGGAGAAGGCTGAGAGGGGATCTTATCGGTGTATATAAATATCCTGAGTGGAGGTGTCAAGGGGATGGGTCCAGACTCTTTTTGGTGGTGCTCAGTGACAGGATGAGAAGCAACAGGCACAAACTGAAGCACAGGAGGTTGCGGCTGAGTATGAGAGGGCATTTCTTTACTGTGAGGGTGACAGAGCACGGGCATGGGTTGCCCAGAGAGGCTGTGGTTTCCTTCTCTGGAGATATTCAAAACCCACCTGGATGCCATCCTGCGCAATGTGCTCTAGGTGATCCTGCTTTTCAGGGGGTCTGGACCAGATGATCTCCAGAGGTCCCTTCCCACCTCTGCCATTCTGTTATTCTGTGATTCTGTAATTATGCTGATTGAACGTGCTGCTGAAATGTGCAGAAAACTGTGGAATGCAGCCCAGCAAGCTGGATTAAACACAACAGAAAAGGGGCAATAAACCAAAAAGGTCAGGGAAAACAAGGTGGTGGGGGCGCAAAATGAGGGATACCACAAGACCCTGCTTTTGAATATTGGTCTAAGTCCTGTGAGCCCTGCCTGCAGCCTGGAAGGGAGGGAGGGCTGTCAGCCCTGCACTGCCCATGTCACTCGGCTCCAGCCTGCCCTCGTTTTGCTCTCGACATCCTGTTTCATAAAGGCAACGAGCTGCCCGCAGCACGGCACGGCCAGGAGCCCTGCGCCTCCAGCACGAGCTCACAACAGCACTGCCAGCCTGCCATCGTCCTCCAGGACCACGCAGCCTGTCCCCGCTCCTTGCTGGATGCTAAACTGCTTGTTATAAATAAACATGGTCCTAATAATAGCTTGCCTGACCTGGCTCGCTGTAGGAAACGGCCCCAGAAAAGAAGAGGATGACTTTCAAGCACAAGAGTTGTAATTTTACATGAATAAAAAATGAAAAGGGCAGCTCGGGATAGGCTGGGGGAAAATTGTATCACGGGGAGTTAGAGGTACAATCCCAGGGTGTTAACAGGCTTGTTTGGTTGCTAAATCTGATGCTGTCTCCCCTTGTAAGTTGGCTAGAGTTTGATGGATGGATGTGGAGAAATATTACTTGAATTGTCAGATAACTGTTAGTCACCCAGATTAAAAACAAATTCCATTGACATTGTGTCATACCTTGCGAGCCCAAAACAGATATTGATGTTTTCATCTTGTTGCAGGGAGGAGGGAGATGGGAGTGGGTAAAGTAAGAAATCAAAATTGCCCAGATAGAGCAAGTCTTTCAGCTTTGCTTGAAAAATGACACTGCAGCTCAGTGCACCAAGCTGAGGGTGAGAGATAACGCAATCCAACCTCTCTCACTTTCTGATGAAGGAGAGACAAAGACAGCATTATCATAAAAAAAAAAAAAATCAATACCTGTGCAGAATTATAAGCAAAAGAGTAGAAAACAGTGGATGTTGCAACATCCATCCTTCAAAAACACCCTGATGCAAGTGGGATGCATGAGGGCTCAGTCCCCCACTCCCAGAGGGGGAACAGGGTGCTTTTGCTCACCTTCAGGAGATGAAGCAGTGCATTGGCACGTGGATCATAAGGAGCAGGAGGGAGCTGGACTTGCTCAGTCTGGAGAACTGGTTCAGGGGGACCTAATGGCCCACATCAGCAACATCAGCTAGCAGGGGTCATCAAGAAATGGAGCTAGGCTCCTCACAAGATTGCACAACAAGAAGGTGAGAGATAATGGGTGTACACAGAAAAAGAGAGGTTCAGGTTGGATATAAGGAGAAGATTTTGCCCACGAGGACAGCCAGGCAGTGGACCTGGTTGCTCCAAGAGGATATGCCATCTTGGCTATCTTTGTTTTCAAAACCCAACTGGACAAAGCCCTGAGCAACCAGGTCTGAGTAGGGCTGGCCCTGCTTTGAGCAGGAGGTTGGACCTGAGACCTCCTGAGGTCCCATCCAATGTGAATTTTCCTATTATTCCTATGATAAATCCACGGGCTGCTTTTGCTCAGTTGACCTCAACGGTGGCTATGCCGATTTACATCCACTGAAGATCTGGTCTTGAGTCTGTAGTTAACTTTCCCAGAATCAACAATAACACAGGGATGTATTTTGCATGAATTATTAAGTGGTATGAAAATATCCTGAAAGGCCCCTTCACGGTATACTTCTAACAGCAATGAAATGATAAAATACGCCATATACATCTTGAGACAAGAGAGATTTGAAATGATCTTGTCATTGGTCAGTGTTATGTGTATGTACAATCCTGACTAAGTCTATACAAGCTATAAAGTTCTGGGAGACAGACTGAGCCTTTCTTGGCATAGAATTTGGCATCCAAAATTATATGTACATGTCTGGATGTGTTATTTATGTATCCATGCATACTGTACGTACATTGTAGATGTAGATATAGGTAACATGCACGTAAATGCACTTTTTACACAACTTATAAACAATGTCACACCACCATTACTGGATTTGCAAAATTGGGCAGTCCAAATTTAGGCAATACCTGGTCAATCTCAATATGTCTTTCATATCACTTAAAAGTGATATGAAAAAGTTGTATACTAAAAAGTCACTGTGCTCTACCAAATGTGATACTGTGTTATAAATGTTTGCATACCTTTTTTGTTTTCTCCCCACAGATCACAAGATAGCTGAGCAGATAGCACTTGCTCAATTAATGAGAAGCTGTTCTCAACCCTTAAGTCTTCTTGTTCAGTCAGTAGCTCTTTTACTGATTTAGTCAAAATTTTTCCAACTTCTATATGCATGTGATGTAGGAACAAGTTAAATTCACAGTGTCCTTGTGAAGTGACCACAGACATACCAACGAATGTACAAAGAGGTAGCAGTGACAGCTAATTGGAGGGGGGGTGATGTGGGATGCTCAGTTTCTTTAGCACAGCCCCATAGCTTTGGTGCCATCTGATGCTGCTAGTGCTCAGTGTTCCTGGAGTTAAGACCCCAAGGTCTCAAATCAGGGACTTGGTGACCAGACAGTGGGGACTTGCTTGACTTCTCCAGCCATCAGGAGGCTCTCTGAGGAGGCAGGGAGAGAATCCCTGTCCCAGCAGGATGCAGCTCTCTCACTCATGACAATCTTTCCGTACACCACTGATTGTCCCTGGAGTGGGTTGAATGTATACTAACTGATGTAGGGACCAGAGAAAACAAACAGTGGCTGATCACATAATTACAAACATTACTGCTGTTCATACTTACAAAGAGTCCAAATTAAGTTTGCACAGGGGACCATAATTCTAGTACTACCATTTCGTTGTTAGATGCTACACCTTACTAATGTTCTTTCTCTATAGTGTGTGTAGGTATGTGTTTTTAATTTCACAAGTTTATAAAAAAGTCAAAGAGGAAGACTGAAATTCCACCCTGGGACATCATATTGATTACAACATGGTTCAGCGCCGCAGTTTGAGCCGATACCCCACACGGACACTCATCATTTGAGATGGCAGAGAAAAAGATATCAGGAGTGACCTGTCATCCAAACCAGGTCCTCATTGACAGATTCACCACATCCTTGGGGAAAGAATGACTTGTTGTTATCCAGTTACCTGAAATCACACTCAGCTCAACCTAGGCTAAGCTAAAAGGCAAATACAGTCATTTATTCATAGCATCCCAAACAGGCAGCACAGTTACAGGTGCGTATAGAAGAGGCAGCCAAGGAAATGAAAGAGGAAGGTGTGCAGCTGTACTGGGAAGTTGCCCCTTGGCCAGCAGACACAGCAAGTTTGGCTGGGGCTCCAGGTGCTGTGCATGTCGCTGTTGGGTGCCTCTGCTGGGAGGCCTCTGAGGGATCTTGTCTCAGGGACACCACAGAATGGTTTGGGTTGGAAGGGCCCTGGGATGATTTTTAGGGAAGGGGTGATTTTTAAATCATCTAACTCCAACACCCCCACCATGGGCAAGGACACCTCCCACCAGCCCAGGTTGCCCAAAGCCCCATCCAGCCTGGCCTTGAATACCTCCAGGGATGGGGCACCCACAGCTTCTCTGGGCAACCTGCTCCAGTGCCTCACCACCCTCTGAGTGAGGGATTTATTCCTAACATCTTATCTAAATCTCCCATCTTTTAGTTTAAAGCCATTCCCTCTTATCCTATCCCTATCTGTCTGTGTAAAAAGTCACTCTCCAAGAGCCTCCCTTCACCTCAATTCACCTTTCCTTCACCATCAAGTCACTTCTTGTTTGCAGTCACATTAGCTTGTATGTTCAGACTTCACGTTGAGATCTTCCAGGGTCCAGGCAGGTTTAATCGTTCATCCTGAAGCTCACATTATTCCTTCCTTTAGCAGGCTGCATGTTGGCCACCTCATAAGTTAAATAACAGATTCTCCTGTCTTAGATATGGAAATGCCTCTCTGTTAGCTGGGAATCATCCCCTGCATCTAACTGGCTAGTGAGCAATGTTGTGTCAGCAGAGTCCCCTTCCCTAGGTGGCTGCTTGGCATTTCTCTGGCCATTATATCCTGTGGCACGCTGTTTGTGTGGCAGGAGCACACGACACAGACACCTCAACAGGATAGCTGCGTACAGCTCTCTGCAGGCTCTTGACTGAAACCAGACATGAACAGTAGTTCATTTTGTTGGGATGCTGACAAATTTCCCTCTGTTAGTCTGGGATGACTTTTGAGCAACGCAGAGTTTGATTTTCTCACTAGGCTCTGCCAGGGCTGGGGAAGGGTGACAAGAAAATACAAAGTCTCTCCACGCAGAAGAGAGCAGCAAAGGCTCTTCTCAAGGTGGGGTTGAGGTGGCTGTCTTGTGCTATCAAACAGCCAAGAGACAGCCAAAAACACAGAGGCTGGTAGGTGAATCCAAAGCAGAAAAAGGCAGTAGGTGTGAAAATAGAATAACTTGTTAAATAATTGAATAGTTCCGTTAAATTAGGTGGAAGAAAGATGTGAACCTTTATCTTTCATGTTACCAAAGACAACATTTCTCATTTTCTGTTGGGGCACAAGGCAAACAGCAGCAGCAGCAGCAGCACTGTGACATACCACATATACCTTCAGCTGCAATGCGAAGCCCAACAAATTCAAAACTGTTATGTGGCTCCGATGTGTGTGCTTGAAATGCCTGCCTACACCATGACAACTGCTTTTCAGGCTAACTCCCTGCCTCCTTTTTGTCTTGGTTTCCTGTTGGAGCAGGATTGCAAATTAAAAGGCAGGCAGGCTACCTTGCCAGATAGCCTTGACTAAGTAACACACAGAGCAGAGCAGTTTTTCCTTGCTTTCTTCTCAAGGCAAATCTGCAGCATCCCCATAAAGGCTTTGCATTGCTGAAACTAATCAGACCTCAAGAAGTTTGGCACCCATTAGTGCCTTTGAAGTCTCAACGAGACCCAAGCAAGTATCATAGAACAGAGAAATCACTCCTATATATCTCATGCACATCACACGTCTTATCTTTTTTATTTTTATTTTTATTTTTATTTTTATTTTTATTTTTATTTTTATTTTTATTTTTATTTTTATTTTTATTTTTATTTTTATTTTTATTTTTATTTTTATTTTTATTTTTATTTTTATTTTTATTTTTATTTATTTTTTAATGGGAACCAAGTAGAAATCTACTCTGTAAGTGGACATGAGTACTCTGGCATCAGCAGCGTTACGGAGATATTTTTCTTTGAGCACGGGCTCATCACACTGAACTTGGGGTGTTGGAGAGATCTGAGATGGAGCTGGTCCCTGGGGGGCTTTTTATAGTCAGTGGCGAGAGCTGGGCCCTCCCCCAGGGCAGCAGCTCTGACCTTGCATTAAACACAGACACGGGGATGAGCAGAACTGCCCTCTGCAGGTGTCGGCCCCTTCCTTTGACTATAAAGGGAGCCTGGGTGACTAAGTCAAACTTAGATGTTTGACTTTCAGATGCCTGAGCTACAGCAGATGTATCCTGCCTAGACAGGGCACGGCTGGAGGGAACCATATAAAATATGTTGGAAGCTTAATAAGGTTTAGTTCATTTCCAAATTTGGAGCTTAAAAAGCCACAGTGGTGTGTGTCTCCCTGCCCCGGTAGCAATTCATCTTGAGGTAACGCAACTCTCTCTCTTTTCCATGTTTATGTATCTTGTCATTCTATATTCAGGGAGAAGCGCCTTGGGTTTCTTCCATAGTTAGAAGAATTTATGAAAAATAATCATATTTTTCCTAGTAGCTGAAGTAAAACAGGCTTTTTGGAAAAACAATACCTGACTGCTGGCAAGTTCACCTCCTCCTCAGGAATTTCAACGATCATGGTCCGTGTTAGATGGAGATTGCTTGGTCAATCAAGGAATAACACAGTATGTTCTTTGCTGTGCCATGGGTATAAATATTAATTGTCAGAGCATACATTCTAAACACTGACTGCAATGGTAAATAAATATCACCTGAGGGCCACAGGAAAGGCCTTGGGACATGACAAAATGTTCCAAGTAAAAAAAAATGAGGACACATATTAATAATCTCCAAATCACTATTATTTTTGTACCTCTGGCAATATGTTATCCAGCTGTATCCGAAGCAAACAGTCATCTCTTTTTATTAAACTGCACCACTGTTAAACACGAGCACTGTAAATCTTATTTGAAGAGTTCTCCAGAAGGAAAATTTTGAGCTGCTCTGGGGCATCTGTAAACTATGTCGTTTTTAAGCCAGACAATAACATGGTTTTGTAACAGGTCACATGAGCCTGCTCCTGCCACGGGAGCAATGCAGGCGTGCAGAAGATGCTCGGGCACTGACCACGGGTGGCTGTAGGCAGGAGCAAGGCTCGGCATGCGGCGATGTGGCAGAGGAAGGAGCAGCAAGTACAGGGAGGGATGGAGAGAGGTGAAATTGCACTGCCCGCATCCCGTCACCAGCACCCTCCCTGCCATAAGATGCACCCCCCTCCGTGTCTGCCTGCACCGCCTGGTGAGCAAAGTCCTCATTCAGGGATAACAGGATGCCTTTGCATCCCTTCCATGCATCCTTGGATTAGCTATGTTAATACATGTCCCAGGAGCGTTAATAGAGTATGCTTGTCGGTCCCTAGAAATACCATCGGGGCCACAGGAAGGAATTATAAGCAGTTTCAGGGCTTTAAATCCAAGCTTACAATCACAGTTTGATGGAACAGAAGTTCTGTGACTGCCAGCCGGAGAGGTAAGCATCCCTCACAACTCAAAAATCATTAATTCAACCAAGAGTAAAGATAGCACCATCTTCCCTTCATTATCCCCTAATTTAATTGTCACAGATTAAAGCCTGGCATAAATCTGGGCACAGATTCCTGTTGTCAGACTTCAAAGAGAGCTCCTGAAGTCTTCTGCCAGAATCAATGATCATCGCTATATCCTTTTCTCATGCAGCATCTGTATCTTCCCTAACATTAATGAACATTATTTTTGCATGCTTCTGAGCAGACTGAAAAATACACTCTTGAATCACATTTCCCATGTGAGGGGAAAAAATGAACCCTTCTACATTTGTTATTCTCCTCTAACAAGGATTAAACCACAGTATGGATACTAATGAGTGACTTGCAGTTGCCCGCCTCTCACTTTAGTTCAGTCCTCAGGAATATTGAAGATGAAATTTCTCAGCTGAAATCATAATGTGCTCTATGGATTAAATGTTTCAGACCTGTTCTTATAACAAATAATCAAGTTGTTGAGCCTGCTTGCTATGCAGACTTGCAGACCTCTCAGGTCACTGTTGCCAAGGAGTAATTTTCTTTAAAGTAGACTCGCTTGTCCATTTTACGAAAAGGGAAAACAGAAATAGTGGGTTTCAAGGAACTTGGTGCAAATGATACACATTAATTTCACATCAATTTGCCTCCTCTATGTGCTTTTTCAATATGCACTGTAATTGCTAATTACAAAGAGAATTAGGCTCCGGAGCTGAATTAAGGTAGAAAATACCTGGAAGAATTTCTGATGGAGCTGTAACTGATGATAACCTTGCTTCTAAAAGTACGCCTATTGCTGTTCTCATGGCTATACAACAGTGAAAAGTCAATTACTGCCATATTATCATTGTCAAGCAGAGGTCACAGAGATGATTTTCCAGTGTGTATACGTGTATGCATATCAGTGTCAAGGAAGAACAAGATAAATTAATATCTTGTCTTTTTACTGCCCTGTTGATATTCCCCTCAGTACTACGGCAAAGCTCATGCATCTTTATTCCTTTTTCATCCAGTACAGCTTTATTTATGGGGTGGTATATCTACTTCAGTGCCAAACTGGTTGGCCGCAAGGCAGAGGCTATAAACTAAGAGATGTGATTCATTAGATAAGATGTTTTATGCCCCTTTCCAAAAAAAATAAAAAATAATGATTTCCAAACCTGCAACTGGCTAGTTAAAGGATCTATTTGTTCAGTATGGAATAACCAAAAAGATCCATTGGGTGCAGGTCACCCATTTCTCAGCAGTCCGCCCACTAAATGGGAGAAGCATGGTTCCTGTGGTACCAAGTCATCTTGCTTTTGAGGCTCCAAACACCAAAACAACGAAACCTCACTTTTCCAGCAATTAGCCAACAGGACCTAGGAAAATTCTCCAGAAACTTTTTAAAATTTTCAGGAGGACATTTAAAGCAGCAACAGCGCTACTGGAGGAAACCAGCCACCGTGTTCCCATCAGAACAGAGATCGCCAGGCTCCTTTAAAGTCATGGCTTCTGGGAAAAGTGGCTCTTCAAGAGGGTATCAGGAGATCACGAGATCAGCTGATGTGCTCCCTAGGGTGTGCCAGAATTGTTTTCCCATCAAGGCATGGTTAAAGGACAGCTGAGGTCAGATCAGGTCGGGCAGGCATCCCTGGCAACTATCAGTGAGGTACAGATATATATCTGGTATACGGGCATGCTATTTCCCCTCAGAGCTTGCCAAAAGTTAGAAACACCTCTGGAATAAGACAGCTTCTTCCTGCTTCAAAACCCGTGGTTCATTTCTGGAAAAAGGACTTTGGATCAAATTATAATTCCGGTTTCATTTAATCTCCTTACTGGGGTTATTTACATGTTGGTTTATGACTACCTAAGAACTTGTTTGCAAGCCACAGGACTCTGTTAGCATTCAGTCGACCCGTGACTTTGTCATAAACTTGCAGAGGTGCTGCCATGGGTACAGGTCTGTTGGAGCAGAGATGTTTGGGCAAATAGGTAAAAGAGGCAGGATCCTGGTTACACAATTCATAATGAACTCGAGGAGCCCAGCACCAGGGACTGCCGCAGGCACTGGGAACCTAGCACAATGTAAAAAGAGTAGAAAATACAAACACATGGTTCAAAAGAGGTTTAAAGCACATACAGACAGTGAAAATGCCAGCAATAGAAAGAGATAAACTATAGGAGGAACAGACACCCTCAAAGTTTAGCATATAAGATAAACACCCAAGCCCTGGAAGAGAGAGTTTCCCTATGGTAGGTCTTTCCATAGTGATCTATTACGTGGTTGCTTACATGTATGCTTTCTTCTGAGGTTCATGTTACCATCAGCATGATCCTCTGTTGTTTTTACACGTGAACAAGCAATTGTGTGCAGATTTCAAATGTTCCCAATGGGAGAATTCATTAAGCTCAGGATCCATCTTTAGTTTTTATTCTTCCTCAGGTGTTGCATGAAATAGATGAAAATAAATGGCAATCTCATCACGATACTGCAAAAGTGAACTAAAAATGCTTACAGCTGGACAAGGTATTTGAAAATGTTTAAAAAGCTAGATAATGATAAAAGAAAAGAAACCAACAGGTCTTCCCTGTGTCTTAGCTTCTAATGTCCATGTAACAGTGTTCACGTCCAACCATTTCTACAAGTAAATATAGTCACTTTGCATTTTAGCACCAAAATAGACATATCCAGAAACTACAGGAAGTCTGTGTATAATTCAGTTAGATAAGGCAGTGGGTCAAGGTCACAGGAAGCCAAACATTCAATAGAATTACTCATAAAACTGCTCGATAAGGTGGAATGCACAAATAAACTGCCCCTGATAACCCACAGCAGCTGAAAAGGATCTTTGCCCTTACCTCAAAATTATCACAATTAAAACACCAATTCATCAGAAAAAAAAAAAAAAAAAAAAAAAAAAAAAAAAAAAAAGAGACTGTATTTTTTAAATGAGGAGACCCCAGAGAGAGGATTCTTACAGCAAAATCTAAAGGGGATATTGAAGAAAAATTATAGTTGTTTTTTGGGGTGTTTTTTTTTTTCTTCCCTAAAGCTTTCATACTTTCCCACTGCAACCTGATGAAATGATGTGAGACTTAGGGCTGGTTATCTCAAATTCGGTATTCAGCCCCACAGAAGAGCACATTGTAGGAGCTGCCTTCAATGCTCAATTGCCTTGAATACTATTAACGTTATCCTTAGGGTTAAGTTGTGCCACACGGTTCGTACCAAAAGAGAAGGACTGAGCCATTGCACATTGGGGTGTCTTGGTAAAGGGACCCTGCAAGCTCCAAGAGCAAGTTTCTCTCTGTGGCTCCCTGCCTTTCCTCCCCAGCAGTCTACTTTATAGTTTTCTGTCTTCTTTACAGCTGAGATTGGTGGATGCCTTTGTGGGGGCCACTCCCCACCCACTGATACAGGGATGAGCCATGCGACATTCGGTATCTGTTACTTTATGCAAGAATAATAGGGAGGAAATGAACAAGCCTCCTGTAACACATAGAATGATTAAACCTTAAATATCTGAGGAAATACTAAATGCTCCAGAGCTGCTTAGTTGTGAGCTCACTGGGAAGAGCAGAGGGCTCAGACTTTCATGCTGCTGAGGGTCTCCTCTGGGAAGCCCAGAGCCTTGAATTTCCTTGCTTGTCTGCTCCCATCCCAACAGCCCAGCGGTGAGCAGGGTGCTCGGCTGAGCTCTGAGCCACGTTGTGGGAACCATCACCAGGAAAGGTCTCTGCTCCCGTGGCCATCAGGAGGCTGAGCGCATTTTGCCATGGGAGAGGGAAGATTTATCTCTGGGCAACCAGAAATACTCATGCAGGACTACAGACATCACCCACCGGGATTTAGAGATGCAGCGAGCGCTGCTCAGGGACCGGAGGGTGTGCCAGCACACGCGGCACAGGCTCCATGCACTGGCCTGGGGCTGCCACATCTGCTCCTGCAAATGCTCAGGAGGAAGAGGCTGGCACTGAGCGAAGGACAGCTTCAGCAGACTCAGGGAGAAAGGGGTGGAGGAGAAGAGGTGCATTTCTATTGCTGTGCTGCACGTTAATGTGACCTGATGGCAGGCACCATTCCTGCTAACTCTGTGGCGGCGGGCAGGGGCAAGTACGTTGTGCAGCACTTCACCGAAGTGCTTGATTGCTGCTGCCCTCCTTCGTGTCAGCCAGGGTGTTAGGATTCCAGTGACATGATTTCAGGTCCGGGATCTGGCCCAGCTGCTCCTTCAGTTCATAATACAGCGTCTGCTGGCTTCAAGTGGCTGCAATATCGTGCTCCAGATAACGCAGCGATTAAGTAAAACTCTGCCACCCAAAAGTAACAACTTTCCTTTCTGGATGATCCGTGCCTTTCTGGAGTTAGTAAGGAGATAAAAACCATTTTAGTAATCCTTTCCCTCTGTATTCATCTAGTTCTTTTCTTTTTCCTTCTTTTTGCAAGCAGAGATGGACTCTCCAGGTCCTGGTGATCACGGAGGAAACAAACAACCTCCTCGAGAAGAGAAGGTGCAGGTTTGCATAACAAACGTGGTTTGGCTTGTGGCATAGCATGGTGCCTGCCAGACCTCCATCAGATGAGGTTGCAAACCTGCCTTCGATGTGTTTTCCAGAGTCCCTTAGGCAATCTTTGTAAACAGCTGTAGCTGCTATCTAGATCTGAGGCTGCAGGCAGCTGACGTGGATGATTCCTGCCTCCTTAGGACCGATTATCTCTTCTCTCCTATCCAGCACCATTTACGGATTTGGGGGCTGCTGGAAGGCTGGGAGCCAAAGGTTGCATCCAATGTTGGCTGCTAAAAGGTGGTGGAGAGGGAGGGCATACAAGTCACTGAGCACTTCTGCTCTCTTTTCCCATGGCACCTCCTTGGAGAGGTTTCTCTGACTCTGGGCAGCCCCTTGTGCAGAGAGCGAGCAGCCACGAGCACCAGGCTTTCCTTATCAAAAGAGTTATTTCCGACCCAGAAAGAGGAGCATTTTCTGCTGTAGCATATCTCAGTGAGTTCACAGTGCTTCCTGAAATCTTTTTTTCTGGGTAGAGTCCTGTGGGAAGAATGTGCAAGTTCCTCCGCCTCAGCTCTGCAGTTTTATTACAGCTCAGTCAAAACACCGTGGTGCCAATTCTCTTCCATTTTCTTGCTAATTGTTAAAGGAAATATCTTAATTGTGTAGAAGAACGTGCAAGTGTAACATATGACTTATTATCGAGAACCCATTTTTTTTATGCACCGTAAAACTCCATCTGTCCTGTCATCTGGAGTTGGCTACTTCTCCTGTAGCACACAAATGCAGATCAAGAATAATAAGTTTTAAATATCCAGTGCATTAACCAAAGCGGGCTCTGATTTTATTTAACAGAAAGTGTTGGAATAGCAGTTTCATTGCTCTGCTGTGAGGGTAGCACGTAGGAGATTGTGTTCCTGACATCAAGTAATTTAACCCCCAAATTTGTGAAACTGTGGACAGTTCTTATGGGATACACGAGATCCTTTGATCGCTGGCCGGGCACTTCAGGTCCTCATGGTCCCACATCTGCGCTGCTTGCTGTCCTGGCCCATATTCTGCCATGGGAAGGGCCACCTTGACTCTGTTATTCTTAACACTTTCTAAGGCTGTTTTTTTAGCCATGCAAGCTCTTTTGTTGCATGCAGGTATTGATCAGCTGCTAAGGGTTAGAGTGACTTAGATGTTCGTGAAGGAGCCAAAATAGTGCCGTACCAGGAAGATCTCCTTAGTCTTGTTACACCATATATTCTCTGATAGGAATCTGAGAGAGAAACCATGGGAAATGTTTAAGAACAAAAACCAAGAAAAAAGAACAAACAAACATTTTATTTTTTTTTCCTGAGGCTGCACATGTAACACACCTGAAAGACAGCTAATTCTTCTGGTATAAGAAAAAAAAATAGAAAACAAAACAAGAACACAAAACCTAACTACAGCAACAACAAAACCATAAATAGTTCTGAGCAGTAGAGTACATCGAAGGAAATGTGAGCTCCCTTCAAAGCCAATGTGGGTTTTGCCACTGGCTTGCCATTACCCTTCTGCTGCTACCCCCCATGCATGGTTGATTTGACCAAGGCTATTTGGGGACAGGCACAGGCGAGGGGACATCCTCCTGGTGCCACCTTGCTTTCACGGGACAGCTCTGGGCATGCACGGCAGCAGTGCTGGGGGCTCCCAGGGGGAGAAGTGACAGTGGTAGGAGATGTAGATCAAATGTATGTCTGTACATATAACAATGAGCAGAAAAACAAGCTATTGGGAGAGAAGTGGTGTAGATGGTATAAATATATATATATATATATATATTTTTTTCCTAGAAGAGAAGGCTAAATATAGAAGACAAAGATACCAGGGCTAGGAGGCAGAAATGCACCCTCTTTCTCCAAAATGAAGCAAGGATGCGTTCTGCTCAAGGGGCGTGAATTCTCAGACAGACTCAGAAAAGAAAAGTGCTGAGGTCCCAGCCACCACCAGGCGATTCACGCCAGCTGACAGTCGCTCCAACCATTGGAAACCAGCCTGGTGTCTGGGCAGGCTGGCTGGGCTAGTGCTGTCCCAGCTTTTGCTGGGCACTGGTTTGTACCAAAGGACGCAGGGAGGACCCTCTAAGAAAGAAGAGGACTCACAGGGATAAAAGAAAGGCAAACAGAACCGGAGAGGAGTGTATAAACAAGCACCCAGCGCAATGAAACCATGAATGCAGGCAGTCCCCGTTGTGGAGGTTGTGGAGGGGGCCGGTGAACGCCGGCTGCCCCCGGATTAAGAGCAGCGGGGATCCGTAATCCCGCGTAACTCTCGCAGTCCCTGCCTGCCGGGGTCAGCTGAGGACTGTGGCGGCGAGGAAGCACGGCCGGCATCACCAGGGTAATTCCGCCTTCCTCCTCCCTGCCGTCGCTCTGGGGGCCAGGCGGGTCCGCACGCCTCCAGCCCTGCACGTTTTGGGAGGTTCGCCCAGGAAGAGGGGAATTCGGAGGGGATGCATGGGGATGCGAGCCGCGTGAGAGCGGTGACCTGCCATGACCCCTTCCTTTTGCTGCTGTCAGCTTACCGAGCGCGGCTTGTCCCCTCGGCTGAACTGACACCGTTCTGTCAGATTTGGGGCTGTTTGATCACGCAGATGTGTGTCCTCGGGATGCGCCCAAAGATCACTCTTCGCTCGCGACTCAAAGGCTTTCAGGAGGAAAAAGCGAGCATTTGAGGCACTGTGGTGCCTGGCTCCAGCTCTTAAATCTGGGTTATTTGTGCTGGAGTGAAACGCTTGCTATAAACTCCAGCAGAAGCTGAATTTGGTCAGCCGGCCCGCACCACACATGCACATGTGTATGTGCACATGGAGGTTCCCAAACGCCACAGGATTGCTACACAGGGAAATACAAGCAGCAGAGAAGCGTTCATGTGGGGGGGAGTAGCAATCATGGAAAAGAAACAAAATGCAGCTTCCTAATTCATAAGCTAGCATTAATACATAAATTGGCCATAGCAGGGATTTTTTCTTCTTATTGAGAATAAAGGGTGTCAGATCCCATCGTTCCCCTTAGGGGTAGCACCCAGCTCTTGTAGGACTGCCACAATGCAGAGGGTGAGTTTGCAGCTGAAAACCTGCCTCTGCTCATTTCGTTTGCTTTGGCGTTTCCTCCTTTCTGCCCATCCCGCCGTGCTGCGTGGAAAGAAAGAGCTAATTTAACATGGCGCTCAGCCGCCCGCCGCCCGTGGAGCCTGGGGGAATGCTTTCCTGGGGGGGTTCTGGGGAGGTGAGCCAAAATTAAGGCGAAATGGTGTGTGCTGCAGCACAGATTCAGCAGGGTTTTCTGCCTCCTAGCAGCCACTCGCAGGGTTCGGCTGCCGGAATTGCACAGGTGAGGGGGATGGAGCTGCCTCTGGTGTTCTGGAATAAATTCTCGGGTGTTATTTTCCCAGCCTGCCCTTTCTCCCCTCTGAAAAGGAATCAGCAAACACCACGCTCAAGGTGCTCAGCTGTCAGGAGTGGTTTTCCTGCGGGCTCGGGGATGCAGGCAGCGCTTTCATTTGGAGAAAAACAGAGGTGTTTAGGTGGTAGAGAGACCTTGGCACTGGCTGCTCAGCTCGTCCCTTTGCCGGGAGATGATCCCGCTCTGCTCGGAAGGAAGAAAAGCATAAATTCTCATCATGTTGGGGCCTGCTACGTGCATTCTAGTTTTTAGTCCCCCACGGCTGTCCCAGCTCTTATCTTGGGTATGTCTCCTTTGCAAAAGGAAAAAGCATCAGGAACAACTGTCAAAACAAGGCAGAGTTTTGCCTGCAGGAAGATGAGTGATGTTGCTGCAACCCACAGTCTGAATGCCATGTGAAATACCAGTTAAAATAGAATTGTTTGCATAAAATAAAGCACAAAGTTTTCCTAAAGCCTGATGTTATTTACAAATAAACATTCCCTGAATGAAAAACCCTGGGCACATATGATTTGTAAAATGACAAAAAAGTCAAATGATCACACAAGCTTATTTTTCACAGAGGATTTTTGGCTTGCTCACTGTCCCGAGTATTAAATAGCACCTCTGTGCTTCTGAATGTTATCAACAACTACTGTTTCCTTGACAAAACCATAAGAGAGAAATAAATCTCATAAAGAGATTGCTAGGCAGCTGTTCGCCAATGGCTAAATGCTTGCAAGAGTTACGCAGTATTATCTCTGTGTTCGTGCAGCTCAGCACTTGACTAGGAATCAGGGGATCTGAGCTCAGCTTCTGCAGACCACCTGGCTGCCTAGCAAATTTTGGTGCATTTGCCAGCATTAGATCCCTTTTTGAATGATTTACATCACCTGCACCAGCATACAAAACCCAAATCCTTCTGTATCAGGGCAGGAAAGAAAAAGAAAAAAGGACAGAGCTAGTAAAATGCAAGTGCCTTTCTGTGCAATAAATGAATAAATTTTATTTGGCGTAAAACTCTCTGTGCCTACCATGGAAAGATGCTACACACTTTCTGCTGTCATGAAGCTGATCTTCCCTCCTACTACCCAGAAAAGACATAGAAACGAGTATAATAGGGCATCTTTTGGTGTGTATTGTGGTGTGTTTTTTTTTTTTTTGGTAGCACTCACGAATAATGCCCGCAGAGCTTTGACAATGCTAGCAGTCTGGTGGGATTGGAGAGCCGTGCAGATGTAGACACACCTGTGCTGATGGGCTGCAGTGCCCTACAAATGCATGGGGACAGCAGGGCACTCAGCCCACCTCTGGCAGGGAAGGTATCCCCGCTAGCACCAGTGCTTCTGGCAGCAGATCAGCCTCACCATGAACCACGGAGCAGACCCACACCTGAAGGGGATGTCGCACCTCTGGGCACACCAGTGCAGCTCCCTGGTGCTGGTGAGGGGACCCAGGAAGAACATATAGCCAGAAAAACAGCACATTCTTGTGTGGTCATGAAATTGCCCCCACAGCTCTCATTGTTAATCCAGTGATGGTTGTGAGAGGCCTGGACCTACAGTGTCAGATTGGGATGCTCTGCATGGGGATGCTGTGAATCCCCCTCTCCAGAAAATGTTAAGAGCAGACTACATAAACCTCCATTAAGCTCTGTTAAATGTTTAAAACGCTGAGCTGCAGGGTCTGCCTAAGGTGGAGCTACCCTATCCTGGGACTAGAGGTGAAGCTGGATGTCTCCTACAGCCATTCCTTCTGCACTGGAGTCCAACAAAATGTTCATAGAAACAGACAGGGAATGAAAGCACTGTACAAATAAGTGTGGTGTGTTACTGTTCCCTTAAAAGCATAGCTGCAAGAGGAGACTTCAAGCAGATTTGGGTTAATCAAGTGAAGCTATGCCAGTCTCATGCTTGACATATGCATGCACTCAGGCATGACTCACCTTTCAAACAATGATTCATCATTAGTTTTTCCTGTGGGTTTGTATGTCTTTTGTCCATCCTCGTTACAGTCTCTTGCCATCATCTCACAAATGCAGTGATGGTTAAAACAACATTAAAATTAGACCTCTAATTGGGGCCGTCTCTGCAGCACACGCAGTGAGGGCAGAGAGGTCGCATGCCTGTTGTTCTGATGAGAAAGGGGGAAGCAGGCTGCAAGTGATTGTTAAAAATGGGGAAAAGGGAGAAGGAAAGGCACTGGGGAGGCTGTAAAAGTGTTGATTCTGGAAGGACAATGTTGCCAAGCAATGTGATCGTACATTCAGTTACTGCGTAAGGAGCTGCAGCAGTTGGGTGAGCCTGTGAGGCGTAATCCTGGTTAAAAGCCTCAGAGTTTTGCATGAGCATGAGTTTGAAGAGCTGAGGGTCACACCCTCTGGCCCTGCGGTGCTCAAGTGCATGCCTGGTAAGACAGCATTAGATATGTTGAAGTGTTTGGCTTATTCCTTTCTCAGCACAGCACGGTGTACAGCCTCCTGTGCTGTGCATGGCAGGTAGGAGCATGGAGCCTTCCAGGGAGCTGGCAAGAGGCTGTGCTGCCAACAAGCAGATCTTTCGGGCCACCTTACCACCTGAAGAAGAACTTACCCTCTGCCAAATTGTTCGGTAGTCTTCCACATGCCACTCTGTGGTAGTAAACAGAATACAATTCTGCATCACAAATAGAGAAGATGAAGGAAAACTATTTTCCTTTTAGGTAGACTTTGCAGCTCGGTGTTTTAGCCCTTTTTACTTTGGGAATTGAAATTTGGCCAGAAGATTGAGGATCTCTGCATGGAAAGAAAGAAACTACAAGTCTCCTTTCATTTCAAGCACCCAGGTCTGTTTGTGTAAGCAGAGGGTAAGAGTTTACAGTGGATTACAGGTCATCATTTGTAATGGCATTTGCTCTTAAACGGTTACCAGCTTTATTATCTGTACCCATTAAAAGCGGATTTGAAGGAAGGGATATTAACAGCAATGCCAGACTGTACATATGTTTCGTTTCATACCGTAGAGGTCTAAGGGGAGAAATGAGCTTGGCAATAAGAATTTTTTTAATCCAACTTTTACTTTTAATAATATTTTAAAACTACATTACTTGACCTGTTTCCCTTTGTTCCACCTGCTTCCTTTTTCTACTTCATTTTCTTTCTCTCACTATAGTTTATGCCTCTTCTTTTGTATGTCAAGCTTGTAATGTATTTAACGTATTTCTTCAGAATCCAGTACTTTTCTCTCTTTTGAGTCAGTCTGCTCTCATCTCTCTTTCTCTGCAAGGAAGTCTCCTCTTTCTGATTATGTCTTTCTTTAGCTGCTTGTTCCCTATTTCTTCCCTATTTAAAACATTGCTAAGACTTCCTTTTTCTTCCCTTTGTTAAATGTCTCTCTTAAGGCACTGCTCCTCTTCCCGTGCCTATCTGCGCTCGGTCCCTCATTTACCTGCTCTTTCAAATGCTCAGAGCTTCTCCCCTTTGTTCTCGGCTTTCCATCCCTTCCACTCCTCACCTCTCCTTGTTCTCTCCTCACCCGAGCCTCTCCTTCTCCTCTTTTCACCCTTCTCTTGTCTCTTCAGCATTGCATACGCTTTTCTGCCCGTTTTTCTACTTTTTTTTTTCTTTTTTTTTCTTTCTTTCACTCAAGGGGATGATCAAAGCCTGAAGACTCTTTTTCTGACTCCCTGGGGACTGTTGGGGAATAAATCTCTCTTTCCAGGAGACCCCAGAAAAGAAAAACTGGGAGAGATGGTGGGATCTTCATTGTATTGCCTGAGACCCCAGGAGAGGATAAAAACTTTCGTGCCTTGCAGGGAAATTTTTGTCTCTAGGTCTGTGGTCTGCCAGTGTGAACAAGGTTACAGGCTTCACTGGGCTGGCCCCCTACCCTGTGAGAGCATCCCTCTCCACCAGCCTTGGCCATCCCCTCCATGCTTCCCAGCCAGTGAGGCCAGATCCTGATACCTCCCCTCCAGTGGTGTTGGCACCCCACAGACATCCCTTGGCTCTATTGCTCTTTGAATACCACAGCAGGTGTACACCAGCACCTGTCATGCCCTGAGCCCTCCTTTGGGAACCAAGCCACTCCAGGCCCAGCAGCTTGCTCACTCCCAATGTCTCTTCCAGACTCTGGTCTATGTCTGTAGGCTGCTGGGAGGAAATCTGATCCCCACAGGCCTAGGTCCTTTCTTCAGGGCAGAGATAAGGAGAGGAAGACCTCAGGTTGCCTTGTGTTTATGCATGGGTTGGAAGGGACCTTAAAGCCCATCCAGCTCCAACCCTCTGCCATGGGCAGGGACACCTCCCACCAGACCAGGTTGCCCAAAGCCCCATCCAGCCTGGCCTTGAGCACCTCCAGGGATGGGGCATCCACAGCTTCTCTGGGCAGCCTGTGCCAGGGACTCAACACCCTCATAGTAAAGAATTTCTTCCTGATACCTAATCTAACTCCACCCTGTTTTAGTTTAAAGCCATTACCCCCTGTCCTGTCACTACCTTCCCTGATAAAGAGTCTCTTTCCAGAGAGCTGAGGTCTCAAAACAAAGCTGGCAGGCATTTGGGTGGTAAGGTCCTGGGAAGTGGACACTGGCTCCTGCTCTGTGCTGTGCAGCACACGGGGCATAAACAAGTCTTGGAAGTGTTTCTGTAGTGGTAGTAAGCAGTAATAATTGGGAAAGCAATTATATATCACTGCCACGCTGCTAAAGAAATTCACCACACTGAAAGCTCCACAAGGGACCAAAGAGCAGGAGAGGAGGACTAAAGGAAGACACGGAGAAGAGAGGCACATGAGGAGGAGATGCACAGGGCACCACCAGCAGAAGGGCACCAGGCCCTGTACTGCCTGGCCTAGGAGAGACAACATGTGTTAAGACCAAGCAATTACTGCAGGGCTGAGCCAAGCATGATATGGCGTTTAGTTAAGGCCAGCAGTCTCTGGTGCCTGGTGGGGCCTGGAGAGAGCCCTGTCACTGTCTGTGCAAACTGGCCGTTCATCACTGGTGTCCTGGTGCATTCAGCCCTTTGGGAGTGGCTGGGAATGGTCCCATCCCCTCAGCGTTTTTCCGTCAGGCCTGGCGTGACTATTACAAATTAAGCAGAAACACGCAATGAGGTTCCCTGCAGACTCCTAATTAGTCGTTGAGTGGTGGCATTTCTCATTTGACTGCTCGATGCAGTGAACGTGCTGCAACAGGGCTTGCCCTTGACAGGCCATTTGTGGGGTACTACCAGTGCCATCGGGGCTGCCCTTGCCTATGGTCCCCTTCCCGTGCCACCACCTGCTCCCAGGACTGGCTGAAGGGTAGAGGGTGGCCCACAGGTGGCTGAAGGAGAAAAGCCAGGTTCTTCAGAGTCTTTTTGACTTACAATATCAATATTTGTATATTATTCCTGTCAAAGGACTAAATGTTTGTTATGGGATTAAATATTTCTGCACTGCTGTAGTGACTTCACTAGCCTTCAGCGCCCAGGGCTGCTGGTAATGAGCCGGAGTTGCACACCATGCTGAATTATTATTGCTAACACGTTTAGATGCAGCCTCGTACCTGATGAATGACACCTGCTGTGAAAACTGAGTGATGCTATTTTGGGAAGGTATTTATCTGGTATTTGGAGGGTAGCTTTAGACGTATGCAATTCAAACGCATTTCTTTAGGTAGGATAGTGATCCTTACATTATCATATTCGATGAAAGTGTGTCTGCAAGTATGTCTTCTGTATGTGCCGTATGTGTGCAAAATGTGTATCCTAGATACCTAATGGCAATGGCAGATCCAAGCTGTAAATAAACTGATAAGTCAAATGTGTATTATTGGGCCCAAATCACTAAAATCGGTAGGAGCTGAGTCTGGAAAGGAGTGCAAGATTGGATCACCCATAGTAAAGAAAAACATTATTATTTCCTTTTTGGAGATTAAAGCAATATTACAGATTTAAAATTGGATGACATTTTGAGCACCATTTGGAAAATCATGTTACAGATTTGCCAAGGCACTTTCAGCTTAAAAATGCCTTCTGGAAAAGTTCTTGGTATTTCTTCTGAAATCTGCAGGTACTTTCTGCCTCTCCATTCTCCCTTCTTCTATTGCCCTTGCTTTTTCTAATTGTACTCCATGAGAAAAACAAAAGAAACTGATAAAATATTTATGGACAATATTTACACCAGCAGGAGCAGATTTTTTATTGTTTTTGTTAGCCTGCTTGTTTGTTTGTTTTTACTTTTCCTGACTTGCAGATGAAAGTAGGAATTTATAGAGGGTACAAGTGTGTTTGCACATCTGTCTTGCTTGATCCTTATTGATGTAGACATTACCTGGACAATATTTAGAGAAGGCTTGAAGTTGGATGATGCACATGGCTTTGGGGATTTCTTTTGTCATGAGACACCACCTTTTTTCCCAGTAGTGTCATTTACACATTCAAAACAAACCAATGAAAAAAAAAAAAAAAAAAAAAAAAAAAAAAAAAAAAAACACCTACACACCTTTCTCTCTCCCATGAAAAACAACTGGTTTCCAAACAGTGAGGTTTGGTGTGTCCCAGGGCTTTGTGGCAGGTACATGCATTGCTGTCACTGAAAAGGCGACTGGCACTGCAGTCAGCAGTGTCCTGCTCCAGGACGAGTCAAGGAAGAACCTCGGACCTGCAGCATGCAAGGGACACTACCAGGACTACATGCTGGCAGGACTATGAACTAAAGGCAAAATAAAGCCAAGGGCTAGCCTGGTTCTGAAACTTCAGTTCCTTGTGGTTGCATTCATGATTCTTCTGCCAGTGTCCTGCAGCACATTTCCCAGGCAAGTGCCCAGCTCCTAGGCTGGCTCCTGGGAGCAGTGGAGCTGAGACAGCCAGGTCTGGGTAAAGCTCTTGGGCTCCTCTGTCCCTCTGTCACCAGACACACCAGAGCCACCCCGACTGGGCAAGATGAGAGTGCAGGGGGTGGGAGGGATGTACCTGTGCTGTGCAAGAGCATCTCCCTGGCTTTTGACTGGGGCTGCCTCTCTGCTGCACTCCCAAGAGCAGGCAGAGCCCCTTTGCCTGCAGTGTGATGTATAGGTGCACGTTTAAACCAGCTGTCCAAGGCCATAGTGCTGGCATCCCAATCAGACCCCATACTTCTATGCCTAGCAGACCACAGGTTTGTTCTCAGTATTTTACTTGGTAGCACACCTCCAACACTTCTAACTCAACTCATGAGTTAGAGTTGCTCACGGGCTAAAATTCATCAGCATGCTTTTGAGATGCACATGGTGCTTTTGCAAATCTCATTTCCCTTTTTCCCTCCAAAAGGCAGCTAGACTTTTAGTCCCTTATAAAAAAAAAAAAAATCCCATCAGCATAGCTCATGATAATCACTTTCCTCTTCTTAATTAGTAAATTACTTACTAGTAAAGTAAAAATGATTTTACCCAATTCTGTTGCACAATTTCTTCTTCTTAACTTCCAAACTAAGTACCTTGCTTCACAGAACTCTTTTTTACAATACCATAATGGTGTATTATGGGATATCAAATTCTCTAAACAGCCTTAGGTGCGTAACACATATATTCTTTAAACAGTGTAATTTTACTCCTCACAGTGGGAAGCAGACATCATTCATAAAGCTCCTGTTTCCTCAGGAGATCAGCACTGACTAATGCTCTGCACAATTAAGCATTTTAATTGTATATATGAAATGTTGAACCTGGAGCTTTTTCCAGACCAGGTCATGATTTGAAAAACTATAAGGAAGGCAGGTGCTTCAGGAAGCTAATTTGTTTAAAATGGTTCATTTCCCCATCCCACTTAAAATGTATTGGATAATATAGCATGTCCCAAAAGAAAGGGTTCAGCAAAAAGCTGTGATTCACTGATAGACTGAACATATGCACCGTGCTAGGAGTCATGTGGGAAAAGCAGGGCTTTCGCATTAGCACCCAGAGTTTGAGATCCCAAGTTTTGCTTCAGACATGATAAGGAATCTGTTCTATAGCAAATTGAGTTCTCTGTAATTTATGTTACATTTATTGGTACTAATTTCTCATGCTCATCTATCAGTTTCCAATCTTCCTCTCAGTAATCTGCACTCAATTTTTCAGTCCATATTCCTGTTGATGGTTGAAATTATCTCTCATAAGTACTATTCAGCTGATCTATTAAATACATAAAGAGTATTTACTGTGAAATTCATCTGAAATTCTTCTAGTTAATTTCCCCAGGTTGCGTTAAGCAATGTGTGAATAATGCAACAATAGAAGCAGAGTATCTTCTCCTTATTTTATCACTGAATAACACAATTACCTACTAAAATGACCTAAAATAAGTATACTTCCATCAACATATTAAAAAAGACATGTATACCCTCTATCTAGAACTGCAAAGTAATGACCATTAAGCTTGTTCATTTTATTATGGCTGTATTAAAAACTGCTGTTAAACATGATATTCTGTGGTGACTGAAATACTTATTAAGGCTTTAAGGTAATGCGAAATATATAGACAAGCTTTATCTAAACTAGGGGTTCACAATATACATTTGCAAATATTTATATTTTAAGATGTACAAACTTCATTCCTAAGTAATGAAAACTGAAGATAGTCCTAATAATGGCTTGAGGGGTTTTGTGAATGGTAAGGATTTCAAACTTTGGATCTCGTGTGAGAATTCAAACAAATGGCGAAAGAGATTCTGCTCATCCTACATCTTATTGTTTTACAGGAACTGACAAACTCATGTACTAAGAATGTCTGGCCAAATCAAAGGACTCTGTTGGGCGAATAGCCAGTATTAGATCTCTAAAGATTTTTTTCTTTTTTTCCCATATATTTTATATTCATTAGGGACATCTTCCCACACTGAGCTCTCACTCAGGTTCCTGCAGCTGATTCTCGTATACACTAATGTGTCCTCAAACATTTGCAACTCATTATAAATAACATTTGTTCTGGCAGAAATAGAATACAATAGAAAGCTATAAAATCAGAAAAGTGTTGGAGAAATGAGTCCTGAATGACACTTTACTATTTCTCATGATGCTAGAACAAGGAGACACCTCTGAGAAACACATTTGAAGCAAACCTTAGGAATATCTATTTTTCACAGTTTAAATTGAAATTGTGGAGCTTACTGTCACGGCAGGAGGTCCTGAATTTCACATCTTGAAGAAACACATGTTGAGACCATCCAAAGGATGGACAGATTCCAAAAGGTTTTGAGTAGCTTCATCAAGGAGGGATCCCATAAGGACACTACAAAGAGTTGCCGGGATGTGCCCAGACTTTTGATTGCTGGAAGTTGTAAAGGGCACAGAAAGGGAAGGATCACTTCCTCTTGAACTATTTCCTAATCATCTGTGTTGAAAACTGGGTGTGAGGTTAGATGGACCTCGACCCTGGCCTAATTCAGTATGATACATGATGGTGCCAATCAGCCCCACTATTTAAGGCAGGCTATTTCAGGATCATTTTCTTTGGATGGTGCATTCGGGTATTCTGTAGCACATTTAATTTTAGTTCTCAGGAGTCTGAAAGATCAAATACATTTCATCTATATGAAGCATATTCTGAAGCAATTTATTCTGTTTTGAGACCTGTCACTTCAATGTTCAATCCTGACGGAATGAGAAATTCTGCACTGAAGTAACCCACACAGAACAGAAGGCCAGACACCTGCCCAGATGAGTTTGACCTAATAAGCCTTATAGAGAGGGATTTAATTACTGATACAGACACCTAAATTTCGGGGACTGGAGTAAAGATATCTGTACACAATCTAGGCATCTAGGCTCCCTTTGTAGTCAAGAGAATTTAATCAATAGGTAATGGAGTTAAGAGACACAATCCTTTAAGGGTCATATAAGGCATTATAAGATAAACTCCCACATTTTCCTAGCTGGGTTACCTCAGGCTCAACTGACCTTATACATTAGATGTCCAGTGACTATACCAGACGCTCAGACACCCAGCTGACATGTAGACAGCAAAATTTAGAGCTGTTACTGGGAAGACGGACTCATTCATAATTTCAGTTAAACCCTGTCAAGTTATAAATAATTAATCCGTGCTGAATGGATTTGGTATATTCAGGAGCCCCAGATCTCCCTCATCCCAGTCAATGGCTATTTCTTTTCCATGGAAAGGAGTGGCTATTTCAGGAGAACATGGTGCTTTAAGATGCATACCGTTCATTGGATTTCTTCTGTAACACCAGCTCGGAGCCTGGGTTAAACTCACCCTTCTTGGTAGACAGAGGGGCTGTACCTTGGCAGCTGGAAGCACCAAATTAATTCTTGAGATTTGCAGGTAAGTCTCTTTTGCTGACCTTTTAGATGATTTTCAAAGCAATGGATACTTTCTGAAAGATGATACATTATGACTGTGACTACATAGACAGCTTGCAATTTCCAAAAGGCTTGGAGTCATTGTCTCAATGTCTCCAAAACTACTTAAAACTAGACTGGCAGCCTTGATATCCACCTCTGAGGGGATGTGGGTGAAGCAAGCAGGACAGGAATGCCACTTTGTGGGGCCATTTGAGTGGAGACAGTGGTCACGACTCGAGGCTGGGGCTGCAGCACTTCCCCTCTGGGCTGTGCTTGTTCCACACTCAGCCTCTGCAGCCACACTTGTGCAAACAAAACAACCCTCTGGTGCGTGATAAGCTGCATCGTCACAGACATGAGAAGTGAAAACAAACGTGAGTATATCCGTGAGGACACAGCCTATCTGATTTTGATTATTAAAACAAAAAATACTCACAGAGCAGCTCTGGCATGTGTTGCACTGCGAACACTCCTACAGAGGCCATTTGGCTCCCCGTGCTCTGCCCCATCACACAGGAGGGGTGGCTGAACACCCTGCCTTTCTTTAGCAGCCAAAGACCAAGAGAGCTGAGCTTTATGTAATTCAGCTGTCCTACATTTATCTCTACCTGGCAACGACTTTGCCGTGCTGGCTGCGTGCTGCACGTTCTGTACCTCATCCGTAGCAGCTTTCTCTTTGCATTTAGAGCTGAGAACATAACGATGTCAGATCTTCTGCTTAAGATCTAGCTGAAGGGAGCTGATGTCATCTCTTTTCTTTCCCCTAAACAGCACAGACTCATCTCGCCTTTGTCTCAGACTCGGGCTCTCTGTCCTCATCTTTCAGTACCAGCACAATTTATCTTTCCTCACCCATCTCTTGACTCTTCATCATTGATGGTGATTTGGCAAGCAGTGTTTCAAAGAGATGGGCTGAATATTTGAGATGTGGGGAGGTGAAGTGACTTGCCAGAGGCAATAAGGCAGCTCCCTGAATGCCAGACTTATCCTCAAGTCTCCAGGGTCTCATAAAAGTGCCCACATCACTAGGGCACTCCAAGTCCCTGCAAGTCTTCGTCCATACCTCCCACCAGCCCTCTGCATCTCATCCTCACTGCTCTCCTTCTCTCCATGCCCCATTCCAGGCATCTGCTGGTGGCTTCTTCACCCTCACCTCATGCCTTGCCAATATAGCATCCATACCCTTCTCTCTACCTGCCTTTTCAAGAATTTCCTTCTCTGCCAGGTAAGAAGAAGTGGCTCCATGCCATCTTTCCATGTCCACCTTGTACTGTTGCAATTCTACAACAGGCACAGATTTCTGTTTGAATAGCAAACTGCTACTCAGCTTCCACTGTGAATAGTAGCTGCCTAGGGCAGGCATGCTCACAGAAAAGATCTTTGCTTTCTCTCTTGCTAAAAATAATCAAAGAAAAGGAAAAGTCAAAAGCTCATCGTGCCCCAAAGAAATGTCTGCATCACCATGGAAAACTTTCAAATATCTAAACCAAGATAGAGTGGCAGGGTAGGAAATTTACAGATCAAAGGTTTAGAAAAATGCAAAGTTCTGTTTGTGTGATGTAGAACCAGAGCTGTTTGCTCTCCTCAGAAGTAGTGAACAGGCCAGTACACTCCTGCCAATATCGTGTTGCCATCAGCATTTGAAAGCTGAATGCCTCTCCTGCCTGTTGCAAGCAGAGCTAGGGCAGGGATTATTTTAATGGAAATGAAGCTTTCTGGCTACTTCACTCACTCCCATAAAGCAGCTGGGGATACTTAGGCATAACTTTGGAGAGGCATTCTGAGGTACATGCTAAATATTTGGCCCTGCATACAGCAGCGTGGGTCCCCTAGGATCAAATCCTCATCAGTGCATCTCCATCACTTTTTTATAGGCTTTGGTTTCACCAGGCAGAAACTGAGATGTGCTCCCCATCACACTGCCAGACATGTGCTGTGTGTCATGCACAGCGTGCGCTCCGCAGCGTTTTGGTGGTTTGTTTGGTAAAGCCCAGTGAGAAATATGTTTCCCTGGAAGGAGAAGAGGTCAGACTGAGACAGCTCAGGCCATTGCTGCTGGTTTTCTGTAGCACCATATCAATCTTACTCAATAGCACCAGCGCAGATTTGTAGGACATAAAGTCATATACCTAGCAAGGATTGCGAAATGAAAAAGGAACTGGGTAATTATGATATTTACAACAGTTTTCAAGTAATACAAACATCTGACTACATCTTTAAGGGCAAGGAGGATATTTTTAAATAAACATGCTTCCTTCCTGCAACTAATAGATTGCAATAGCAACTGGCAGAAGGACTCATCTGTTATTTTAGTTGTCTTCATGGTTTCATGGGTTTTAGCTCTAACAAAAATATTTAAAAGAAGGTAGTACCTTCTGTTGTAGGGAAATTGTCAACGCTATTTTTTTTATTATTATTACTATTATTATTCTGGCATACATTTATTTTCAGAAGCCTAGAACATTTTGAAACATTTCCCTTTTCTATTCAAGTGTTCAGTGATGGATTCCCCTTTCCCCTTCAGAATGGCTATTCTTTTTGTGTACATAACTTAACATAGCCCCTCCAGAAATTTTGGAAGTCACAACGAATAAGAACACATTTTCTCCTTAGCAATTTTAGCCATTCCTTTCTTTCCATAAAGCTAAATATGTAGATAAGTTATAACAAATCCTTATTATTTTGGGTTGGATTTAACAGGGTTATTGAAATAAAAATATCTTGAGCTTATGTGGCTGAAATGTACCGTGAATCTGAGATCTTAAAAACACAAGAGCCATTGAACCACATTAGCAATTATTAGGGGAGGAAAAGAAAGTAAAACGGAGGAGAAAAGCAGTGAGGATGATCAAACACATGGAGGAGTTTCCATATGAGGAGCAAAGAAGGGGAGCTTTGGCTCTTCAGCTTGGAAAAGAGATGATGGAGAAGGGATATGGCATGGGTTTATAAAACTGTGAGCAGCGTAATGAGGGTGAAGAGGGACTGAGTATTCCCCTTCCCTTCCAGCACAAGAATGAAGGGATGCCACATAAAACTAGCAGGTTCAAAACGAGCAAAACCAGATGGCTCTTCATAAAGTGTATAGTTAAGCTGTGGGGTTCCCTGCAGGAAGATGATGCCCGTGGTGGTTACATGGGCATGAGGGGAGCTCCTGAGCATAAGCGATTGATGGCTGAGAGAGCACCCCAGGGAAGTGCATGCCTGTGCTGTTCTTACTCACTCCCTCACACATTTCTTTCTGGCCACAGATAGAGGCAGCATACTTTGCTCTGGCCCTGCATAGCTGATCTTATTTTCATAATTGCTTCCTGATAGAGCTATCTAAGTCCCTTTCTTTGCCCCAGCTGCGTGCACAATCTTAGGTAGGGATAGGGCTGTTGTTGCAGATATGTTTATAAAGAGGTGCTGATGTCAATGATTTACTCAAATACGCACAGCAAATCTAATCAGCAAACTGCTTTGGCATTAAGAACAGGGAAAGATGATAAGAGTGTCAAGAACGAGGGAACAATTCAGTTATTTTAGGGTCTTGCAACAACTGGCACTGCAATAACACGCTCTGTGAAACTCTTGTTTTGGAAAGAAAAAGCCTTTTTCCATGTGAAGCTCGGGCCTTGGCAATGTAGATGATGGGTTGCTGTCTTCTTCAGCCCATGCTGGCAGAAATATGTACTTGACCAATGTCAGCATTAAGACGAGTGAGACTCACTCCTCATCCAGACCACAAAGGAGTAGACTTCCCTGCAGTGACCTGCCTCCAACACGGAGCCTGTACATAGCCCTTTGGAAAATATTTTGCTGTATTTAGCATTTCATTAAGTGCATTGTGTAAAATGAATTCTCCATTACGCCGTGCTGTTCATCTGCATGTAATACCGATGGTAATTGATTTTCTGATGATGCGTGAACTGCTAATGTAAAACCTCGGCGGAAGACTTACAGGTGAAATCTCTTTTCCCTGCAGACAGCCTACTTAATCTGGTTTTATACAGGAGAAGGACGTTTAAAGGAACTGGAGGGGGCTAAAGGTGAGGCACCATGGTTCCCCGTACCTGTGGGGTGAGTTAGGGCCCTCTGCTCGGGATGCAGCCCCAGCCAGGCACTGGTACCAGTTCACCTGTGGCCCTGTCTTCATGCCAGCATGTCTGATGTCATCAGTCAGATTGATGATATCAGAGTGAACCTGTGTCCCACCAAGGGGGAGCAGTGCATGACCTGGCTCCCAGACGTGTGGTACCCACAGCACCACCCGGCCGCAGCTGGGCCGCGAGCTAGAACCCGCCTCGAAGCCTCTTTTCGAGGCCCGAGGCCTCTTTTCAACACGTTTTTTCAATACGGAGTTGCTAACACAAGCTCGCGGGCAGCTCTGTTAGCTGCATATTCTTCCACTTAGGCAAGAGAAACAAAAGGCGCTGTGTGTTTGTGTCCACACACAGCTGTGTTTTTGTCTCTCCGCCTGCCGCTTCCCCGGCCTGGAAGCCGCCAGGCCTGACGCTGCTCCCGCTTCCAGTCGCATCGACGGCGGGGCGGCGGGCTCACATCTGGGTGTAATTACTGCAGCAGCGTCAGGATCAGGCCCTGCGTGCTGAAACAACTTCTCCTGCTTCGCTGCGAACGCAGCTGAGGGCAAATATTGCCTACAGTATCTGCTGATGCTGGAACACTGCAATTACTTCTGAAATCTAACCTAATTACAGTTGCTGAAGAATTTTCTCCATCCTCTCTGGCTCATTTGCAACTCTCCCACATTCTCCTTTATGTCTCCTTTCTTTGAGTCAATATTTACCTCCTCAGCGCTCTCTTCCTCTGCTTCCTCCCCTCCCATAAGGCTCCGTGCGAGCAGAACAGCCCAGCCTCTGCCACCAGCCTGCACTGACAGCCGCCGTCAGACACGTACTCCAAGGTTTAAGAGTCAAAGCTTTTGACTTTGCAAAAAACAACAGAACACCTCACCAGATTTCACATTGGTGAAGTTGTTTTCTAAGGTTTTTTGATTGTGTTACAGCACTGTCCCGCAGTACTCACAGTGAAAGCAGAACTGCGTGTTGCATGAGTGTCATGGAGAAGAGCTGACAGTGACAAAAATGAAGGAACCGGCCATGAAGAAACTCATTGCCATTGACACAATAAAAAGGAAATGAACTAGTCCAAAGGAGAAAAATAAGTTTTGTAATTTGTATATATATATATACTGTATATATATATATATATATATACTGATGACAATGCTCAAACCAAGTTTAAAAAAGCAAGGCAATTGGCTTTTAACTGCATGATTAAATTCAATGTACTTGTTTACTTTGTTTGTTTGTTTTATTACTACCAAGAATTTAGCCTCTCTTTGGGCAGGGGCGAATACCTTGAGGAACATTTCTGTTGTCTCATTGACAGCTAGTACCTACTGGCCTCTGCAGTATAGGCAAAACCAGTCAAAATATTGAAAGAGATGATGAAGAAACGATGCTCGCTTCCGGTAAACAATACGTAATACCTGAATGGATGAATTCAGGGGAAATTCTGTGCCCTGGAGGTGCAGGAGATCAAAATCAATGGCCAAAGTAGTCCTTTCTCACATGTAGGGCCTGTATAAGAGAACATAATGAGAAAGATCTTGGTGTGTATGCTATAAGCATCCTGAAGCAAAATCTCCTGAGATAATTTTTTTCAAGTTAAGCATCTAAATTCAGACTTACACATTCTCTTGATACTGATAGCTTCTTAATCCTTTGAAAATCATAAACGACAGCAGCATTTACATACAAGGGCAGGTCCATATGCCCCTAAGTCTGAAGATTTTTTTACTACTTCTGTTATTTACTTAACTTTCACATTTGAATTTTCCATAGTTTTACTAATTTGCGCTAAATATTTTGAGCTGAAGTTAAGTGCAAGATCAGAGTGCTGCACAGAATCAAAGAAAGCTGAGAAGAATTTGAAAGAACGAGCGTGGCGGTAAGTAGCGTGCCAACAAGGTTGTGAGAAGTACAGTACTCAGAAAAAGAAAAAGGAAAAAAAAAAAAAAGACAGAGAGAGAGCAATTAAGAAAGAATTTGGGGAAATGTGCAGAATCCTGAAAGTGATGATGAGCTACAGGCCTAATCCATCTCCCCCTGAAGTCAGCTGAGAGGGGAACCAGCCTGCTGTTGCAATGGTTTGCTGCACCTTCCTGCTGCTGATTGAGAGCTTCTGGAAGTGGTAGAAGGTCTCTTGAAACCTGCCAGGAATTAAAATATTTGTACAGATCCATAGATCCATTAATGCGGTTGCTTTCCTTAGTCAAGGTAAAACTGAAGATGCTGCGTTTGCATTGAGGCTTTGCCCAGCTGTTCTTAATTCAGTTGTGGCACTACAACCCTTTATTATCTTCCGTCTCACTGAGACTTCCAGCGAAAAATAGCCGATCCTTTACAGCCGGCTTTGAGCTTGATCTTCATTTTCTTGAACAGCTCTCAAAGCTAAACAAGCTTGATCAGCCTGATTTCAGACCAAAGCCTTTCTTCCAGGTACAGCTGTGGGGTAATTCCTTGCTCATATGAACCAGCACAGGAACAGGACTTTGCTGCAAGATGTGCTCCCAGCCCAGCGTGAGAGCCTTGTATGGGCCAGGAGGAACCAAGGCCACTGCCAACCAGAGGATAAATGGATCATCTTGTCTTTCCCACGCGAGGAAGAATTATTTCCACAGCCTTGAGCTTGGGCTCTCCAGGCTGACACACACATGCCGTTTGCTCTGCAGCAATTGAGTGCATGTGTTCAGCTCACACCGCAGAACAGTTTTGCTTCACAAGAAGGCTGCAAATGCTCAGCCTCAACATTGCCAGGCAGTGCTAGGCTTTAGGGCTTTCTGTACAACCAGCAGCATTTTCAGCCCTTCCAGACATGAAATGTACTCAATGTATAGTCATGTTTTTCAACCCATGCCTTTTTCTTCCCTCCTCCTTGCATTAACCACTTCAAGAAAACCTGCACACCCTCCTTCGAATAAGCTGGAAAAAATCAAACCCTCAGGTAGGTTGTACACGAGACTGAGCTCTTCCATGAAAACCCTGGGAATGGATCCAGTAGGGTGCATTTGAAGTCTTTTTCTCTGTGGCATCTCTCTGCCTTGCTTTGCTTCAGCAGCAGTGCTGCTGGTTGATAAGTATGCACCACCTCTCCCTCCCTCAGGAAGTTGTAAGCCGCAGAATGAAAAATAATGCTGATGCTCTAAAGACCATTCCTCTCTGCAAGAAATTTCTGCCAAAATTGGTTACAGAGGTGTATTACACAGAGAAGCAGTTCCCCACATCTGCCCCCATGCTCCCACTAGGTTTAGCTGATGTGCAGTTTTTCCTGGTGCCGTCTCTTTCAGCACAGAGGGCAGAGAGATAAGTGGCCCAAGGTCCTTCCTGCCCCTGAATAAATACAGGGGTAGAATTAATTAAATTAATCCTTGCCCATCTCCTTCTTACTGGAAAGCTTAAGAGAATAGCTTCATATTCAGTGTAATTCGGTCTGCTCTTTGAGGGTCCTTTATTCTTTTCCATCATGCCCCCTCTCCCACCATGCCACCCAGGACTGTAGCATCACTTCTGCCATTTATGTTGATAAGAGGATGATTATTTGGGGGATGATTATTTTGGGACCGCTTTTTCCTCCTCCACAAATGCTGATCCAGATCTAGGCTTCACGCATAAGTTATTGGCTGCAAATTGCATCCTACTTCCCCACAACATGTACTGGCACCCACTAGAGGTTAAAAGCAGTGGCACTGCAGAGGTGATGCCCATGTTTCTGGGGTGCGGTGGCCAGGCTGTGGCTCTGGAGCTTCTACTCCTGCCTTGAGGGTTACACCACGTGGCGGCGGTGGCACTGCATAACCCAAATCCCTGGCAGTGAGAGAAAGCAAAGCCAGCAGGGTTAAGCCCAGCATGCCCCAGCTGAACTCGCACCCAGCCCCACAGCCCTCCCACCGGCTCGCCACAATGGAGCAGCGGGGTCCCGGGGGAGCCGCTGTCCCCTCCTGCAGCCCTCCACCCTGGGAGGCACCTATCTTGTGGTCGGCGGCCCATTGAAAACCCCGGCGTGGCATTTCTGGGCCGCGAAGGTTGGCCAGCCCATTCTAGTCGAAACAAAAGGCATTGCGACTCCTGGTGCCTGAGAAGTCATTTACCAATATTTTGCGATTATAAAATGATTTCATTTTCAAAATTGAATGCTGGGCTCTTTCCCCAGAGCCCTTGCGCGTGGCACCCAGCGTAGTCCTTTGGTTAACTGCCAAGCCAAGCACGGCACTGATAGCATTCAGTTATTTTCCATTTGCCACTGGACTGGAGGAAGGTCTGCACGCCTCGAGAGGCTGGTGTTTCACAACGGGGCTCAGGTATGCACTGGGAAAACCCTGCCTCACCCTCAGCCAGCCTGCTGGTTGGTGCCCTAATTAAAGTTTACGCTGGTAACCTAGGGAATGAATGAAGAAACACACCTCAACCAGCTTCACTTGCCCACTTGTGCAATGGAGTCCTTGCACATTCACCGGGAGGGAGTGAAAACACAGTACACACGTGGTTTTCCACACGCATCCCAGAGCCTCGCTGACTGCCCCTCATCTCAGTGTTGTCCTCAAGGCAGTCCTCTCCCCAGCTTTTGAGCCTGTGTGACTGTTTCAGGGCAGGGTTTTGGTCCGTTTTCAAGCGGGCTGGACTATCAAATCCTGTGGTATGTAATCATGGGAAGTTCCTTTTCTCTAACCTTACAAGGCTTGAAGATTTGATGTTATACTTCATTGTGCAACACAAGAAAAATACCTCAGGAACAGAAATGTCTTTTATTCCACTCCCCATGTATCTGATGCTTTATTCCCTCGGGCACTACTTGTTTGCCAGAGGATTGTTTAACCACTGTTTGACAATTTCCAAATGGGAAAAAAAAAAAAAAAAAAATCACGCTGGGTTTCATCCAAAGGAAGGGAGGAGCTTTGCAAAGTTTTGTATTTAATCTTGCTTAAAAGTAAACAACTTTACCCTTTCAACATTAGTCACGCCTGCTGGATAGAGCGCGGCGTAAAGGCGCTCGGCAGAAGAGCGCGGCGCTTTTCCGTAGCCTGTAATTGTGAATTAATTATTCGCAGTCGGGACTGAGTGCTCCCAAATAAGCGGCTGCCTGTGCCACAGTGCCCTGCCGGGATGGAGCAGCGGGGATGGAGCAGAGGGGATGGAGCAGAGGGGATGCCCACAGCAGCCTTCAGCCCACTCCCCGTGAGCCCTCTTTTGTCAGAGCTTTAGAAAGGAAGCAGGACAGCTGGGAAAACCCCACCGCAGGTGGCAAAGGAGCCTGCTCCCGGCGTAGCAATGGGACAGGGGGATTTGGGGCCGGGGGCAGCCCCCGTTTCTTGCCTCCCCCCGGGAGCAGGGAGCCCCCAGACCGCTCTCCAAAGCCAGCAGCAGCGAGGCGAAAGCAGCAAAGGGCTGCAGCGCGCTGCCTCCTCTCCCAGTGGCTACTCTTCGGGCGGAGAATTAGGGGAGAAAAATAAAATAAAATAACGTAAAGTGGGGAATAAAAGGAATGACCTACTTTGCAAAAAGGGAAAAAGAGAGAGAGAGCGAGCGAGCTGTGTGTCGAGGCTCTGCTCTAGTTGCCGGTGTGGCGTTGCATAACCGAGCCCGGAGGTACCGCCGGTGCCCGGCGAGGCCGGGAGCCAGCCCGGGGGTCGCCGGGGGTCCCGCTGTCCCCTCACTGTCCCCGCCGGCTGTCGGGCGAGGCCGGGCCGGGCCGGGCCGTGCCGGGCTCCTCCTGGGCGCTGCCCGGCCCGGGGGGACCCCGGTGGCTCCCGGGGTGGCCCCGTGCAAAGCCCCCGCTGCCGGCTGGGGTCGTTGTGCAAGCAGCCCCGATTTCGGGGCTGGGTTTTTCGGTCGAGGTTTTATTTGATTTTTTTTTTTTATTGGATTTTTTTTTTTATTTTTTTTCCCCTGCTTCCCCTTTCGTTCTCTTTCCAGCTTCTCCTTTTCTTGGATCCTCGCCTGTCTCCTCCCACAGAACGAGAGAGAGAGAGAGAGGAGAGAGAGAGAGAGGAAAAAAAAAAAAAAAAAAAAAAGGTCACGTATGTTTGGAAAAATATGTAGGTCAGTGGAACATTCCCTGCACTTGTGCAAACGGAGCCGGGGAGGGAGAGCTCCTCCGCAGCCCTCTCGCTCCCCACCTCCCAGCCCGGCCCTCCCCGAAGCCCGGGCGCTCGGCGGCGCGGCGGGGAGGGGGGACCCGGCGGCGGGGGGTCCCCGGTACCCCCCCGGCTCCGCTCCTCGGCGAGCGGCGGAGGGAAAGCGGAGCGGGCGAGGAGCCGGGGCCGGGGCCGGGGCCGCCCATGGGCGCGGGGCTCGGGGCTCGCCCCCCCAGCTCCGGCGGCTGAGCGGCTCCGGGGCGGCGGCGGCGGCGGGGGCGGCGATGCGGGGCCGCCGGGGAGGATGCCCCCGCCTCGGCCGCCGGCCTCCAACTTCGCGGCCAACTCCCGGCCCCGCAGCCCCCGCCGCCGCGCGGCCAACTTGATGCCCCAGCGGCAGCCCGAGCCGGCAGCCCCCCCGGCCCCCGGCCTCCTCGCCCCCCCGCGGCAGCCCGGGCTCCCGGCGGCCTCCCGCTGCCGGCGGAGCCCCTGGCCCCGGAGCGCCCGGGTCCCGCGGCGCCCGGGGCGGCGGCAGCAGCGCGGCATGCGGCGGCCCCGCGCACCATGAGACGCGGCACCGGCACCGGCACCGGCACCGGCAGCGGCACCGGCAGCGGCAGCGGCTCCCCGGCGGCGGCGGCGAAGAGTTTGCCGGCTCCCGAGGCCGGCCTCCTGCGCGGCTGGAGCAGCGGCGGCCGCTGCCGCAGCGGCACCGGCAGGCACCGGAGAAGCGGCGGCAGCCAGCCCACCGGCACCGGCACCGGTACCGGCACCGGCGGCGGCTCCCGAGCCCAGGTGGCCACCGCGGACAGCAGCAGCGGCAGCACCGGCAGCAGCAGCGGCGGCGGCACCGGCGGCGGCGGCTGGGGCATCCCCGCCGCGCTCCCGCAGCAGCGGCAGCCCAGGTAACGCCGCGGCCCCGGCCCTCCCTCCGCCCACCCGCGACCCCACATCCCACAGCCAGAGGTCCCCGTCCCCACGCGTGTCCCCTCCCCGCTCCCAAAGTTTCCACGGGGCTGTAATGCCGGGCAGGCTGTCCCGGTCCCCCCCCTCCCCGACGGGGATGTCCCCTTTGGGGACACGCGAATGTCCCTCGCCGTGGTGTGGGGTCTGGGGATGGGGAAGGTCCCCGTGGGGGGCAGAGGTCGTGCCACCCGCTGGAAGAGCCCTGCTGCTGCTGCCGCAGCCCCGAGCCCGGCTCCCGCTTGCTCCCCGTGTTCCCAGGAGGGGAGAGGCTCGGATGCGCTGCCCAGAGGCAGCTCAGGACGTCCCCGGCGAGGAGCTGTGCCTCCCCACGGTCACCTTGCTCGGCTGTCAATGAGCAGGCACGCTCGCCCATAATAAACTTTCCTCCGTACTCCTCGGCTGCCTGCAGGATGGCAGTTTACTTTCACTCGAGTGACTCAGAAATAATTAGCGGTTATGAGCGCTGCAGCCAGCAGAGGAACTTTCATCCTCTCGCCTTGCTAAATCTCCGGGAGGGCTGCAGGGCTCCCCGGGACGGCCACGGCTCACCCCAGCTTTCCATGCCCGCTCAACAAGTGGGCATCTTTCACCCTGCCTTTTCTCGAAGCGGAAAATGATCGCCCTCTCCCACGCTGAGCAAACTGTTCCTCTGTGTCCCCTGGTTTTAGTTTGTTTGGTGGTACCGAATAATTACTGTTCACGCTTCCCAGGCGTAGCCGGCTCGTGTGCTGAGCCGTGGCTGATTGCTGAAAGCCGGTGGCTGGCAAAGGGCCCGATCCTGCACACACTTCTCTAGGTGAATGTTGACATGGAGTCACCCCACAGGGATGGCCTGGGAACAGGGAATCTCCAGGGGATGTATCTCCACTGAACACGTGAAAGGAAATTAAGGTTTATCCCGATCCAGGTGTCTGACTCCAGGGTGATTCCCCAAGCCAGCCACGCTTCTGTGCCCTGCCCCAGATTGTGGAGGCGGTAGGCTTGCCTAAAATTGCTTTCCCTCACAACTAAAGACTCACAGGATCGAACCCATAGACTGCACTTGAGAGAATTGCAACTGTTGTCCCATTTTCTAGCCCAGCACTTGAAGGCGTTGCTATTTTATCCTCGGCAGAAATGTTATCTACAGTTAAAATTACCTAGTGCTTTCGAATACAATGCTCCGCTTTCAGGTGCTTATGCATTTGCTAAGCTTAAAACTAGGCTGACATTTTCCGGGTTGAGTATTTGCTGAAGACAGAATCTCTTTGGGAAGTTTCAGATAAAATGGTTCAGCTGTTCCCGAGAATGTGGTGAGAGGAAAATGTATTCTTTGGCCACGTATCTGACAAAGATGGTTTAGGTATATTTCATCCTACACAGGGAGACCTCAATCTTTGTTTTTCTGTGAATCTGCATTTTTTGGCTCCGTTGGAAACACTTTCATTGAGACTGCTGAATTCTTGTGGCTTTGTGCTTTGGAGCAGGAAAAAGATACTTGGCTTGGGATCAACCTTGTGGCGGGGGTGTGCGTTACGTTGAGCCTACGAAAGCCTTCCAGAATTTGCCTCAGTTATCATTTCATCCCGATGCTCAGGTTGCACGCTCGTGGTGGTTGGGTGTCGAGGGTTTGACCGTCGCACTCGTACAGAGGATGCTGAATGCCCCCCATTGCTACACGCTGAGCTACTGCTCATCCTCCTGGGATGAGCGGACTTTCCACCACAGATCTTCTTTCGACACATTGCTGCTGCGGTGAGCGCTGTAGGCAGTGAAGACTGTTTTGGCTGTGTCCTTGGTGGCTGGGTGTGCCTGCTGGCATGGGGACAGTGTGGAGAAGGAAGAGGAAATGGCTTAATTCGCATGCGTTGGGACAAGAAATGGTGGGACTGGAAGGGAGAAGCGGCAGCACTGGTGATGGAGAGATGGTAAAAGTGAAGAGCAGGGATGCTGGGTTAAGTGAGAGGACTTGAAGGGGTCATTACTTGAGAAAGCTTGGGAACAATGTGCAGGGGAAGGGCTTGAACTGTAAACAGAGGTGGAAAACCCAGACCAAGAGAAAGAATGGTTGGCAGAAAAATGTGGTGGGAGCCTTGCAGAGGGTAGGGGCAGAAGATCTGAGCCTGCAAAAACAGCAGTTTCCAAGCTTTCAGCAATTGAATTGTGGCACTACTGCTTCTTCATCCTTCTCATCTCCCCCCTCACACTGCCCTCCACAGTCCTCAGCCCCTTCCTCCCCTTCTTCACCCCTCTCTCCACTCCCCCATAATAACTGTCTTCATCTCCTTGCCATGAGGGGCAATGCTGATGCTCCAGTTGTGCACCTTGGACCTGGAGAAGGGCAAGCTCAGTTGTGGAGCCCAGGAGTCATGCTGAGCCCACGGGGCTGTTCACCTCCTCATTCTCTACCCTGCCATCAGACAGCACCCCAGAGACCCATCCTGCTGCCTGCCAGCCTTTTTCTGGCACTAGCTTTGCCACAGAGAGGTGGTGACTTCCTATGCCCCACTTAAGTAACACAAGACTTTTGTGCTGTGGACCTCAAGGAGTCAACTGGTGACTCCTGCCGGAAGCTTATATGGGTTTTCCACTTTTTTAACTGGAGGGGGGAATTTATAGCTCACTATATTAAGAATAAATCAAAATAATGAAGTCCTGTGAAAACAAAAAAGTAAATAATCATGTAGCCGGTGTTGCATCATAACTCACTCGCCTAATATAGGAAAATTAAGATCAGCAACTGATTGTTTGTAGCTCTAGCATTTTTTAAGGATAGGACGTTTTGCATAGCAAACATAATAATTTAAATAGTTGCCTATGTTCAGCCTTAAGTTTTGAGCAAACAAATTTCATCACTATACAATTGATAATTGGCAAACATAAAACGATTGAAAATGTTTATTTCAACTGTTTATTTTATGAGTACTTCATTTCTTTCCTTCCTAAGCTGGATGGTATAGAATTTAAGTAACCTTCATTTGTTTATAGTTCTGCTTTCAGGCTCTTAGGGCAGATGCACTTGAGTTGCAAATTTCATAGAGATTGTTATTTGTATAAAAACCAGTCATCTTCCTGAACTTGGCTTAGCTTTCTGTTGATCCTTGGTCTTATTAAGACTTGTTTTTGAAAAACTAGGCTGAGGCCGTGCAAATATTTGTATCTTAGCTAACTTAATTCAGGCTGGAAGTTTAACAGAAATCAGCATCAGCTGAGACTGGCTCTTTTGTTATGAGACTGATACCAAAGTTTGAAAAGGAAATGCCATACAATACTATTTAAGCAGAACATATAGACGTTTATATAGCATTGCTCTTGACATTACAGAGTGTGTGTTTTTTTTTCTGTTTGTGTATTTGTTTGTTTGTTTGGGGATGGGTGGAGGCAGGGGTAAGATCTGCTATGTGCCACACAGGGTATATATCCTAATATATCACCATCTGAATTCAGAGATGCAAGAGTCGTGGTGCAGGAAGGACACTGATGTGATGTGACCCCGTAAGTTTGTGTTAGAAGCATCTGAGAAAGTGCAAGCATGGTTTTCACTCTCTGCTCCTTGCATTTATCTTGTGGTGACTCAGGCAGATGAGGCTGAGGGGTTTGGGGGGACACCTTTATTGGACTCGTACACATAAATTCCATATGCATTTTTGGGGGGCAGGATTAAGTGCTGTTTTTTATGCTTCACTTCTTGTGTCTCTTCCTCTGAAGGCAAACCATGATGCACACCTCAGTCCAACCCAAACGTTGTGTTTAATAACGCTTTGGTAAAGACACTTCTGTTCCTTTATCCAGGGACCATGGCAGAGACCAGTGTTTCTTGCATCCTTAGGCACCCCTGAAACTAGGCTGAAAAGCATCAGCCTGACAATTCACTTGTGGCTTCAGAAGAATAAAGCTCTCACAACAGTTAGGTCACCAGTGAGCTTGGACCTTTGTCACTAGGAAATAGCATTGCCACACACTTTGCTCTCTGCTCTCTCGGTACCTGCCTGTTGTTCCTTGTCCTGTTCTTCATCTGCAAGCTCTTTGAGGCAATGCCACTGCTTTCCTCTGTGCATGTACAGCAGGTGCATGCCCAACTCTATGCCAGGAGCTTCAGGATACTCCAGAAATGACCATGTATGTGGTGGGTACAGGGAGGTTCACTCATCTTCTCCTGCTTGGGCACAAGTTGGTAAAACAGGTGGTCTTTTGCTATCCTGATAATGATAGAAAGTGTGTTTCGTCTCCATTACCCCTCCATTCTTAGGGATCTGTGCCTCAAAACCAAAATTGCTAGACAAGTGAAATGATGATATGGAAAAAAAAATCTAAGGATGTTTATGTGGGTTTGAGATCAGAATGGAAATTTGGAAGTTCAGGTATGAACCCTCTTTGTTATTTCAAAACGTTTAAGGAGTGCCAGCATGACAAAGCATCATCTACCTGGACATTTCAACCAGCCTTTCTCTTTGAGCATCTTCCTGTCAGGTGAATGTAATATGCATTGCATTCATACATAAAGTGTCACGCTTGAAGTTAATAAAGTGTGTGTTACTAGAGGCAAAGTCATAGAAATTCATTGCTACAAGTCACTGAAGATGCAAAAAGTTAGATTAAATCTTCCATAAACAACTCAGAAAATATCAATACAATATTCAGATGTGGGTTTAGGGAAAAAAGGGGGGGTCAAACAGAACATTTGGAGTTTCTAAGAAAAGAATTGAAATAATAAAAGAAGGAAAATCATTATTTCAATGTATAAACTATGATGTACTCATATCTTCAATACCATGTGTTGTTGATCCACCCGTTTCAAAAGTGTATGGAGGGAGGAGATTCAGGGAGGGGCAGCAAAGGTGATCAGAGGAACAGGAAGGCTTCTGCACAAGTGACAAGGCTGATAAAGCAATGAGAAGCAGGAAAGGCAACAGAAATCTATAAAATTATGCACTGCACGGAGAAGGCAAGCTGGGGATGACTGCTCTCAGAGGGGACATAAGGTGAAGTAGGCAGTTGTTGGGACTGAAACAAAAGGAGGTGGCTCTCCGTGCAGTGTGGCCAGGCTGCCGAGCTCCTCGCCACAGGATGTGGATGCTCAGAGGTTACATCAGCTAATGAGGTGACTGGATGAGTTCATGGAAGAGAAATCCATCACGGGCTATTAAACACAAAACCACTGCCTCTGGCTTAGGAAGTTTTGAGCTGCAAATTCTTGGAAGCTTGGTGAGTCTCCTGAGGAAATATCGCTGTTGGTTTGCCTTGTTCTTGTAGGCGCTCCTTGGCACCCATGGCTGGGTAAGAAGGTCCCCATGGCTGCGTGTGCTCTGCTAAATGAAGTCTGTCGGAGCCTGGCCCCTGTAGGATCCCCAGTCCAAAAGACTTGTGGTGGCGTGCATCTTCCTGCTCAGGGCTGGCCCCGTTATAGCATATTTGCCGTGGAAAGAGCTGGTTTGAAGAAACTAGTTGAAGTGCTCCAAAGCAGAGCCAGGGGATGAGCTAAAGCTTACGCAGCGATGGAAAAAGCAGGGTACAGGGCTCAAGCTCGCTCCCTGGTGTCCTATTATTTAGCCATGCAGACATGCCAAGCATAGACAGTCTTATCTTCTTGGGTTCGAGTAGGTTCAGAAAGCAATTACATTCACAGAAGCAATCCCATCAAGAGGCATTGAATACTGAGCCACAATGCCTGGCTGAAGAAGTCTCTGCTGGGAGACTGAAATATTGCCACATGCCTGCCCCCTTTGCAAAACCTTCCCAGGCCTTTGCTGCTGCCTGGAGTCAGAGAGAGGATCTGGGGCAAGATGGTTGTTTTTCCTGACCCGGCAATGTTGTAGTTATAGTTTTATCTGTCTGTATGAGTAGGTTTTGAAATTCCAAATAGAGAATGGGAGCACATCTTGGAAATTAAATTCTTAACCTATCCACAGTACTTAAAACACTGGTTCAACAGCCAACATCTTGTTGGCTGCTAGTTACTAAACCAGACAATTTTATTAATCATCTGAAAAGCAGATTTGAATGCCCTAGATCATGAACACCATGGCTGTTCTGAAGCAAAAAACTGTGTATTACTGATTGCTTAATCAATGGTCAAAGTATAATGCATTCACATGTACGTGTATTTCCTTGCTAGCTTTTAGATGAGATCAAGTGATGTTAAAACAGCAGCAACAATCTGAAACTCAGCAATGTGCAAGTCCTTATGATAATTTTTAAAAAATTTCTGCATGCTAGCTGGTAAGAAACTCAAATGCAGCACACAATTGAACTGCATGAATGCCTATATGTATTTTAGGTCTATCTTATGCAATCAAATGGCAGGCCCTTACACCGAGTGTGTGAGTGGTGTTGCATAAGCAACATAAGCCCAGGGAACCAGGAGGAGCTCCAAGAGCACTCCTGAATCCTGCATTTCCTGCTGGACCTCATTTAACATTATTTATTAAGCAATATTAACCTCTCTCCCCAAGAGTTATCTTGGAGCAGTGTTACTGATTTCATTTCCCAACAAGCCTTGCTTTTTAGAAACGTCATCAAACTTTTCAGTCAATTGAGCAGTCTAATGTCCTGATAGCCTTGAATTTTCTGTAATCAGCACTCAATCAAGTTAAAAATAAAAACACATTAAAACGAAAACCTTGAGCAGGAAAATACTTGTTTTTCATTCTCATTTCTAATTCGGTACCCATTCTTAAAGCCCATCACTATGATTTGTTCTATCTTGGGAAAAACAAGTTATTATTCAAGCGGCTTTTATTTTCTTTAAAAATAGACAATGCTGTTCCATCGTTAGGAAGAAAACCAGAACAAGAAAATCAACTTTAACAAGCTTACAGATGGCAGTGAATTTCTTTAGCATAATTTTAGTCCTGCAGAAAACAATAATTGAGTTTGATTATTTTTTATCGTTCTGTCATTGATGAACCAAACCAACCATTTTTCTCTTGATTCACTCTTAGGTGTGTCAAATTGTTAAGACAGAGGGCTCTTTTAAGAAGGAAGCTCCCACCTGTAATCTCTATATCAACAGGTGAATGTGACTGTGCAATACCTGAGAATTGCTGGCTGGCTGTCCAGTCAGCAGCTGAATGAATCCAGCTTTGAACACGTCCTGGACTTATTGGTTGGGGTGGGATGATTCTTATTAATATGTCAGGGAGAATTGATACAATATTTCCTGTACTATGGATAAGATTGGTATTCTTGCAAAGTCTTGCAGATAATAAGTATTATTACTGTGTGCAATGTGATCAAGTGAAGTCAGGATATTTTTTCTGCTATTCATAGTTCTCACACAAAATATCTGCTTTGTTGTTTTTATTGGTAATTCTACAGATTTTACTTGTGGTATTTTGTCTGTTCCTGGTTTTGACATCTAAAACAGTAAAAGGTTTTAAATTGGAGGCTTTGCATTTGACATACCCACAGTCCAATTATACTTCCAGTGAAAGCTCCTTTAATTTATGATTTATAAATGGGAAAACAGTTATGTGATTTCTACATGGACCATTAAGGCCACTACTTAGACAAAATCTTCATCCTGTTCACCAGATGAGCATCTAGCTTTTAAAATTGGCTTTATTTTTGTTACCAAGGTCGGAAGAATATTTTCAATCTGGTTATCTTATGCTTTGTTTTCAATATTTTAATACAATATCTGTGTAAGATACTTTCTCTGTCTTTCTGCCTGAAAACAGCCTAATCAAAGAATACTTCTGTGAACCACATGAGTGCATTTCCAACAATTTCAGCAAGAGCAATACAGATACAGAATAAATAGGTCACTCATATTCACTGTTGTAGTGATAGTATTTTTTTAATAAGAAAGACTGAAGAATCTTATTTGTTTTCTGAGCCATCACTGAAGTGGATGGAAACTTTCCTGGAATAATTCTGGACCTTTAATTTGATTATTTGCAAGGTGGCATGAGTCTGTTTTTTCATCTTTTCTCTTTCTTTCCAGCACAAAGGGCCTCATTGTCAGCTGATGCACACTGATATATCTCAGCTGGTTGTGGCAATTACATTTATACTGCCTGGCCCCTAATATCCATATTCCTTCAAAAATGCAGTCTTTCTCAACAACAGAATATCTTGCTATACCTTGCTGTTATTCAAGTATAGGAAATAAAGCTGCATTTGGTGTCTATCCTGCTGTCCTCATTAAGGCAAAACTCCTACTGAAATCAAGAGGAGTTTGGCTTGACAAAGAACTACTGGCTTGAGCTTTTGAAAGAACTAAACTTTCTCCATCCTTTTTTTTTTCTATTTTTCTTTTTTTTTTTTTATTATTTTGTGTCTCACCTTGCATTTTAGCTGTTCCTTCTCCTTCTTTTATAGCTTTTCATCTGTAACTTTCTTCATGAGGATCTTTTTATTTTTATTTTTTTCTTCAGTCAGACCTTAGGACCTTTTGGTTATCACCTTTCCCCCTCTTCCTTTCTTCTCCCCTCTCATTACCTCATTCTCTCTTTCAGGTGTTCTTCTGTTATCTCCACCTTCACTGACTAGGGTACCATAAAAAGTTGGTATACATCAAACACGTGTCAAGGAATTTCACTGGCTTCTTTAGGCTACTTCTACATAGAGTTGCCTATATCAGGCACCCTTTTAGGGTGAAGTAGCAGACTGGTGATTTAGGCAGACGTTTGTTTTCACAAAATTAATCTCCGTAATCTTTCCTTGTATTCTGGGCAGGATCTTAAAAGTTTCTCTGAAGCATTTGTGCAGGGTTTTAGCCGTAAATTGGGTTTTGAAGTGATAAAGTAAATATTTGGCACAGTATTGCAGTCAGAAGAAAATACTTCATGATTTTAAAGTCCGTGTAAAAAGGGTTTTGTTGATGGCAACAAAACTGGAAATCTAAAAAGAGATAGATTTTGTTCATAATTCTTCTACTGTGCAAATATAAGAGCTTAGACCACATATACAATGTCATTGTGCATCACTCCCCTGATTTACAAACTAGGGCAGCTTTACAGTGTAACGTAAGCTCTGATCAGCTATGGGTGTCATTCAGAGCCAGGTATTTGAGGGGGGCACTGAGCAGGAGACTCTGACATGCTAAATACATCACTGGCAGAAAGAGGAGTCACAGTGAAGCCTTTCCTGGGTGTTGATCCATCTTGGTGGTTAGGCTACATTAGGCACTTCCTTGTGCGCTGCAGGGATGTTGCTTCCAGCTGCACTTGGGCTTCCCTTGGATGCCCCGTCCCCACTGGTTCCCTGTCCAACCTCAAGCTTTCCCCCTGCTACCTATTAATTGTTCTCCTTTTTAAGATGGAAAGCATATTGAAAGTGCCAAGTATTGTTATTTTCTGGCAAGTTTGACTAAAATTAAATTATTTTCCAGAAAACCTTGTTCGTATTTGTGAAGTAAATAGTGAGTGTGTGCCTTAATGGATAGCATAGAATTTCAAAATAATGTCACCGGCTTACAGATTCTTAGCATCTGGATCCCTCCAGACATATTTCTTAATGTAAAGGCATAACACTAACGTTGCTTTATTCTTTCTTAAATTAGCAAACACATCTTCTCTTTTTGCAGCAGCTACAAACATTGTTTCATGGTGTCCAGTTTCCTGTTACTCTGGCAAACCTAACGTATAAAAAACTACAGGGTATATACAGAGTGTAATGCCAATTAAAAAGACATTATTTCTTTAATGCAATTTCTATTTGTTTTGTTCAATACTGCTTTCTTCCAAAGAACAATTTACACTACATCTGAACAACAGATTTGTTGTTGCTTACCAAATGGGAAATTCAATAGATTTTTCCACATCCATTCATATTTTTCAGAGGATCCAAGGATATAAGTTTAGTTTTTAACTTTGAAATACACTTTTTTTTTTTTTTCCTGGTCTGTATTATGTATATTTTCAAAGTCATAATTGGCATTAGACTTGCCACAGTTCTCTGCAGATTTTTTCCCGCTGTGAAACTACTAGAGGGTCATCATGCTGGTTAATGAAAGAGCGATGACATTCTTTGTAGGTTGTATTTAAATATTCTTCTATGCAAATTTTTCCTTTTCATGAAAAAGTTTAAAGAGACATCTTAAAAGAAATCCCTTCGAGTTTTGAAAAATGCAGGTTAGATTCATTCAAAATCTAGATATCCAGCGGTGGGAGGTAATGAGACATTTCAAAATTGCTACTGTGTAATTGAGAGGGGATTCCAGATATGAGATGCAAGCATAAAAATTGGGTATAGCTCTTCACAATGCCACTCGTTTTGCAGCTGAATTCCTCAGTACTGTTCTTAGAGTGTATAATCAGTTACGCTTGTGCTGATTTAATCAATTATTCTTGTGCACAAACAAACAAACACAAAATCTGGCTAATTTCAGGCTCTCTTTGAAACACCAGACCTAGAGATTTAACTTACAAAGAAAGAAATATTATTTTCAAGATTCTAGAGTGATTTTAAAAATGGCAAAGTTATATTTGGGAAGTACCATACTTTTTGGTACCGGCAGCTGTGTATCCTTATGCAGAAGTGGATTTGGCTGCAAGACCAATTCATAAATATTGTATCCAAAGACTGCAGCAAGCTTTCATATTTGCAAGAGATAATGTAAAATGTGCAACATTTTTTTCTTCACCCGAAGAAGTCTCAGCTTAAACAGCCTGGTCTCCCAAGTATAGTGAATAATGGCCAACTAACAAAAGTATCCATGGCTTCTTGAATCACATAGACTGGAGACAATTCTGCCTGCCTCCTCGGTGAGCCAGCACATGCAGGAGAAAAGGTCAGCTTGCAGCGGTTAGTCTGAAATCCCTCCTGCACACTGGGAATCTGTGAAGAGGCTTGGAGGGTGGAGATGTCAATAAATAACTTGACTCCTGCACTCGGTGACTTCCCATCTCTCAGTCTATGAGCTTCCAAGCAAGCAGCACTCACTGTGTTACGGGCTGCTCGGGGAAAACAAATGGGAGATGGGGTAAACTCTCATGGCTCCTTTAGAAAAAGTCCCTTTTTTCCCCCCTTGTTTCTAGACCTTTGCTTTAATCTGTGGCCTGAGGAAGCAAGAGGTATAGGGGGGGAGGCAGATGTTATCTTTGGTCTTATGGCTTCTCTCATTCAGGGCTGCTCTCCAGGAAGAAGTTTTCCCCCTTGGGAACACAACAGGTTTCATGGCAGGGGCTCTGTGTGAAAGAACGCCAGGGAAGAGTCTGAGCGTGCCTGATGTATGCTTGACATCTTTGCACAGATTCAGCAGAGCAGCTTTATTCAGGTAAACACTTAGGCACATGCTTTTCATTACCCATTTGTTCAGAATTTCATCCGTCTTCTCCTGAATATGGAAAGACTTAAGCACATATTTAAGGGCTGACTAGGTCCCCGGTTCTGACTCAGACATATACTGCAGCGAGGATGGGCTGGATGGAAAGGAAACAATCATCACAGTGGCACGGCAGCTCAGAAGTGAGGTGTACTGTCTGAAAATCAGCACGCTACCAAATGGCCTCACTTTGGGAGGCATCTCTGTATCTGGATATGGCCCCAAAGAGACAACCTAGCCTGGACTTAATCTCATCTATCCATTTGTTTCCCATTTGTTTCAAATTCCTCTGTGTATGGCTTGGACAATCTGAAGTAGGTTTATAATTAAAACGAGTTTGTTCAGTAGTTTTAAAACTCACCCATCCAGCAACCCAAAAAGAGGACAGTGGTCTTTTGCAGAATACTTTGGGTCATCTGTGCGTAAAGCTTCCCAGGAGAAGGTGAGGATTTAAGATAAGGATTACTTAGACCGCATGAGCCATGGATGGTTTGTGAAAATTATTAAGTATTTGTCAGCACTGAGCACGTACCAAATGCTTTTGGCTCTTTCTAGTTACTGTATTCATGAAAAGCTATGGTTCACAGTTTTGCCTGCAAAATTTAAACTGATTCAGGCACTGATGTAACCTTTTTGCTTCTTTCGAAGGTTCTTTTGAGAATTATGAATCTACATTAACATTTTGCAACACAGAGAGGGAAGGAAAAAGGCACTGAAGAGCTAGTTCACAAATGCTTCTGCAGGTGGATCACTTTTGACTAGGCGGGCATTGTCTGCTGTTAAAGATCTTTGCTGAAAATAATACATGCAGAGGCACAGTGGTAACTTTCTCTAGCAGAGATTGCTAGCAGAATTTATTACAATTTGTATGCAGTTCCTTTACTGGCAGAACTAACAAAGAGGATAAGCTATCCCAGAAAAAAGATATTCAAGGGGGAGCGTAGTAGTGTCAGCACCAATGTTTTCCACATAGGGTTCATTAAAGTTTTTCTATATTCCTCACTGATAATATCCCTTGAAATCTGTAATACAGGTGACACCTAAATCGAAAATCGATAATCAGTTCCAAAACCTGGCCTGACTAATAGTCTTAATTGTTATTTCTATTCACACTTTAATCAGGAATGTGTATACTGTGGAGGTAGCATGTGTTTTTCAAAGATTATAATGAATCCAGAGTAGGAAGGAGTTCAGCTCTGGCCAGCCTTTTTTCTGCATTTTAATCTGGAGTTAATAACTTGTTGGATGTTTCTCTCTAGTCTTGTTTCCCAGCTAGTCTCTAGGTTTCTTTTGGAGAAGTCTGTTTCATGCGAAACTCCTCTTACTCTGCCAGAATGCAACACCTCCTGCAAGACAATTGTCTTAGAGAACAAAGTAATAACTGGGGATTTGTGAAATGTTTCTGGAATGAACTCAGGCAGCATGCCAGCATAGCAGATTCTTCCATTTAAGACCGATTTTCCATTTCTTTATCAAATGTTACCCATTAGTACTAAAGCCATGGTTGCAAGATTGCTTTAATCCATGTAAGGCTCTGCTGCTACTGCAAAAGATGATCCTGCCTTACTCCCATGTCTGGACACTCATTTCTGTTATTTCCCTTGTCCTGGAGCATTGGACCAGACCAGGAAGCTGACCTTGCTGAAATTTAACTTTTTCTGTGTATGGATGGGTTAATTTTTGGCTGTTCTGTTTTCCTATGTTGGTTGATGGTGCAGCCATACAAATGGTAGTGGTGGGGTTAAAGGAGGAAAGCAGGATTTTCTTTGGAGCTGCTGTGGGTTTAAGCCACTTTACAGTGTTCAAAGAATGTTTTTCGCGTGAATGTCCTGGAGGACAAGAGAAATGAGCTGGGTTTTGTCTTGCAGGGAGCTGGTGAGTGAAGAGATGAAGACAATAAAAATATGATAACCAGCAGGAGCACAGAGAGTGAATGAGGAGCAAAGGAGACCAGGAAATTTGAGTTGCAAAGTGTGTCAGTGGGGAGGAGTGTGAGAGAAGGGGTGGAGAAAAAGCCCCCAGTATGAGATGGGTTGAAGAGAGGGTTTGTGGCTAACTGGAAGAAGATAGTGTTGGAAAGGGGATGAGCATGGAGCTGAGCCTGGGAGTAGGAAGGTCAGGGTGGCAATCTGGATGCAGCAGAGTGGAGAGAAAGAGGCTGGAGGAAAAGTCAAGGAGGTCATTGAGCTGAGCAAAGACTGGAAGTGAGGTTGGAAAGCAGAGTTGCTTGGGAAGTACTTGGGATTTGGAAAGCCAAAACCAGAGATGAGCATGTGCTTGTCCTGAAATGCAAGGCTGGACTGGGGGGTCTGAGCTGTGCAAAGACCAGTCAGGATCAGATCAGAGGGACAGGCGGGATGATTGCTCACATAGGCACCTGGGAGGAAAACCTGATGCTGGCAAATTTAGCAAATTTAGCCAGCATTACCCCCATTGCCAGCAAATGCCCACAAAGCCCGCAGGAGAGCATCTCATTCCTGTATCTCACTGCTTCCCTTGTTCCTACATGCAGCAGGACCCTATGCCACTTCAGAGCTTGTTAGCTGAAGTGACTGGAAGTCTGCTGATATTTTGGAAATGCCAGAACAATGCCAATAATGAAGATTTTCACTTTGTGAAAGACCTAGCGAAATCACATACTCACAGAAGCTGCATTAAATGCTACGGATGCAAAGTCGAGCACTCAGAAATTAGGAAATAGTATAATTAAGTCTGTCTGTGTAATTTTAATTTATTCACTTCCTGCATATTCATTATGATTCACTACTTAATGATTTAATGATCACACTACGCTCAAATAATTTTTTTTTTGTTTCTTGTTACCGGTCATTTTAAGTTAGGTTAATTTGCTGGCAGTTCCCAATCAGTTCCCTGAGCCACTGCTGGCATAAACTGGGGGACAGGGAGAGGATGGGAACCGCTTTTGTGACGGCAATGCTGACTTGTCCTGGCCTAAAATAATTCTGAAATGATGACATTAATCTACATGTAGTAGAGTAAAAAGTTCAGTTTTATTAAATGTCGGCAGTTCTAGGCTGATTTGTAAGTTGGATATCCGTGCTGCGAAGACCATACTCCTGCAAAGCTGGATGGTCAAACTTTTCTAGAGAAGATAACACCTCTCCTTTTTAAATCTTTTGGCTGATATCAGGAATAATTATAACAATTCCAAGGCAGACACCATATTGGAAACTTTCAGCCCAAGAGGTTTGATTATGGAAGTGTTCTGCGTGACTCTCGTAACTGGAGAAATCAAGCAAGGCTACTTGGACAATGCTGTCCCCAAGTCATTCCCTAGAACAGGCAAGAAGTGAGGGAGGTCTGACAAGGCTAGCCCTTGTTGTGGTTCTGCTCGAGTGGGCAGCCGAGCTCCACCACAGCCGCTCTCTCACTCCCCCTCCTCAAAGAGGAATGGGGAGAAAAGGGCTCAAGGGTTGAGATAAGGATGAGAAAATCATGCAGTAATTATTGTAACGGGCAAAACAGACTCAGCATAAGAAGATGGTAAGATTTATTGCTTATTACTAACAAGCTAGAGAAGTGAGAAACAAAGGAAAGAAACCAAAGGCACCTTCCCCCCCATCCACCCTCTTCCACCTCCTCCCCTCGAGCAGCGCAGGGGAACGGGGGAATGGGGGTTATGGTCAGTCTACAGCGCTTCTTCTCTGCCGCTCCTTCTCGGTCACTCTCGTCCCCTGTGCTGTGGGGTCCCACCCACGGGATGCAGTCCTTGACGAACTGATCCGGCGTGGGCTTCCCACAGGCAGCAGCTCTTCCAGAACTGCTCCAGATATGGGTCCGTACCACGGGGTCCATCCCTCAGGAGAAAACTGCTCCAACCTGGCTCCCCTACGGGCAGCAGCTCCTGCCAGGTCACCTGCTCCTGCGTGGTCTCCTCCCCACGGGCTACAGGTCCGGCCCGGAATCTGCTCCGGCAGGGGTCTTCCACAGGCGGCAGCCTCCGTCGGTGCAGGGCCACCTGCTCCACCGTGGTCTCCTCCACGGGCTGCAGCGTGGAACCCTGCTCCACCGTGGTACTCCATGGGCTGCAGGGGGACATCCTGCTTCACCATGGTCCTCACCACAGGCCGCAGGGGACTTCTGCTCCGGCGCCTGGAGCACCTCTCCCCCTCCTTCTACACTGACCTTGGTGCCGTTCCTCACTCCCTTGACTCTCCCAGCTGCTGTGTGGCGCAGCGTTTTTTTCCCTGTCTTAAATATGCTCTCACAGAGGCGCAAAACAACATCGCTTATTGGCTCAGCTCTGGAAAACAATGGGGCCCTTCCCAAACATGGGGCGGCTTCTAGATCTTTCTCACAGAAACCACCCCTTGGGCCCCTGCTACCAAAACCTTGCCATGTAAACCCACTACAGCCCTGAATAAAATTTGTATTTCCTGAAGCCATATACATGAGCCTTAATAAAACCCTCAAGACTTCAGAAGTTCTTCTTGACCATTCTCTAGATGCATTTACTGAGCAAAGCTTTTCATAGATGAGTTTCTCCCTTTTCTCTTAAAATTATTGCTTCTGTATTTGGGGGAGTGAAAGGAAAAAATGAAAAATTAAGCTCATGCATTGTTCTCAGTTGCAAAATCCACTGGCTACAAGTGGTTATTGTACAAAAATGGGGCTAAGAAGGAGTATTTTATGCACAACACAGCCAGACTGTGAAGGGTAGTGGCAGTGGCAGCGTACCTAACACAGGTAGGGAGGGGGAAACATCAACAGCCACCACTGCTAGCAGTACTGTCCTGTTCAATTATTTTGGCTTCTGACAGGCCCAGAGATTATTTGGAAGAACAGGATGCGTTCCAGATAAAGATATGAGGCATGACCAGTTCCCTTATATCCTCAGTGCAGTAGCAGGAAGGGAAAGTGGCACATGGTGGCTGGCTGAGCTCTTCACACCGGGGCATTTTGAGTGACTGTCTACTAGGTTCAGATCTACTTTGTACCAAGCAGGCAGCAAAAAGCACATTTCAGATGAAATGCTGACTCCCTTGAGCTCCAACGTGGCCAAAATTTTGCCTTTGTCACCCAGAGTTTTGGGGCTGCAATGAGGCCATTAGATGTTGTTGCCTGTCACACTCTGTTCTCTTCAAAACTTTCCACTACTTTGACTCAGTGCACATAATATTTTGGACTCTTTATCTGCTTCAAAATGAGGGCCTTTATGGTTCAGCAAGCTTGCAGTAGGTCAAAAGAGAAAAAAATGCATTTTGTTTAATTGAAAATATTTCCCTGGAAACTTTTTTTTTTTTTCTAATAGGTGATACAGCTAAAAAGGTAGTTTAAAAGATTAAATTTGACATAGGATTTGTCATCTATACTTTGAAATGTATGCAACTGAGAAATGATAAATATTGAGCCCACAATGCTACTTTCTTGCTCATTTTCAGATGTTTCTGATGCTGTGATGTGTTGTGGTATGGTTAAGTCAGCCTTTCAAGATTTTAAATTAAAAATGTTAACTGGTTTAAATAGACTAATAAAGATTTTTTCTTACTAATAGCTAAAGTCATCTTTATGACTACCATGATGATACAGTTCTCATTTTAAAGAATTATGCACTATTTTTATATCTGAGAAAATATCAGTTGTACATGTTCAGAGCTATATAAAGCTTCAAAAATTCTTCTGATATGAATTATTTCCAAAATTGTCAGTATGCAACCAAACTCTTGAGATCAAACAGGCTTTTTAATTAGTTTTCTGATCTTCTAATTGCATCTTTTAGGAGCAGATTGACAGGCATTATTGAAGCTTTTTATGTATATTTATAATTTAATCTCTACAAAACCTTGTGCAAAAGGAATTTTATTGTCTATTCACAAACTCCTTAAGGTAAGAAAACACAAACTTTAAGACTCTTGCTGTAACGAAGTTGCTTCTTGCTTGCTGAGCTGGAGTTACATGTGCTGCTTTGTATTGTGTCTGTAATTCGATAAGGTATAAAGCTTGTGCTTCGCTTGGAGGTTATTTTTATTGTTGAAGTGACTTGATTACTCTCATGTGTCAATGTCTTCAGAAGCGTAATAGGTCTTGTTTCTATCATATATTTTTATGCTCCAAACCTATATGCATGCAAAATATCATCCTTTAGTTGTGAACTGTTTAAGAACAAAGCCTTACACATTTTTTTTAATATATATATATATTTTTCTTTTCAAGGCTGGAAAGCTCTGAAAAGAATAATAACATAAACAATAAGAATAAACACCTTCATGGTGTCCATGCGTCACATCCTGTCAGATTGATGCATTAACTTGTTGGATTACGGGCTTCAGTCAGCAAAGCACAAAGCGAGCTGATAAATAGAAGTTTGACCTGTTTTTCCATGTAATTAAAAGAGTCAGTGAATTTAAAACTGATGGAAGGCAGTGGGCACTGCTGAAAGAACAGGTGAAATTTGAAAGCAAATGCAATTTACCTGTTAGCTCTTCAATCAAGAGAATCATTCTTTCATTTACTGTGGTATACGGTGAGCAAAAGCACCCCCACGGACTTCCAAGGGACCCAGTTGACATCTGAAGTCCATCCATTATAGCTACAGTAAATACATTGTTGTCATGGTAATGCAGTGATCAAAGTCTGAGGGAAAAACTCGGGCATTTCTCTGGTTCATAGTGTGAGATGAAAGGGAGGCCTGACAAGAAATAAAATACAATTGATAAGTGTTTGCTTTAGGTTGGCTTCACAACCCTCCAGAAAGATACTATGATTTTTAATTTAAAATTAGGCCATTTCAATGTATTGATTTTGTATAGCTATTAGGATATTGTTAGTACTGCGAATAATGCTGTGACAGTCATCCGGGTAAAGTGGCTGTATTTGTCCTCAAATCCATTTCCAGTGATATGGGGCAAAATTGACAACTGCCCCTTGTGAAGCCATGCAGGGAAGTAGCTGTGAGCAGCTGGGATGCTTCACAGCAGATCTACTGAGGGGTGGGAGGTGGGGTTTCACAACAGACTAAAGCTCATTTAAGCGCACTCTACTACCACATGCCCTTAAACAGTGAAGGACTGCTCCTATTTGCACCCTTAGTTACAAATGGCCTTGAGCTAACTTAGTAGTTGGCTTTGAGCACCCAAGATGCAGAGCCTGGATTTCTTACTGACTGGGCAGGAGAAAGGCATATCCCTGAGGAGCATAGAGGAGAAGGGTGGCTTGAAACCGTACCGTACTTAGGGCCATACGTGAGATAGCAATACAAAGTGCCAGTGTCTTCTGCATTTAGGCAGCAAATATTTCACTCTGGGTTGTGAATCCTCCCCCAAGGCGGCCTGCTTCCCCCATTATATTGCCTGGGAAATTGGGACACCACTTTCAGATTTCTGATTTCCACTCCAGAAAGAGCTGCTTGAACATCAGGCCTGGCTGCACATAATATTACCCAGCTCTGATCCCATTTCAGAGGAATCATCTCCTTTGCCAACATGCTCACAATGTGTTTCTAGCCCAAGTTTAATATTACTTGCTCACAGTGAATATCTCGTTATTCCAACGCTGCGTCCTTCACTTCAGTAGTGTAGCTTAATGGGGTATACGCATGCATGCCCATAAATCTTGACGGATCAAGCTGTGCAAGCTTTAGACCCAGTGAAAGGGGATGACTCACCTGATGAAGTGCTCACTAGTCAAAGCAAAAGCTGCACAAAAGAAATCTTAAGTGTTAAAATAATCTTTTGTCAACAGGGACAGATTCTGACCTTCTTAATCACAGTGACTGCATCTCACAAGTAGTCCCAGTGAATGAACTGAAACTACTTACAGAGTAATAAAGCAGCTCGCCTGGGAGAAAGGGTACCGAATTCCAGCTATAGGTCATCCACCTTGTGTTAAAGTCTCGATCCATTTAGTTGATGTCTCACGGTTAATGTTCCATGACGGCCCTTTAATACACAAGAAAACAGCTTAATCTGAGAGAGCCCTCCTGGCATGTTATAAATTTCATCAGTATTGAAGGAACCATTGAAATTACAATTACAAAAGAAGATGTGAAATGTCATGTGACATGGTGATGATAAAATGCTGATCGCTCTCCTAATTTATTTCCTCAGCACTGGAGGAGGTCCACAGCCCACAGCCCAACAGGCTCAGCTAAAGGCATAAATATGGAAGGAAAGGCAAACACAAGAGCAGATTCAAGGGAAAATGTACAAAGCTAAAAAGGACAGTAATCAAGAATTTCTCTTCCAAAGCATGTGGTTATCTGAACAGAATTGATAAGAGTGTTGAAATCACAATGGTGGCCTCCATGCAGGATCAAAACTGCTTTCACTGTGTTTTTTAAACATAAGTAATACAAAAATTGAATGCATGTGAGCCATCATAGATCAAGCAGAAGACCTGTATAAACACCATGACTACAAAAACAGAGCCCTCCCTGTCTTTTTAAGAAAATCCCATCCAAGAAAGAATGGCAAACTTTATATTATTTTATTCAACAATTACAGAGTCAAGAAACAATTTAACTTTGCAGACCTAAATAATAAGAAACTGTTTTGAGAATATTACTGTCTCATGCAATCTTTAACCTAAACAAAGTAAACAGAAAAATAGTTTTCTCTGAGTAAGGGCTTTATGATATGCCCCAGAGGAATTAAAACTCCAGGAAAGGAAATGGAAAAATCCAGAAAATGAAGAAAAGCAAGTACTACAGTTTAATAGCATGTTTAAACCATACACTTATTTTAGAACATGTGCTCAACAGCTTCCCTTATTGGGTTTTCAGTAAGTACAAGTAAGTAGCAGCTGATGTATATTACTAAATCACAATGGAAGGGTCAATAAACGAATCCGCAAAACTTGCATTTTTTCTTGGACTGCTGCCTGGATATACACACACACACAAAAAAAAAAAAAAAAAAAAAAAAAAAAAGAGAGAGGAAACAAGGAAATGAAAGTAATAAATGCACTTTTTCACCTCCAAATAGACTGTAAATCAAGCATACAGAAGTTTTCATCAGTCTTAAGGAAGCTCTTGGCTGTATGGAATATCAAGTATCCAAAGGAAAGACCATAACTTCCGAGACGCACTCACTGTTCTCGTTTGTAATCTATCCTGTAAAAGCACAGCAGCAGAATGCTAATGCTCTTTGGTTAGGATTTTAAAACTAGAGAAATACGGAAGCCAAAGGGACATTCTCAATCTGGCAGCCTGCTATTTTTTAAGAATGAACTCAAAGTGACTTCAGAGACTCCTCGTACTCCTGAATGCCCATCTTGTGCTTGTACAATTCTGCTTCTGAGTGTTTCACACTTTTTTTTTTTTTTTTTTTCTGTCTGTGTCTGTTAGGCCCATCCAAGCAGAGGGCAAGCTAAATGAGAAGCCATATGTATGAAGGAAAAATAAAATAAAGGTTAACCAGATATACAAAGTAAATTTTAAAAAGACAATTTTTTCCCTATCAGGGGACTGTCATTGTATATTTTGGAGGTGTAGAGAAGACCTGCTAGCCTGGACAAAGTGGCTGAGGGGAAAGAGGATAGAAGAGGAGTTCAACAAGGCAAAGAAAGAAGTATGCACGTGAAAAAGGCTGAGCAAAATAGAGCCTGAGAGTCAATGTGATTGCTCTCTGGAGGTACATGAAATGATAAGGAAACATGAGGAAGAACAGTTATTTAAGCTAAAGCACATTACCCAGAGAGCAAAATGGTTTAAACTTTCAATGTCTAGATGAAGAAAGTTTAGGCTACCAGGCAGAGGAGGTCCTCTAGCCATCAGCGGAAAATACTGGAGCAGTTTCTTCCATAGGATTCAGGGTGGAGAAACCCAGATAGTTATAGGATGGCACCCGTGAAGTTTCTGACAGAGATGCAGTTATGTAGTCTCCTGAGATAGTGGGGGACTAGAGAGAGAGAACAGGGTTAGCATGAACCTGCTCCTTTGCTCAGGAGCATTTCTCAAGCATGATATATCTGATTGATTTTGATAACCCTCTTAAAAATTGGTTACTCATACCCTAAGAGTTGCTGCACCTCTCCACTGACTACAAAGGCAGTTTTGACAGTTATCTCTGCTGTCAGCATCTGTACTGTGAATACCTCAAATTAGGTGAGACGAATCACAGCCCAGACAACTAAAAGTTAGATGTTGTAACCTCTAATATTTTTTTTTGGTTTGTAAATCCTTGCAGGATCCAGTCCTGAAAACTTGCCTGGATTGGGTATTGAGTTAACAACAGTGCTTTTTTTGGCTCAGTTTCTTAAGGGAATAAGGATTATTTGGTCATATTTTTTGTGTGTGTGCATATGTGTGGTTGTGTGCATGCCTGTCTGGCTATATTTCAAACCTTCTGGCCAATTTCACTTAAGTTTGAGAGAAAGGTAAGGATCTCAAAGCTATGGAGCATCTCTTTGTGACAATACATATCTGGCCCTACAGACACCGAATAAACTATGCAAGAGCTTTCTGACAAAAAAAATAGTAAGACATTGGCTGGTATTGGCTTTACTGCCCACAGAACTTCTTTTATTATGTCCTTTTGGATCTGGATTATGTAGCTTACATCTGCAGTGAGTTGTTCTGCACCTGTAAAATTGCTCCATGTGTCAGATTTAGGAGTAAAATAAAATGTAAATGCTTGTTGCTAGTGCCTGCGTAAGATCAAGAGTGGCTTTTACCCTGGTGTTGCCATCATGTGGGCCAACTCTTAGGCCTGTGCAGGACTTGTTCGAGTCAGACTGCAGGCCAGTCTGCACCTACAGATGCCATGCCTAGGAACACCATGTTTTCTTGCATTTAATTTTAAAAGATAAACATTTTAAATATAAAAAGCAACCAGGAAAGAAATTAAATAGGAGCCATTCAGATATTGGGAAAGGTGGATGGGCTTGAGGCCAGGTTTCCTGAATTCATAGTGGTTGCTCCGGAGAGCTCTTTGTGTGGTGGCTGCACACTTCGTCTCCCCTGGCCACAAAGAAAAGAAATCACAAATGGGAGGGATTACTAATGGGAAATACTGTATTATTTTCATAGGTCTGATGGATGATGTGAAAGGGTGAATTGTCAGGGGAAGCCAAGATCACTCTGAACACTGCAGCATTTAGACCTACCCTTGGCTAATTGCTGTACTAGAGACCTACAAAAAAAAAAAAAAAAAAAAAAAAAAAAAAACCTAGAAACACGGTGCTGTTGATTACATCAGCAGGATCCACTGATGTGGGGGCTCTCACACAGCCAGCTGGCTTCTTTTTGAACTTCCTGAGGCCAGCTTTGCCCCTGGCATATGAGCTGGGTGCAACAGGAGAGAAAGAAAATCGCCATGGAAAGGGAGGAGATAAAGAAACTGCCCGCTGAGCACCAGGACTGCTTCTTGCAGATGAATATCACAGATTTTATCTGGGAGGGCTCAGGTCTTCCCTGCCATGGTTTTGTAATTTCTCTCCTCCTCCACTGCTCAACATTTCAGTGCCTCTCAGAGCAAGCAGGAGCCGGCTACTCGGATTGCCCTAGATGAGTCACTCCTCCAGATAAGCCTGACTGGCTTCAAAACTAAAGTTACTCTACATCAGGTGTAAAACATTGAGACAGAAGAAAGCAGATTGTAAATGAGGAATTGCTCCTGCCAAATCCCAGTCCCTGTCACATAAAGCCATACTACTTCATGTGTGAGGTGAAGTGCTGTTTTGAACTGACTTCAGCTGATCATAAAACAAAAATGATGTTGTAATTGTCACATAAAGGCTCCTGACATAGCAGGGGAGAAGACTTCAATCTGTCACAACCTGTTCTCTTTGAGGAAGAAAAGGTGACTGAGAGACTGTTATTTGGCACAGAACAGTGAATCAGAAGCAGAAATATAGTCCTCTTTCATTTTCTGGATGCATTTACACTTGCTAATATGCCACTTGGTGCTCTTAAAAACTCAACTCTTCTATCCTACCTGGCAGCAAACTGAGAATCTACTTTCCTAGAAACGTGCCAGAAAAATGCAGCTTCTTTGCAACCAAAGATTTCAGTCAAATGTGCAATACATAGGTTGAGACAGTGATTCTTTCACTGCCCTGCAGGCGGGCTGCTCTCCACATGGGATGTTCCAGTCAGGGAATTCCTGCACAGCCCCAGAGCAGAAATATCACCTTTGCATTTTCCCATCTCTGCACTCCTGAAAGTATCCAGTCTGTTGCCAGGAAGCTAGTTTATGTGGCAAACAGGGCTCAAGCAAGGCATAAAGGTGGCTATTCAGACCCTCAGACTTTGGCTGAGACACCTACTTTATCTTTAGGGAGGCTGGGGAATGGCCATGTAGGACTGAGAGTGAATCTCCATAGGAGCTTCTTGTCACAGAGCAATAGCGCTGTGTAGCCCCAACAGTCAGACAGCACCAGGCAACCATCTTGCCATGAAGGATTTTAAAAAGAATTCTCCAATGGGACAATAACTGAGTGGCATTTATTTGATATTTTTGCAGACGAGGAAGAGAAATGAGCAGTATAAAAATCTCTTTCACATTCTAAGCATGGCCATAACCAGACAACAGTATATCATTCTGGATCAGAAGGACGTGCAAGACATAGTAGTAAATTTTGCTCTTCAATCTCTGTCTTTACTAATCCTGAGCACAGGCCTATCCATAGCTATGAGGCCTTCACCTTCACCATGAACGTCTTACAGCATCTGTCAGTGAACATAACCCACTGAACCCAAATGCTAAAGGCAAGAAGGGCCCAAGTCAATAAAGAGTACCATGCTAGAAACCCTTTTCTCCACCTGGACCAAGTTCTTCTTGGCCTTGGGGTAGAGAAACTTAAATCTAGGATTAACATTCAGGCTGTTAGCAATCAGAGGGGCAAGAGACTTCTGTTTATTGCTACAAGAGATCACTGGTATATTCTGTAATGCTGGGTGAGGAGAGCAATGATTCCTTACTGATTGAAGCCCATCTCTTGGTGCTGTAGGTGCAGAGCCAGCTGTAGGGGAAAGGAGGAGATACCAGGCAACTTTTACCCAGTATTTGCGGTAAGAGTTACAGTTAAATGTTAGATGTGGAAAGGCCAAGTGAGGACAAATATTCCTGGGTTGCACAAGGCCAGCAGGCTGCTATGAAGGAGGACTGGCAGGACCAAAGGCTTTAAGCTGAGTTTTCGCTCCAGGGAAGCTGCTGCAGGACAGATAAAGGTGGCTAGGGGTGCACATGGAGTGGGGCTGAGTGGTAAGAATTACAGAGATGGACAGTTCAGTTTTCTGCTGGATCCCACAACATCTGTGGGAGCACTGACAGTTGAGGTATATAGCTTCCATTGGATATTTTATGGGATAGAAGTTTTCAGGTGATACTTAATGATAGGCTTAGGATGAGGGTTAGGGTTAAAAACAGCTGGATCAGAGGTGCTTGGTCTGCAGCTACCTTCGTATGAATCCTCATTATCTTCCACACGCACACAGCCAGTGCTTGATAGGCCTCACCAGAACACGTATACTTGGCAAGACAGGGAATCCATACTTTTTTCAGGTCACTTTGTCCTGATTTTGTATTGAAGCTTTTCATATCAACAGCAGTTTCGTTTCAGTAAGCTAATAATAGCCCTTAAAAACCCTGTGTATCAGCAAAAAGACTCCCCACAGCTGCAAATTGAATTGAAGAGTTTATGCTGCACAAGGGTGAGTAAGGAGGAAGCCTGTGTTGGCCCAGGCTAAGGCATAGTCCTGGCTTTGCATAAGGAGGCCAACAGCAAATTTTCACCATTGTCTGTAATTGGGATCGCAGTAAGTCCTGTGAGATCCAGTAATAAATTCAGCTCTCTGGATCTGAGCTCCATGACGTTAAACCTGAGACTAACATAAACCAAAGGGTATTATTCCCTTCTAGCCCTCAAGCTGGTCATGCTTTACTGCACTTCTACTCTCTGAGCTTCCTTAGCCTTGCTCTTCCTGGCAGTACCATTTGCTTTTTATCTCCAGCAGTCCCCTGCCTTAACCTCAGCTCCGGCTGTGTCATCAGCAGACTGGAGCTAAATCTGTAGATTTAGTGAATGTCAACCTAGACCAAATCACAGCCCTGCAGGCCTGGAGGAGCTGTAAACATAAGCCAAGAATGCACCCCTGAATCATAAAAATCCTGTATTATTTTCTAGTTCTTTTTATGCAGCATCAACTGTATGTATGAACCATGAAACATTTGCGGATATAGATTTTTTTCTCAATGTCCCATTGTAAAATGGACACTTCACAGCACAGACCAACTTCATGATATTGTTGGTATTTTGGCACTGAGTCTGAGAAGGTGAGAATGCAGTGAGTTTAGTCAAGGTCATTATAGTGGTTCCATTAAGATGATGCACATTTTCCTGGGCGAATAATTGTAGTACTACTTATCTCTAAGCTATGTTTTCACAACAGAGCTGAATCAATGTATCTGATTCCAGTTCACGGGCATTCATTTTACTTACCAGTGGAAACTGATATTACCAGTCTTTGATAAGCACTTAAATTAATTCCTTCCAGACATTTCATTTAATGCCTTTCATCCTGATGGAGTTAAATTAGCAGCACTAACTACTTAAGAGTACAGAAAAAAAGAAAGTAACACATTTTAGGATTAAATATTTGAGACAGCCTTACACATTAGCATATTAAATCCATACAATACAGGTGTTAGAAAGGACTTCGTTTACCCCTTAATTAGAAGCAAACCTTTGGTATGAGTAGAGCCTACACATTTCAAGACACAGGCTCCCCAGATGGGTGGGAGAAAGTTATGTTGCCATTATTTATTTTAAATAGCACCATAATACTATTTTTTGTTGTTGTTGCTTGGAAAAAAGGGTGCATTCTCAGTGTAACTGGAAGTGTAGCAGTATTGTATTCCTCAGTTGTTAAGAGCAGTATTCAGAGCCTCTTTGCCACTCTCCCTTGGCAGGACCCATGTGAGGCTGGGATGGGGCACCACAGACATGGTGCTGGTAGGTCTCCAGTCGCACCAGGGAGGTCAGGTGTGAAGCAGCGACACTACGTGGCTTCACCAGGGCTCTCTTACCAGAAATTATGGGTCTGGTTGGCACCTCAGCATCTCTGCCAGTACAGGGGAGAAAGCCCAAGAAAGATTTCTGATTAAAAGGTGTGAGCAACCACTCGAGGTCTCTCCATCCTTTGCTGGTCTCCAGAACCAGGAATCTGTGTGAGCAGATAACAGGGGATAACAATCCTTGTTATATTTAAGCATCTCACTGGTAGTTACTTTTTTACAGAAAAAAAAAAAGAAAAGTCAGAAAATCTGAATTATTCCAATAAAGAAAGGTTGAGTTCTGGTTTTCCATAAAGCCAGTGTCCCAAAGAATTTTTTAAAAGATGCAAAAAGTGTCTCTGTTTTCTTTAAAAATCAAAATACACAATTTTTCAGGGGAAAAAAAAAAAAAAAAAAAAAAAAACTATCACATGATTGGCAGTACTTTCGTTAATCCATGATTTATAAATAACACTTCATGCTAATCTTTTTTTAAATGTGCAAAGCCTAGAGTTGTGAAGATTGGGGTACAGGTAATGAAATTTTCAACAAAAAGATTTATCTCTGCTCTCCATTCTGTCCTCCTTTTTATTTTTTTTTTTTTCAGTGCAAAGTAGGAAAAACAAAATTGGAAATCATGAGAAAAGCTTGAATGTATTTATGTATTTGAGAGATATCTTTTGTCAGAATGAGCAAAAAAAGTGCAGCGTTTGAAATAATTGCTGAAACTTTACCCTTCAAAGTACTTTCCACATAATAAAGCATTTCCAGTTAGGTTACTATGAAGTCACTATGCTGTGTTAGCTATATCCTGCATACAAATGTTTAGTTTGCAAACGTTTCTTCTAGAAAGATGGGTTTGTGCTGTATGGCTTTGTGCGTTTTGACCTTAAATCTGCTTACGTAGTATCTCTGAAATCTTTGGAACCCCCTTGCTAATGGGTTGGTAATGGTGGTAGTCTCTATTTCTGTCTTACTAGTTATTTACTTATTCATTTTACTGCTTTAGAGATATGTCAACTAGCCAGAAATGTCAAGAAGTACTTTGTGTGCATTACAGCTCTGTCTTTAATACCAGCCCTTTTTGATGGTGTTCAAAAGCCAGGATTTTTTTTTTTCAGAGATATATCTAGAGAATTTTATATGTGCAAACAAAACTAGGCATAATACTTTTCTTATTCATAAAGAGGTAAATAAAATTTAGTTTTAATATCAAAACCATAGATATTTCAGTTTTCCCTTAAAGGGAAAAAATGCCCAGGAAAATCTGATATGTTTTCTATGTGCAGGTGTTTCCAGAAAATTTAAATCTCTGGTTAGGTTACACTTCTGTAGCAGAAGTCAGAGAGTGCATGGGGCTGGACATGCTGTGGTGGGAGTGTGCATTTGGTCTAGGGAACTTTGTGTCCAATTGTACAAGATCACATCCCTTAAAAATGTATATATATTTGTATGTGTTCCCCTAAGCATGAATCTCTGCTGTCCTGCAGAAACAAAATGCACATATTTGAGCTCTTTGTCATGTTCCCACTTTTCTTTCATGTCTGTTGAGAGTCATCCTCTCTAATCTTCTAAAACATGACACATGCACACCAGCGTGCATGGTGCATGGAAAGGCTCGAGGCAATTTAAGGGTAAAGGAAAAAGAATCACTTCCATGGCATCTTTGTCCTGCAGGAACCCCATATTAAAAACAAGGATAAAACACCAGGAGAAAGTGGTACGATGTCACAGAACTTACTCTTCTAGTCTTTTCTGAGCTTTTTGCCTTTCTGCTCTTTCTGGTGAGGAAGCACTCATCACTCAGATTTGTTTCTTTCCAAAAAGGGCCAGAATCGTGCCTGTGTTTGCAGCTAAGGAGCATCCAGCATGCCTTAGTGAGAGGATCTTAGAGCAATTCGGATGCTGATTGATCTCTGGTGCATACAGCAGCTATTCCAAACAGGCTTTGATTTACACCAGAGACGACAGCCGGCAGCAGCCCAGGTCCAATTGCTTCTGCCCTGGCTTTGCTCTCTGCCCATGCCCTCAGCAGCCAACACATGCAAGAGCCACAGGCTGCTCTGCTTCCCTACTCACTCTGCTGCAGCACAGTGTTATGCCTCTCCTCTGTAAGGTCCCCAAGGAGTCAGTCTCTGCCTCCCCATCCCTAAACAACAAGCCTCAGAAAGCAGGAAGGGAAGAGAGGGCTCCCCCACTGCTTGTGCTATCCTCTTGTTTTGTTTAAAACTCAGCACTCCTCCAAAATGGGGCAAAATGCCTAATTATTTCTCAGCTCTCCTGAGGCTGCATGTTTCAGTGATGGCATTTGCCACCCACCTGGCAGGAGATAAGACAGGGGCAAGGGAGGCAGTGCTTGAATTAGATATTGCATCAACTGAGGTGCTAAAGTTGCTTGTGCATGCTTAAGTAATGACAATGCTGAGGATAGTGGAGAAGAGTCCCCCAGGAACAGAACATGAACATTAATTATAGGGGGGAAAATATATTATTAACATCAGACCGCACACTACAGGAGATCCCAGTGTGACTATTAAGGGAAATTAATTACCACCTCTCTTTACCTTTCAGATCAACTCTTCTTTATAATGAGAATAATTCCTCCATTGTTACCACTAGCATTATCAGCTGTGTGAGAATAGTTTTTCCTGGTACTCCATTCACTGGCATTGTGTATCTGTGTAGTTTGAAAACAAATGCTTGCAGCAGATGCATTGCATCCCCTCTGAGGGGAAATCCCAAAGGCTCAGGCTCTGCAAAACAGAGCCACATGCTGAAATCCTGCTTCATCTGCACTGGTAAGTGTGAAATAGCATCAAAGTCATGCTGTGTGGTAAAACCAGGAGCAGGCTTCAGGAGGTAGCATGTCAGCACCGTGCCAGAAACCACTTTCCCCTACCTGCTCCTCTCTTTCCTTCAGCCACATGTGGCTGTCATTTTGGGTTTGTGAATTCTGGGACTGAGGATCCCTAGAAATAAATATCCTTTCAAAAACAGTTAGACTTTGGTTCCTTGGAGACCAAGTTAAAACAATGAATTTGAAGATCCTCAGTCTAAATTATTTATGATGTAGCCTGCTGCCCCAAAATAGAGCAGTTAAAAGCAAGGATATACTCTTAAACTAATCGTGCTTCGCAACCCCTTTTACAGATCCCAGTGTATTTTCCAAATACATCTTGCGTAATCTCATATGAGAAATTTTTGCTGGTAAAGTCAGAATTGAGGTCAAAACTGGCCTAAAAGAAAGCTCATTACAACTTCAACATCCGTAATCCACCCTGAGGAGAGAGATGAATGCAGTGAGCAGGCTACACATGCATTGTTTCCATTGTACTCTTGATTAACTTATAATTCACAAGTGAGGGAGTGTGAAGGAAACTACTGAGTGATGGAAGGTCACCAATTCCAAGAGGAAATAAATAATATATAGGCATCCCATTCATCAATTTATTTGTGTAACAGCATTTTGGAATCTGTCTCTCTGGGGCAAAGCCCATTTAAAATCTTTTAATATTTTGCAAAGACCAGGATGGAAAGCTTGTGTAATCTTAGGGACAAAAGAACCATATACAAAATCCACATCATCCCAGAGCAGCCAGTGCCTTTTTCTTTGAAGAGGGCACTAATTCCCTAAATTCTTCATGGTTTTCCCTGGACAGGGGACAGTAATGATCATGGTTCTTACAACCCCATGCGAAGATCTGCCATCATCCTCTTATTTCTAGTACAATAACAATCCTATGCCTTGCTCTAAGGTTCACTTTGCATTCCAAGGAGTGGAATCCTGAAAAAAAAAAAAAAACTGATTACAGCCATGGCTCTGATTAGTGTCAGGTTCCCAAATTCTGGTATCAAGAAATATTTCACTGTGTATGATCTCCTCTTCATATACATTATCACACCCTCATATTTTATGGGAATATATTTATTAATGAACAAAATGATGCAAAGAGATTGCATCAACTGCTCCCTTTATTTGTAGAAAAGCAGGTATCCCTCAAATATTCAACCAGTTCCTGAACCATTGCTTCATTTTATAACATTGAAATGGAAGCAGTGTAACAGTAGCTGATCTAAATGTGGAAGTAGTAGAAAGAAATCAACATAGTCCATTTGTAAAAGCTATAGAGGGTTTGGCTAAAATTAGAATTAAAAACAAAAAGCGGTTCGTAAAACAGGCATCTGCGCCAGACAGAGAGAAGACCTGTGCATATATTCCTATATTTGTTTCTGCTGTTAAAGCAATGCTATAGCAATAGGACAGCTGGACGTGAATGAAATGCTCTCACACTTTATTTTCTTCCACAGTTTATTGCAGAAATAATAAACACACTGTGCTGCACAGAGTCAAATTGGCGCATGTGATCGTCTGCATTATTGGTGGCTAATACGGTTGCTCTGGAGCAGGTCAGTGCGCATTCTCACTTTCAGTTACTTTGGACAAATGCAAACTAAGTGTACCACGAAAAATTTCATCACATAACATGGCGCCCAAAAGATGATGTATGTCACTACTGTGATATTTTTATTATGCCTCGGAGAAAACCCATTTTAATGCCCGGTTGCAAAAAGAATCACAGGTCTTAGAGCAAAAAAGACACGGAGTAACTGATGTGGGCTAGCATTTTCTTTCACATATATCAGCAGAGCTGCAAAAATGTATGAGACAGGACATCAGCTGCTTCTTTCCACATGCAATTTTTTATTTTTTTTTTCAGTAGGATACAGGCAAATTTGGGTTGAATTAAACGCTATTGCTAGATTTTGTAATAATGCCTGTTGGGACGGTAGTGAATTGCTAGACAGAGAAACAGGGGAAAGCTATGGCATGCATACAGGCTCTTGAGACACGGAGGAATCAAAACATGATATTTAAATAAATTCTTAAACTCTGCAGAGAGTTTCTTTGTTCAGCCCACAAGTACAAGCCACTGTATGGCAGAAAATCTCCAGTCAAATTATCACATCTACAACACGCAGGACGGCTGGAGCTGTGCGAGTGGGCAGGCTCCTCATCCGAAACACGGCTCCTCATCAGCAGGAAAGCTGTTCATGGAAGGGCGGCAGCTGCTGCGCTGTCTTGTTCCAGCTCTGTTTTAGAGGCTCGGTGTATAGCGCTGGTTTGTAACTCCAGGACAGGTTTGCAGGGCTTTGACTCCACTGGTTTCAAGGGACTTACTGCTGCTCCTCACCGATGGGAGCGAGAGCAGAGAGCAGCCTCGTGTCTGCATCCCAGCTGTGTGCTGGAGGGGGCCACATCTGGATGGGGCCATGCCATGGAAGGAGGAGGAGGAGGAGGAAGAAGAAGAGAAAGGGAAGAAGGAGAAGGAGAAAGAGGAGGAGGAAGAGGGGGAAGAAGAGGAGGAGGAGGCGGTGGCTCCCTGGTGAAGAGAGCGGAGGAGAGGGCAGGCTGAATAGCTTCATGTTCACTGGAGTGGGACAAAATCCAGGCTGAGGCAGAGATAATTGGTTTGATAGTCTAAGAATAAGGAAGCAGCAGATGTCTTTGAATGCATGATAAGAGCAACAGGTCAGAGACTTGGCTCCTGGTGATTAGGTTTTGAGAGAGCAGGAGAAGAAGCCTGTCTTCTGAAACTTGGCACAAAGCTTGAGTCTTTTTTTGAACATCTCTCTGGGATGACAACCTATGATCCCTTTTTTTTTTTTTTTTTTTTTTTTTTTTTTCTCCTATGGTTTCCACATTACAGTGACTCTTTCGGTCTGCAGTTAAGTTCCTCAGGAGCAGACTAGAGAGGGCAAAGCACCTGCGTCTATGAAAAGTATAATATAGGGGAAGGGGTCAGAGAGCCTCTTTTCCCAGGGAGTCTTCTAAATGTGCCGTACCATTGACTCAAAGATAGATTCCTGTCTGTGGCATAATCAGTGTAATTCCAAGCAGCACCTGCATTTTCTTTCAGGGTTTCCCATACAAGCTTTACCCAGCCTATTTTTACTTATCCTGTATGACTGAAAACCATCCTAGCAGCCAGGGAACTGGAATAAAACAAAAAATAACTGAAAGCTAGCTATGAATTTAGGAGCTGTGCTAGCCATTCAGAGATTTATTCTCTTTTTTTTTTTTTTTTTTTTTTTTCTGGGTAATGGGCAAGTTAGAACCTTTCAATATTTCAAGAAGAGAGCAGTAGAAAATATCCCTGGGGACAGGCTGCATAAGCTCTGATCCTGTATCCGAAGTCCAGTACCAATACTTTTTCTAATGAAAAAAGTAATTCATTCAGCTAAAAGAGGGCGAGTTTGACTTTGAAAATTAAAATCAATGCTTTAATTCAATACACATACAATTACCAGCTGTCAAATAACATGTAATGCACTTTTACTGGGGAAAAAGAAAAAAAAAAAAAAAAAAATCACACCACCGCCACAAAAGACCAGAAAGGAGGCTTTGACAAATGTTAGTATTCTCATAATGAACATTTTCGGTGGTTTTGAAAGCAACATCGCAAAGTTAAGCACCGCAGATGATAGGGCATTATGCAGAGGGCATAAAAGGACCGATGGTGTTTTTCAGAACACATATCACTGCTTCCTGTAATGCTCTGTTGTCACAAATATATGGTGATTAGCTATTTATCAGAGTGAAAGCACATCGTAAAACATTCCACATATCATTGAGTTTCTAATAATCTGTGTCACTGTAAAGATTAATACATTAAGTCAGTCCACATAACTTCACGAAATACCTTCCTTTGCCAAGATTTGTGTTGGTTTTGGCAAACAGCGGATAAAACACTGATGAAATGGGAACATCTACATTTTTTGACTGGTCTGTGAAATAATAGACTTGTTTTTTTGCTCTGGGGCAACACTTTTTTTTTTTTTGAGATGGCAATAAAAATATCCCTGGTAACATTGTCAGCATCTGAATACCTCACCTGCCTGCTTTACTACAGCTTTACGAGCAGTCCTCATTAATCTATGTTTTGGGATGTGACTTCTCTGCATTGGACCCTTGCAGATCTTTTTGCCATGTTAAGACACACTGAAGAGCAGCACTTTGTATCAAGGCCAATATCTTCAATTTTGGGTGCTGAGAGTTCAGCACTGAAATCCATATTTAGTCACATAACTATACTTTCAGGCACCCAGATGTCCTTCAATTCTAGTGATTTATTTCTACCTGCATTTCCACCAATGCTTCCCCAGAGCCCCATGGAGTCTAAGAAGACAGTAGGAGTTGTATTTTAGCAGAAAGATAACTAGTGTCATTACTGATTATGGGAAGGAAGGAAGGAAGGAAGGAAGGAAGGAAGGAAGGAAGGAAGGAAGGAAGGAAGGAAGGAAGGAAGGAAGGAAGGAAGGAAGGAAGGAAGGAAGGAAGGAAGGAAGGAGGGAGGGAGGGAGGAAAGAAAGAGAAAGAAAGAAAGAAAGAAAGAAAAAAAGAAAGAAAGAAAGAAAGAAAGAAAGAAAGAAAGAAAGAAAGAAAGAAAGAAAGAAAGAAAGAAAGAAAGAAAGAAAGAAAGTCAAGCCAACCTTAACATTGCTAAAGGGCAATTGTTTCAAACCACAGAAGACCTCTGAAAATCCATCTGCATATCCAAGCAGCTAAACATACTCCCATCACTAGCTTAAAAACCCCATGTTTGAAAATGTTGTCCTGAACCCACTCAGAAATACATGATTCGAAATGAGATTAGTGATGAATCCAAGGGAAATATAACCTTCTCAGGTTGGAGAGTGACTGATGACATGCAGCCCCAGTTCATGGGGGAAAGTGGGAGTTCATTTAGATTGATTCATTAATGTTTTTCACAGAGTCAGTAAAATACTTGATAATTAATGGAAAGAAATATGAGTTCAGCTAAAATCCTCCATAAATTAAAAGTATTTAATTTAATAGTAATTTAGAGGATTTTGCAAAGTGCCAGAGCCAGATAACTGCATTTGCAGAGGAAGCAAGATTGAGAGAACTGCCTGCTGGACTGATACACATAATATATCTTTACAGAGACGCGGGTCAGAATTCAGCAGCAATATTACTATCCTTCCCATCAATATTTCCATGAAGAGAGAGAAAAAAATATATCAGGCAAAACATTATCTCGCATTTCATTCCTCGCTCTTTAGCTGACTAAAAATTTACTGCATGCCTCACAGTGTAGTTTAAGACTGGGCATTATTTCTCAGGCTAATGTCAGTTTTAAAACAGCCTGGAATTAGACAGTGGATAAACCGAAGCTGCTCATTCCAGTAAAAGGTTTCCAAGTTATGAAGAGATGGGAGCAGATCGAAGGGATCCCAGCCTTTGATTGGCTTTTCTCTTGGGGTTCCCTTCACCAACACCAGCTCAGACCCAGGCAGCCAAACTCCAGCTCCCCATGGCAATGTGTACATCCAGCTTGGAGTGATGTAGCAGCACTCACGGGCTCCCAGATACCCATCTCCAACACACACGACGTATTATTTATGGCAGTGCTGGTGCGCAGCCTCAGACCCACTCAATGGGCCCAGGGCAGGGAAGGGGAGTGGGGACAGCGCTGCCTGTGCAGGGAAGAAGGTGCTGGCCAGGGGTGCTGGGTCCCAAATGTGCATCTCAGCCCTTTCAGCTGCCAGGGGTTGGATCAGACACCAGGTTGGTTAGGCATTAATGGAGCAACATGTAAAAAGATGTGCTCATTAACATTTCTGCGCCATCTTCCCAGGAACCAAGGAAATAGGAAATAAGGGAATAGGGAGTGTTTCACTCAGCAGAGGTAGGTTTCCTCTTTTCTTGCCCTGTGTCCTTGAGAGTGAGGACATTAAAAGCAAAAGATGAGGATTTTCAAAGGAGAGAGCTACAGGGTTGGGACTGAGATTTGGATGAGGATCTCCCCCTTTCTCTCATACCCATTTGAAAAAGCCCCGCTCTGCTCTGGGGAATTTGAGAGACTCCCCGCTGCCAATTTTTGGAGTACTGGAACATGTTCAATCATGGACAGAGAGGATAAAGTGTACTTAATTCTCTGCACTTTAGGTGGTTTACATTGGCACAGTCTGAAAGGTTTGGAGTTCTGAAGTTTACACATTCACAAAGTCTTGGTGTTCAGATTTAACATCATGTACTTTTTCTTTAACTTGAAGTAGGAAATAATAGGAACCAGCAGAAAAGTTTTTTCAGGAGCTTGCCTTTTGAATTATCCAAAAGCAGGCAGACGAAGGGGGAAGAAAAACACCCAAGGGGAACCAAATGTTGTTCTGTTTAAAAGAAAAAATCCCCATACTCAAATACCCCTATAATGGTATGGCAGTAAAATGTATGATAATAAAGTGAAGTGCTGTGGCATTGGAGTTTATGACATTTTTGTCACAGTTTCTATAAATTGTCTTTTCTGCAGACACTAAAGTTGCTGTAGTTTCTACAGACGCCCTTGAGACTGCTTGAAACCCACCAGGCAAGCAGCAGCAATAGCAACTCTCTGACCAAACATCCTAATCCATCCCATGACAAAAGCTTCTCCTGCCTTCAAGATACATTTTTTTTGTGTGTGTGTGGATTTTAGGAGCTTTCCCTTTTCTCCCATCTCAAGCCACAGCCCTGCGATTGCCTCTCCTGGGTGTTTCACATGAGGCTGTGAGCCAGAGGGCCTGACCCAGCACCAGCCACAGCACAGGACCCAGCCAGGGCTCTCTGCCAGATACTTCCTTCTCTTTTCCTCTTTTTTTTTGGTGGTACTGGGTAAATATGTAAGCTAGCAGACCTACACTGAGCCACATTCCTGCCTCACTGCTTGTTCAAAGCCAGATCAGGTAGGCTGACAAGAGCTGAAGTCACAGCAGAATAGATACACTGTAAAGTACCTTCCTTTCCGTAGAGTAGATAATTTTGATATTTATTTTTTTTTTTTAGAATACCTGCAAAACTCATGGTGTATCAAAGGTTCAAGTCCTATTTTTTCCATCTGCGGTGCTCCAATAATGGCCATGGCACTGTGTTTGAAACAAAATGTGATTCAGCATGAGTAGAGATCTAGAATTGTGTCATTTCCCACCCCCCTCTCATGTTTTTTTACCCCTGGTAATTAAGAATGATGTGTAGCAGTGTGCAACAACTCAGGCTTTTTGGGACACGCTCTTAGTGTGTCTGTATGAATATTTGACACAGATGACAAATAAAGTAGTACATCATCCGATCATTCTGACAGCAGATTTTCTTGCAAGTGGAAAGGGTAAATGTACATTCAGAATAGGAAGAAGAAAAAAAAATAAAGCACCCATTGTAGCCAAAACATGCTTTCCTACCATTTGGCACAGAAAAGATAGATTATTTTGCAATTCTAACTTTCACAGTACATGAGCATGAGGTGAATCAGCATATTGCTATTTCACTATGCTTTTCAGAGTGCCTTTATTCTTTCTTTTCAAAGTTAATATCTGGCAGAGGCATAATTTGATGCTTTGTTATGGGGCTTTTAATGACTTCTGTGTTCCTGAAACACAGTAGTTGAGTGAATATGCTAAAATTTAAATGCACTTTACACTCTCTGGACTATGTCCTGCATTTAGCCTGTGTTCAAGAGGACATTAGGCTGAGACATTTTGAAACCTCGATTCCATTTTAGTCAATAGCGAGAGTTTAATATACAATATGAAGTAGGGAGATGCTTGAGTATGAATAAAAATATAAACAAAAGCAGTTATAGTTTGCTCTCATTCCCCCATTTCATCAATTTAAAGCTGTTTTTATGCTAAGCAGCACTGGGACACTGGAATGCAAAATCAAATCTTCCAAGATATATCCATGTATAGGATCCACAGGAGGATGTTGCAGTTTCTGAAGCCAGATCCTTTTTGACTGATACTAAATAACCTGATTCAGGACCAGCTATGTATTTAAATTAAGTTTTTCGGGCTCTGCATGTATATTCAATACACAACTTGACCCATACACAACTTGAGTTGTGTATTCGAGTCTTGAATGTTGTTCAGGACCCTCCTTTCCCAAATCGCACCCCTCAGAAGAGCTGCCTGGAAGGGGGCTATGCCCTGAGCACCCCGGGAGAGCAGCACTGGCTGCCTTGCGAGCTCCCCATGCGGCACTGCAATGCCACGTCACGCAAGGCAGAGCTGTTCCACCACAAAAATAGAACATCTATCAATTACGGTTGAGGAGACAAAACCTCCCGACGAAATTCAGACAAAATCCCCTGCCAGTGGTGAAGCCGGTAGCAGGAAAAGAGATGCAAGGTGCAGTAAGGTTTGATGAATTAGAAAATTTCCCATGCAGGAAGGCAATGTTGCCCAATAAAGCTGGACTTCCACTGATTATGCAGACATTTTTTCTGGTTCTGTACAGGCTTCAGTCCTTTCTCTTCATTGTGTTGTTTGTGTTTGGTTAGAGGGGCTTTTTGTGATTGTTGTTGTTTGTCATGCTGACCCATAAGAGTTATCACTACCCCCCCACCCCCAAAATTAAAAAAGAACAGGAAATGTGATATGCTCAGTACAGAGAAGATTTGAATTTTTCATCTCTAACATTTTGTTTTTCAAATCACTGTATTCCCAGTAGCACAGCAAAAATCATTTGCTTTAATGCAATTGCTAATAACGATGATATCAACACAAACCTCTGTTTGTTCATATGTTGAGCTCATTGAATAAAGAAGCTTATCATTTATCTATGTAGAAGCTTTTAATTAGTTTTCTGAATTTACTCCAGAGATTAATGGGCAGATAATATTTAATACATGCTTTATTGTTTTCATTTCTTTATTGAGATATCCGAATTTGCATGCTGTTCCACCTTTGATCTTTTACTCTGTGTCAGTAACTGTAAAACACTTGGCTGCAATCGGACATGAAAAAAATCCGCTAGTCCACTGCAACTGGGTGGTAGTGGGTGGTTTATAATGTAGGACACAGCAAATTCTCCTCTATCAGGGATTATAAACTGCACTCAGAAAAGGCCATTTATACTGGTGTCACTTGCTGGCACCTTGCAAGATTTCCAGCAGCTGGGTGGGTAGGTGCCTCTTCCAGCTCACGCACTGGATGAATGGTTTGTGGTCTTAGGCATTCCTATTTTATTGAGATTTCTTTTGACCCTTCTCCTCCAGCTGCCACCTTTTCCCCCGGCTTTGAGCATCAATTAAGACCCACAGCTTAATGAAAGAAGAGGAAATAGGTGTATCGGACTTCGGTATTAAATCATACCCTTGCCCTGCATCTGCCTCGCTGATGCTGGCCAATGCCAGATGTTTTCTTGGAAGAGGTGAAGCATTTCAGAGCATGCTGGTTGAAGAACTTGACCCAGGGCAGGCACAGGCAGGGCTCCACTGGCTCCTTGCAGCAGCACCACAGAAAGTGATGGGCAGTGGGATGGATGTGGGTGCCGGCAAGGTGCAGGTGGGCTCCCCATGGTATCTGAATTCCTCTGATTTTTCATTCAGAGGGTGGTGAGACACTGGAACAGGTTGCCCAGAGAAGCTGTGGGTGCTCCATATGTGGAGGTTCACCTGCCCTCTCATTGCCAGGAAGAGAAACTGGGCCCAAGCTACTGAGTTCATCTTTGCTGCTCTCCTTTATTCCTTGCGTCCTGGGAGAAGGCGTGTGTTCAAAGAGCAGATAAAAGGGAATGGAAGCCCTACATAAACAGTGCATCATTTTTATTAAAAAGTGCCCTGTGTAAATATAGAGTTCAACATTATGGTTTTGTTGGCCCAGTAGGAGAAGGATTAAAAATGCTTATTAATGGGATTTAAAAGCAGGAGTTCGGTTATATTAGCTACAAAAATATAATTATCATAATTAAGATTGCAAAGCACTAATGAAGCTCTTTAATAATTATCCCTTTTCCTCAGAGATTCATTTTGTAAAACCTGATTTGAATTTTGCATCACGCTAGAGAAACTTTATTGGTGTAAAAATGGGAACCGCTGGTAGCTGAGAGCAGCGGCGCTTAGCACGTCGGTGGGGACATGCTGGCACTGGGGCTGGAGCCTGGCTCAGCCTGTGGTAGGAGAGGCTTAAGGTCACAAAGGCAGGTGACCGTGCAGAACATGGATGCAACCTTGGTCTGATGCTGTGTCTGACCTCTCAGCTGGCTTACGGACTTGGGCATGAAACTATGGGACTGCAACCGGAGTGTATCCAGCTACAGGGCCCATGCAACCAGACAGAGCATGTGTCTCTGGCCTCTTTGTATCTCTACACTTAGCGGTGCCCAGCCAGACTGAGCCTGGTCTTGTCAGAGATGACCTTAAAACTCGTTAGATTACATGGATCATCTGCAAGGGAGACAGCAGGCGGTACAGGGCAATAGCCTGTATGGTCACAGGCTTACAAGGTCCCTCCTGAGAGAAGAGAGAGACAGCAAGTTTTCAAAATTAAATTACAACAAATCGTCCATTTAAAAATATCTCCCCAAAACAGCTTTTCATGATTCATCTCCCCAGATGATTAAATATTTAGTTCTGCTGACAGGAATATGATAGTTACTACAGAGCAGAAAATTTAGTGCAGTGTGTGAGTTATAAGCAGATATGTTATCAAGCTGTTAACACAAAAGTGATGGGATTATTGGTGTTGATATCTGTATTTATTTCTTTATATTGTGTAGGGATTTTTTTTTTCTCCTGTGCAGCAGCAGATTTAGGCCACAGCTTTGCATTGGCACAGGGCTGGGAAGCTGTTGCTTCCTGCATGCTCTCTGCAGTGGTGGTTTTGCCACATGCCTCCCACCTCCAGCCCCCGCAGCTGAGTCCCTGTGGGTGTCACCAGGCTGGGATGTCCATGAGGGTGAGGCCAAGGAGAACACTCACTGCCTGCCTTGAGCCCTAGTCTCCACCTCATGGAGATGGCTCCACTGGTTCTTGATGGTTTGGAAAGCAACCAAGGTGCTACCAAGGCAGGGAGAAGGCAAGGCACCAACAGAAGATAATCTTTCACCACAAGTCCTGCTCAATGGAGAGGGAGCTGCCACATGAGGTTAGACATCTAAGCCTGTAAATAAATTGGATTTCATGTTTAGTTTCTTGTGTATTTTCCCCTTTCCTTCTGAAATCTCCACAGAAATCTGTGGCCTCATAGTTCAACATCTTATGTGCAGAGGGGACACCATCGTAGCCAGTGTAAATTTTGACAACGCTGTCACAGGTTCAGAATTCCCTTCTAGAGTAAATTTATCCGCTGTTAGTTAGATTTCACCTAGACCCAGAGCCTTTAACAGAAGAGTAATTTGGTTCTTTGAGAGCCATCCCTAAATAGTTAACAAACAAACAAAAAAATGGGGGGGATAAGACCATCCTATTTCAGCGCCTGGATATTTTGCTTTACACTGTACTGCTACTGTAGCCTGTTTAATTGGATGGAAAAGATTAAAAAGATCTTGTCAAGGCTATTGCTGCTGGGAAAAAAATATATATATATATATTTAAAAAAAAAAAAGAAAAGACTGCAACTTTGACAACAGTCCCATCGAAAAAGGCTGACTTTCTGCTTGTGTTAGTTTTTCTCAGGTAGTTTGTGCCAAACAAAACAACAGTCTTTGAGATTTTGACAAATAAATCTTTAGAGTGTTATCCCCGTATATTCTGCCAGTTTGGCTGCTTTGGCTGAGCATTTGACCATCAGAAGATCATAGGTCAAATGTTATATTATTCTACTTAAATATTTGCAGAAGCAAATAAACTTTAACAGATTTTTACAACTGAGAATATTTTATAACCGAGTCCATTTTCAAGGGAAGGTCTCAGGGATTTATTTATTTATTTTTCTAGTTTTATTTATTGCAAAATAATCTGTGCAGATCTACCTCTACATTTAGGCCTGGATTTTGCAAAGATACACATCCATGAGGGACTTCTTATAGCAGTGTAGAGTTAAGTACATGCTGAAGTCTTTGTACATTTGGGACTTTTGATACTGTGAGGATTAAAGTTTTATAAATACCTAAAACAGATTAAGAACATGAGAAGTAGAGAGAGAGAAAAATAATTTTTTTTCAGTCAAGGGCTGTTCTCATGAGAGGCCTTTTTCTTCATTTTTTTTTTTCTTTTGTAATTCTATTATAAAGTGAATATTCTTTTAAATCGATGTCTAAAAATGACATGACAGACACATGGCATATAGACATGCAATGTTAAGATGTGTATCTCACATTTTTTTCTCCTAGATGCCAGGTTTATGAAGCAGGAGAGATGTCAGTGTAGGGGAGACAGTGCACAAGCTATTTGTAGCACAGAAGAGCAAAAACATATTAAAATAGATTTCTGAAACATATGTTTTATAGGAACTTATTCAGGGGGACTGATGTTCCAGATGGTAGCCAGCTCAGTAGATCCAGAATTGCAGGACAGTTCAGGTTGCAAGGGACCTCAGGTAGTGTCCAGTCCGACCTCCTGCTCAAAGCAGACAGCCCTGAGGTCAGGACAGATTGCACAGGGCTGTCCCATCGGGTCTTGACAACCTCCGAGGATTGGGACAGCACAGCCACTCTGGGCAGCCTGCTCCACTGCTGGGTTGTCCTCATGAGGAGAAGCTTCTCTTCTCTTCTTTCAATTTATGCTCATTATTTCTTGCTCTCCCACCCTGTACTACCATGAAGAGCCTGGCTGTAGCTCCTCATTGACTCCTTGTAGGAACTAGGGGCCTGTTAGATGCCCCAAAGCCGTCTCTTCTACAGACTGAACCAGCCCAACTCCCCCATCCTCTCCTCATGGGGCAAGTGCTTCAGGGCCTACCATCCTGTGTCCCCCAACAGCAGCCCTGCCTTTGAGCATGAAGCCAACATAAATGACATCAACTGCTCTCTCTCCATCTTCAGATCCTGTCAGTTACAGCAGGCAATCAAGTTGCTCAGGCTTGTTTTACTCTTGGTAAATCCATTAGTGTGTGTTTGTTTGTTTGAAGGATGGGCATATTTGCTTTTCTCCAGTCATCAGGGACCTCCCCCAGTCTCCACAGCCTCTCAAAGACAAGAGAAATAAGACCAGAAAGGACACCACCAGCTCCCCCAGCACCAGTGGAGGGTGACCACCAGGCCCCCTGACTTGTATGGGTCAAATTTCCTCAAGCTCTCTCAAGGTCCCTCATCATTGCTGGTCCTTCTGCTCCTCTATGGCCCTGCCTTCAACGCAGAGGCCTGGCTGACCTTGCTGGTGCAGGCAAGGACAAAGAAGGGATAGGTACCTCAGACATACCTGTTTGCTTTCACTAATCCACCCACCACTCCAGTTCCGTAGCCGTCTTTCCTTGTTCAACCTTTTACTACTGGTGTAGCAGAACAAGCTCTTCTTGTTGCCATTGATGTTCCCTGCAAGCGTCAAGGTGAGCTTTGGCTCTCCCGACACCATCCCTACACACCCAATAAAGTCAACATGGAAAGACAATACCTCCACTCGGTGATTTACCATCCTTTGCCACTTTGCCTGAGCACAATCTCTGACAAATATTTGGCTATGCACCCCGGTTTTCTAAAAAATGTCCCATTTTTTCCTACACTTATGGTAGTAACACACTGCCTGACTTTGCACAGTTTTGTAAGAAGAGGGAAATATGCATATGCCAAACTAATAATAATTTAGCCTTTAACTTCCCTGTGCCTTGGTTTCCTTGTTAAAACACACCCATCAAATCCAATGCACCGTTCATGTTTTGCAAAGCCCCCGTTTCTATAAATGTGTTGTCCTTCTGTAAGGGTGCATTCCTCCTCCCCAAACAGGCTGTCCCTCCTGAGGACCGTGTGCCCTGTGACGAGCCCAGGTCCCACTCCTCAGGAGAGCGGGGCTGCGAGCAGACCATTACGATCACGTCCTCCGCTCATCGCACGCAGCAATGTTACCAAACTGACCTACTTTTCCCATCCGCCCACGGAAGGCTAATCCTGTTTAGCATTGCTGGAAGGGGACAGGCACGCGGAGAAATGCTCAGAGTTATACAGATGGCAGTCTTTGCTGATTAATGTTAGTTTAATTTTGTTTGCCTTTCTGTTTGCAGCCGTGTGAGGGGAGAGCGGAGCAGGGTTGAACCCGGGGATTCACTTAGCCTGCTCAGTGAAGTCTGAGTGGCTTTTGCCATTCGGTAACGATCATAACAAGGAAGATAACGAGCATGCATGTACTGATCTCTGTCAGAGACGTCAGGCTCTGCACAAACTTTACGCCTTGCTCACAAGCTAGAGATAAAGGGCGCTTTGCGCTCACCCCAGCTGCCCTCCTTGCATCCCTTGCTGCTGGCATTGGCAGTGTTACTCCTGGCTCAAACAGATGTGAGTCATGCCATGGCCATAGGGATTCACATGCTGCACACCCCAAAATCTAACCACCACCAGGGTAGTGGGGGGAAGCTCGCAGAAATAGGTGCAACGCTTCTGACATTCAGAAAGGAATACCTTTTCCCTCTAAATGGGAAAAATATAATAGATAAAAACAGAGTACATTATGAGCTTTTACTTCTCATTATAATCTTGTAACACTCAGCTGCATTACCTGTGAGCAGTCTCCTGCCAGCCCCAGCTCAGAAGAGCACAGCATTAATTTCTGTCAAATTACATCATTTTCATTGTCTACATTTGGACTATTTTTTTAATGTCTGTTTTGCTTTAAGCCAGGCACCAGCTAAAGCTACAGCGAAAATCTGTATGAAAAAATGGAGAAGCCCATGAGTTTCATGAAGTCCTATCTTTTCTCAAAAAGTTTTCTTCTTTTTTTCTTTTTGTCCTGTACCTTTTTGGGAAACTTATAAACAACCTCTTCTCTAGCGTAAACAAAATGTAGTAAACCACTGAAGGCATGAAGACTGAGCTGCACACTGTCAGACAAAAGCAATCATAGCTCTAAAGGTAGACACAATGCTACTGGATTTCTCCTTCGCTCATAAAAACAGCGATTCCCGTAACAATTGCAGCATAACATGACCTCTTGTAACTGCAGACTGCCTTTCTCTCACCCAAAAGGCACAGTTCCTTCTCAAATAACAATGTATATCACAAGGAGAGAGGGTTTTTTATTATTATTTTCTTAAGTTTTCTTAAGGCTACTCTGTTTACATTTTCATAAATTAGTTTGGATTGGCAGGGGTGGGATTGTGCTGTACTTAGCTATGGGCCCTAGCACGTTCTTGTAACAGTTCAGAGGTTTACATATGAAAAATAAATTTGGAGGGGTGCAGATAAGTTCGAAGTGCCTGTGAATGTCTTGATTTATTCTGATTTCATACGAATCCTTCCTGTGTGTGTACCCACCATAACCCTCATGGTGGGATGTCTGGGGGCTTCATCCATGTCAAAGAAATGTAGAACAAGACATTTAAAATGTTTAGATTGTCTCTTCTTGCCTGTCTCTCTTTCCTTCCCACGTGCTAGTCTTTCTCTTTGTCCCCCCACAAGGCTTGGAAGGGAAATACTCTACTTTTCAGTCTACTTTAGTGCTGCGTAGCCCCCATGGGACAACACTACCATGTGTCTACAGTCAGACCTTGAAGCCATCATCCCGGGCAGGGGACCCGGCAGTGGTGCCAGCACAGCAGTGTGGCTGTGCATGCCTGTGATTGCTCACCAGGCTTCCCCAGGCACATCCCAGGGCCTGTAAAGGAGATTTACGTCTCTGTCTTCGTCATCATCAACAGAGAGATTGCCTTCAGCTGAGTTAAACAAAGGTGATTGAAAATTCTTGTTAAATGTCAGGCTGATTTGCAGGAGCTGAGATTAGCTGGCCACGTGGCAACTTATTGGGAAATCAACAGCTGCTTACTTGCATTTGAGTGTCAGTCATTTTACGGTGTATTCTCTTGAGCAGTAGGACAGTAAGGAGGGAAAGCAACCTCCCCAACACAGGCAAGTGATGGTTTAACTCACTAAAAGCCATGTTTTCAGTGCAGCATGAGGTGATTGGGGCCAGAAGAATTTTACAGTGCAAGCTCTGCGTCCACTGGGAATAGGCTGTATCAAAACAAACACATGCAGCCTTTCTTCTGGGGAGTCCCCAAAGTGAGCTGGCACCATGCTTGAATTAATCCTTCCCCAAGATACTCGTCATAGTATGAATGGGGGGGGGAAGATGTTTGTGCTGTAATTCCCCATCTGATAACTAAGCCAGGGGTACATGGTTTAGGAGTTTTAGCCATTCTTTTGTTTCCAGAATGCCTCATTTCCCCACTAGCTGAAGAAGCATTCATCTTGAAAAATAGAGAAAACCTATCCCAAAAAGGAAAACATATGAAATAAAGTATTTCTATACAAGTTTCTATACAGAAGGGGCCCAGCCATCAGCCCATCCAGATGTCCCAGATGTGATGATGGCCTTTATTGCTTGCCTTGCTTCTTGTGCTGTACTTTCCCACTTCTTAAAATTAAGCACTTTTGAAGGTAGGAACTTGTCTGAGGAGCACTTCAGGCAACAGCTGAAAAACTTGCCGTTGGTTTGGTTTGCTCTGCTTGTGGGTGTGTGTCTTTCTGTGTGTCTGTTTGTCTGCGTACCATCATGGTAGGAGCATGTGAGCTTTCTCCTCCTCGTTCCAGGTGTTTCCCATCTTCAGGAGTGATAGCTCCTTGATAATGATGGTCCTGATGAAGCCCCGAACATAAATGCCACTGTTAAACACTCTGTTGGCGGGAGTTAGATCGTGTAGTGCCGTTACCCATAGGTTTTCCAATTCTCTGTTCACATGAAAGGACTGTTTTATGAAATCCTGGTGCTACTTGTTTTTTATGTCATGCCTTTGCAGGGGAAGCGTGGCAGCGAGCCCTGGAATTTGCTGCCTCCTCCGTCACTGCAGGGAGCCTGCACTGCCTCCTCAGCCAGGCACTGACAGGGATGAAAGAGGAGATTCCCAGTTTGCCACTTGGGACCCTGCTGGCTCCAGGACCGGGAGGATAATGTGAAGCAAGCAGGCTGCCCTAAGCGCATTCCTGAGCCTCATGGCATGGGTTCCTCCTCCTGGTGTTAGCCAGCATCTTATCAGGCTCAGGAGAGGTGTGACAGCACTGGTTAGCAGCAGTTGTACATTCTGCCGGATCCATTTTATTGAGAGCAGTTTTAATTTCATATGGTACATATGTACTGGCAAACACTGCTAGCGATGCTTACAATGCTCTGGAGATTTTGCCGTGTGAGCAAACAGAAGCGAAATGACAATTAGATATTGTCTAACACTAGCAACAGCACAGCAGGTCCAGAACTTCATGTCAGTCAGAGAGAAACCTTGTTTACTGGAAGCCAGCCACGCATTGCTGTATAGATCTAGCCAAATCCCTGGCAGAACAGACCAGCTAGACCTGTTGCTCCCTGGTAAGAATAGAGGCTTCCCTGCAGTGCAATTCCTTGACAGTTTATGGAGTGCAGCTGCAGGAAGCCTCTTCCCATAGGTCTGTCGTGCCTGGTGGAAACAGATGGGGCTGAGCAGCATCGCTCCCGAGTGCCCCATCTGCCCCCAACCCTACTCAGAGCCACCCAGAGCTCTGGTCCCCTTATTCCTGCTTTCTGCTGGGAATCTGTCGCAAATAGAAGAGCCTCAGAGGAAGATCTTCAGTGATTCACAGAAAGCGGCATCCTCTGCTGACACCGCCCCACCTCACATGTCGTATCCTACATTCAACAGGAGTGCATGCTATGGGGAGTTTTGAGCTCTAGCAAAGAAAGATAACAAAATCCTAAATGCCAACCCTTGCCATAATAGTGATGCTTTCATTACTCTCAAATAACATAGCAGAACATTTCAGTTCCAATAAGTGAGCAAACAGCAATAAAAAACACTGAATTTTGTCATTACACTTTTTCCTGAATTATTTGAAAACTCACTTGTTGGGCTATCAGCCCAGTTCTTGGGCTGGGGGAATAATCACCTATAGTATTTGTAAAATGACGGTGGATTTTTATTACAAATTTAACTGTGTCTATACACATTCCTAGTCTAAAATATAGATTGCAATATGGCTGACTTGCCTGTTTTCAAATCAAAGAAGTATCTGAATATATATATATATATATGGCATTATTTTTTATTTTGTTCTGTATAACAGAATTCAGCAATTTAAATTTGCCAGTCCTTCGGCCTTCTTATTTTCTATTTATGCTCCTCCATCAACACGTTGAATCCTGTGAAGCACTAGCTTTACCCTCCAATCACTGACCTGTAGCTTTAATTTTTCATTCCTCTTATATTTGATAAAAAATTACAGGGTAGTTGCATGTTCTTAGCTAACTGTTGAGTAATAAGCAGGTGGAATATGACTGTAAAAGAGCCACTGACAGAAGGAGGGAGTTTATCCACTGTTCTTAGCATTGATAACTTTTCACTCCTGTTTTTTAATAAAATGTTCCTTAAACAGGCAAATTCCTGTGTGACTCATATGCGGAAAATACCATGGACTTAAATAATGCACAGCAATTAACTTCCCTCCTCCCCCCTTCAATTTTCTTCATGTCCTACATTTTGAGGAAACATTAAATGAAAAGCTGGTTGTTGAAAACGAGCATTATCATGGCACGCTGCTGCACCATCACTTTGGAGGTGACGCTTTGACCAAACCCGGGGCTCACAGCAGCGTTGTGGTGCCCATTCGGAAAATATTTGTGTGGGATGTGGCAGGATTGCAGCTCCTGTGCTGTGGCAAAGGTGTGAGATGTGGTGAGGGGCTGGAGGAAGCATGCAACCTCCTCCTCCTCCTCCTCAGGGCACCAGGTCTGCTCGGTTTCCCCAGGCTCTGTACCAGTCCAGCCCATCCATTTTTGGGGAACGTGTGAGGGCTGAAAATGCCTCCTCAACTTGCTCACACCCTGGGGTTCATCTGGCCTGCAAGCTGGCAGAAAGTAACCTTGACACTGAAAATCCCCCAAGAAATGTCTGTTTTTGTACTGTGCTGGCTCACAGTGTTGTGCCTGGGAGCTTTCATCCCTGGCTGCAGCCCCTACAGCTAGCGTGATGCTGAGGAATAATGTTATCTGCGATGGATGTTCCTTAAAATCAAGGACTGTGGCACAGAGCACTGCTGACACATTTATCTGACCTGGATATCATCACTCTGTTATTAGAATGAAATAGCATGACTGAGATTAACCTGCAAGCAGAGCTACCAACATGACGATTCATAATGATTCTTGCATTCCTTCAACAGAAAAAACTGCTTAGACAATCTAATGGATGAAGATGAGAAAGACAGGGCAAAGAGGTGAGCACTTCTTCTTTTATAACTCTGCTTAACTCGCGGCGAGCTTAATAGTGTTTGTTGCTGCAGAAGCTGTTTTATCCGTAATCAATTAATCAAAAAGAGAGAGGAAAAGAAAGCCAAGCGCAACTTGAAAAACTGCCATATCACAGATTCCTATTCCTGGCTACCCTGTAAGAGGAAAATAACTTAGCAATGTTTCCTGCAGAAATTGTCAAAAAAGCAGAGGCATTGATCGTTTTTTTCACAGTACTGCAGACCACGAGGATTGAAGAACCAACAACATACTCCTGCTGCTATAGCACATCATCCTAGCTCCCAGAGTGTATGAAATGTGTGTTGGTTTTGGTTGTTTTTTATAAGAAACATCTTGCAAAAGACAAGTAACTTTAAAAATGTGTTTTGTTTTTTTTATATATAATGTGTTGGTCACTTATTCAGCAATGCTTATCTAACAGTGATGGAAACACCCAGAAGTTACCTTCCTGACAGATAAAAACCTTTCAGAGTGCTGTGTCAGCCCGAAAGTGGCAGAAACATTTATTCACATCTCTTCTTCACTCCAGGATAAAGTCCCAGCTGATCCGTGGGCAGGAAATTGTTGTGAGCGCTTTGTGGGCAGGGGAAGGGTGTGCTTCAAGGCAGAAGAACCGTGGCAATCAAACGCTAATAACTGTCCAATCTGGCTGGCATCTGCAGTGTCACTAAAGCTGTTTGGAAGCATTTGTGGTTGTTGATTTTTTTTTTAATTTTATTTTTTTTCTGGAAGCATTATCAATACTGCGGCCCACGGTTTAATTGCTTGAGAGGGAGCTGTCAGCTGCATGCATTTTTTCCCTTGGTTCCCCCTAATGAGAGTATTTCCAGTCCAGGCACAACAAGTTGATCCAGTTTCATCTCCTTTGATTCCTTCTCCGCTTCTTCCCTCCCTGCAGCTTTTTCTCACCAATATAGGTCAGCACACACCACTACCAAGCTCAACCACTCTCCTTTGCTCCTACCTCTAATTTGTGCATGCTCCCGGGCCGGTTGTGGCCAATAGAGAGTGCACGGGGCCCCAAGGAGTGTATGATACTGGTGCAGGCACCTGGGGTCAAGGAGGTGGTGAGCATGAGGCAGCCAACCCCTGCAATCACTGCTCGGCACGCTTAAGTCCTGCCCATTTTCAAGATATTAGCATTATTGAGGAAAGAAAGTGCTAAATGAATACAGAGAGGACAAAAATAGGATAAGGCATATCCTCACGATCGGCAATTGTCATCACCATCTGGTGTGATTTTCATGCTGTTTGTTCGAGGACAGAATTTTTGTCATGCCCTGGGGCAGGTCTCCTCCAAGGTAGAATAAAAAAAATATAACTTTTAATATGTAAAAGGGAAAACACTTCTTTAGACCATAATTTAAGTACACTTTGGTATTTAGAAATAAATCTAAATTGGAAATTACATTTAAAATCATGAGAGGCTTCACCACAGTCTAAAGTTACTACAGTATACTAGAACCGCTAAGATTCGTTTAAAAGCTACAATGTTTTCTTCCAAAGCTTTAAAGAAACTCAAACATGGGAGAAGCCATTGGCTGAACATGCTGCTGTTGTGCTCTGAAAACTGAGAGCTCTCATTTCGTCTGCACTGTAGGAGAAACAGCATCTTTGTTTTATTCTATTCAGCACGAGGAACAGGTCCCTCTAAGCGGAAAAGATAAGAGGGGGCAAAAAAAAAAAAAAAAAAAAAAAAAAGAAAGGCAAGGAAAATTGCTTTCTTCTTCCATTTCTTGAGTAAAAAGTAGGTGAGACTGGAATTTCCTCGACATAACTCACTGAGGGTGGATCCAGGCCAGGAGCTGGGTGTCTCAAGTGAGAAGTGTGAGTAGGTCCCCCCGTTTGCTATCAGCTTCGATTTCTTAGGCACATACAATCTGTACCATCCAGACATCCCGCCCATGCTGAGAAGAGTGGCCATCCTCCCCCGAGGACATGCATCTGTACTCTCATCTCTGGGCCAAGTGTTTCTTATTTGGCTGAGCTGCACAGCTCTTCCTTCAGGATACCGGTTATTTTGAGCTCTGCTCTGACTCCCTAAGGCCTAACCTCATTCCTACCTAACCTCCTACTACCTAACCTCATTCCAAACACTAAAATGTTGATACAGTGGCACCAAATTTGGCAGCATTGAGGACCTCTTCAAGATGTGTAGAACATCTATTCTATTCTATTCTATTCTATTCTATTCTATTCTATTCTATTCTATTCTATTCTATTCTATTCTATTCTATTCTATTCTATTCTTATTATTTCTAATTATATAATGCACTGGACAGCAAAGAGGGATGTGAAATTTAATGTAAAGTCACATTTCATTGTAAATCAGCGCGGTGCAACAGCTACTGGTCAACAAGTATCAGCCTCTCTTTAAGACAATAAGCAGCAAGTATACAAGAATAAAAATGGCTATTGAGAACACGTTTTAAATTGGTGGTTTTGATCTTTCTGAATTCAAGCTGTCCTGCATTGCCTTTAGCTGTATTCACTAAAAATCCAGATTTTATTCATACCGTGTCTCCTTCTGCCCCTTGGATATGCCATACATTTTTTCGGAGTAGCGAGGAGGGAGGAGAACTGGGACAAACAGTATGGAATTAAGACACAAACTGTTTTGGCTTACTGTAAATGATATGCCCTAAATGATATGCCCTAGCAGTGAAGTAAACAAGGCGAGGGAATAATCTTCCAAGGGAAGTGATGAAAACTGCATTATTTAAGACATTTACAACTGGACTGAACAAAAGCATTTACAACTGTTCAGGGATAGTTTAGATGACCTAATTGTGGGTTTTTTCTCTTTTTTAGATTTAACTGTGATCATCGATTCAGATCTTGGTAGAGTTATTTCCACTAGAGGAGGTTTTTTATTTCCTTTGTGAATAAAAAGTCAAGTGTTAAAAATAGATACTTTATATTTCTGTCAAGGCATCTTTATATTTTGGCAAAGCAACCCTTTCCCTATAGATGGTTGGTGCTTTATTTTATTTTCAGGAGGATCAAGACCCTTTGAGCTTAAAATGAACTGAGGATTGAATTATGAGGAAGCAAAATGTTGATGTTCTCTAAGTCCCCTTGAACTGTACAGAAATAGGATAAGGATGGAGCTTTTCACATCTTGTTCTGACAGCCTTTTGCGCTGTAATAAGAGCAGGCTGGAATCAGTCAGGCAGCATCCACCCAATCTCTTGTGTTCCATGCTGTAAAATAATCAAGCATTGGCTTCTATCCAGTGCATCTCCAAGTGTGTTCAGGGTTGAGAGCAAGACAAACAAAAATTACCCCTCTGTCAGTAGTAACATCCAGAAGCCTCTGCAGTGATTTCTCTGCTGAAAATGTTTATTGCCATACTGGTCCTCAGGGGGACGTAAATGCCGGGCAAAATTCTGCTCTGATTTTCACCAGCATGTGTGCAGAGCTCCTTACAAGGTACAGCAGATTTAACTGGGACCGAGACACTCAGAAGGAGAACTGACCTCTTGGCTTTTCTTTCCTGCCTACATGTAACCAGATTTTTAGATCTTTATGTAACTAGCAAAGCAAATATTGTCTGCTTGAGGACCTTTCAGAAGAACAAACAAACCTTCTGGGTCATATTTATTTCTATTTTCTCATGGCTACAGAAGTCCAGGAGATACCCTCCACACAGAGGGATTGTTGTATTCATAGGGACCATTCAGAAACCTTCCCTTGTGTATAGCTTGATGTATATTTAAAAAGAAAAAAGAAAAAGAAAAAATAATTTAAAAGTGCACAAGCTGAAAAGATGACCAACAGCTTAATGATAATATCATGAAGGTGCCAAAACACCCCAGATGAAGTCAGGTCCTTTCTTTCTATGAGCTCTTGAAATACAGCAGCAGAAGTAGGCTTTCTCAGAGGAGTCAGCAACCAAAGCAGTCAGGACTGGCAGAGAAAGCTGCAGAGCCCCCATTTTACACCTGAGGAGTTGGGCCACCGTGACCGTAAGCAATTTGCCCAGTGCCATGCGGACATTATGGCCAAGGGGACCCCTGCTAGCACTTCAGAGCCCCCAGGTCTGGGGACACATCCTTGCCCTCATGACCTTGGAGACTGAGCTAGGTGGCACATGAACCAGATGGCAGCTGCTAAGGTCCTTGATCTGAATGACTAGGAGGCAACAGCCCCATGGCTCTCCATAAGCCAACTTAGAGGTAACCAGAGGAGCTGTGCAAAGCAGGCAGGTCGTCCTAGCTGGACCCCATTCCAGTGCAGTGGCTGAGCTGCAGGACTGGGCTCTCTCCTCTTAAAACTCCACAGATGGCTATGCCCCATAGTTTAATCAGTCCCCACTCTTGTTTATGAATGGTTTGCCCAACTGATAGTGTTGGAGAAGCCCCGTTTCCTCTTGTTTTTTTGTGGACTTTCAAGATGCTGTGTGTGCCCAGGAGACAGACAGAGCTCCTTCACCCACAGGCCTAATGCTGACCTGATAGGCTTGTCCAAACAGCACCCAGAAGAAGCACAGAAGGGCGAGCATCTCCCTGATGGGCTCTAAAAGGGGTATAGAGACAAGAGCAGGAGGTGAGAATCGTTGCCTCCTACTTGTCTCTACAGCTTTGCTAAAGGCCAGCACAGATCTTCACATGGTGAGGCACGCAGCAAGCTAATTTCCATGTGTATACATTGCAAAAAGGACATGCATGAGGATTTTTCTTCTCTCTCTGCTCATTTTTTTTTATTTTTTTTTTTTCCCTGTCTACAGGGCTTCGCGTAACAAGTCTGAGAAGAAGAGGCGTGATCAGTTCAATGTTCTCATCAAAGAGCTCAGCTCCATGCTTCCAGGCAACACCCGCAAAATGGACAAAACTACTGTGCTGGAAAAAGTCATTGGCTTTCTGCAGAAACACAATGGTAAGAGTTACTGCAGCTCGTCACGCGCTTGCCAAATGGCATTACAATATTGTTTCCTTCAGTGATTATCAAAATGGCTCAAGGGGCCTAAAAGTGCCAATGTAAGGTATATTTTTTTCTATCTCATAGCTTCTAAAAAGATAATTTGCAGGCACAGTGCTGCCCAAATCCATCTCTTCAACTGATCGTTAGTTGAGAATGGCTCTCAACCTGCTAGGGGAGGGGACAAACGTCAGGAACTGAGGCAGCATATGTGAAGAGAGATGCTTTGAGCAAGAGGGATCTGGGGCCAGAGGGGAGATTCCCTTCCTTGAAAATGGCCATATTGAACAAAACAAAGCATTCACCCCAACGTCTCTAGAGAAAAGTGCCAGGAAGCAATCTGACCAGCCTCCTGCTCCTCAGTGGGCTGTTTGTGACTCAATTTCCACAGAGAGCAGAAGATTCAGGCCACAAAAGCCCCATTTTTTTGAAGTTGGTGTGGGCACGTTGCATCCATAGGTAGCTGACGTGCTTTACCTGGCTTGCCCAAGCAGAAAGCTATGGCACATTTGCTCAGTGTGCAGTTGCAATGGTCAAGTTTGACCTTGGAAAACTAGGAGCTTATTTTAAAATGCACACAGCGGTGACAGTGAAGTGTCTTAGAAAGTGCCCCCACCGCAAAGGACATTTCTGGCCCTGCTGCTCTAGTCCCTTTGTTTTAGTTTCCAGTCGGTATGAGGAGCACACGCAGCAGGCTCCCTGATGCATGGACATCCTCTAGCAGCAAAAAATAAAATAATAATAATAATAATAAAAATAAAAAAAACAGCTGAAGTGCTTCTTCCCTATAAATCAGAGCACTGGTATAAAATGGGGCCCTCTTGCTCTGCTCCCTTGAGGAAGAGGATGAAGCTTCAACCAGTGACCATGGGGAATGTTCCTGGCCCCTCAAAGAAGAGAAGGTTCTCATCAGCATCAGCTGGCTTGCCTTTGCTCATCGGCCTCTCCCACCCTGGAGATGCTCTGGGGGAAATGGAAAAGAACATAAAAACTCGTGTATCATGACTCCCAACATAATGGAGTCACAAATGTCAAACTTACTGAGGAAATAATTATAGTGATTCTGTTGTTAGAGCAAAGTTTCTCTCTAAATGATTTTATTTTTGCCACAGACTAGGTGATTTTATAGGGGAGGGCATGACTAGGACATCTCAAAGTTTGATAATTGTATATACCTATTAAAAAGTGACAGTAATAACATATCTTTTTTTTTTTTTTTTTTAGCTGCCCAGGGCAGAGTAAAGGAAAATGTGAATATGTTCAATTATAAGAGCCAGGCAAAGAACAATCTCACAGGGCTTGAAACATTGTAGACAAGTGCAGCTGATAGCCCAAATAATTTACGCCAAAAGGCACTTCATTTCTAGAACAACTAGGTAAAAGAAATCTAACAGTCACAAATCCTGCCACAGCAACTGGGTCAAACTACGACTGGTTTTGTGCACTTGCTAAAAACAGTAAATGTCTATTTTTAAACTAGATTAGTAGTCACACAATATAATACAAAGCATCACAGTTTAAAGTTGATTATCTGCAGCATAGTTTGGATCTGGTTTATTCAATCATATTTCCCTTTCACTTAGTAGGCTTAACCAAGATTTTAGTTATAACAGAGGAACGGGTCAATTTTTAGATTTTTTTTGTTTCGTAAACAGTCTCTTTCTTCATAATCCACAGAATCTCCCAAATCTCCAGTAATTCTTCCAGCAGTTGCTGTTTTGTGTGTATCAGCTTTTCCGAGCTATGGCCCTGCCGAAAGCAGCCTCTATTTTGAGACTACATAATAAAAATCTGACTGGGGCTGATGGCTCTTTTTCCTTCGCCTGGTTTTGAAATCTCCCTGTAAGACCATCCCAGCAGTGCCGAGCTGCTGTGCTACCCGTGACAGCCCCCAGCAGTGCAGAAAGCGAGCTGAACAAGCTGCGTCTCCACTCAGAAAGCTCAGACGAAGGCTTTCGTTTATTTCTAGGAGATGACATGCACAGGCACTGTTATAAATTTACCGTCTTTAATATCATTGAGCCACTTTCGTTTCTCCGGCCAGTTTGCCTGTGTGCTCAGAATAGGGAGCATTGGGTATTACACGCTCTGTAAGTGTTAATCAATAGGATTAATTAGCAGGCGGCACTGAAAGGAGAAGACAGGCTGCTCTCAGCATCCCTTCCCTACAGTGCTGAATGAGGAAGCACTTTCAGAGAAGCAGAGTGAGCAGTGAATAAAACCCGTGCCAGCCTCCCTGAATTATAAGATCTGCCCCCATAACATCGTCTGACAAGTCTGATAATGCCTTGCTCGGGTAAAGCTAACGCAAGTCATCGTGTTTTGGAGGAAACGGCTTGCCACAGTACACCCAGCTCTCCCTGGTATGGTGCCAGGTTTCACTGCAAACACATGATGTGTCACGCCGGCGTGCCCACACTCCTCCATGGAAAGCTCTCAGGCTCCAGGTGTCCACTGGCTGCTGCTGGCCAGGCTTGGCCAACAGCTGGGTCATCCTCGTGGGCATCCTCCATGAGCTCTTGGAGGACACAGAGGATGCCCATGAGGGCATGAGTACAGGAGACCCCCATCAGACAGGATTTGGGATGAGATACTGCTGCTCCACGCACCATGCAAGGCTGGCGCCAACATCCAAGTATCACTTGTGTTTTGGAGAATGGAGAAATTCATTTGCTGTATGGGGTTATGAAGCTCTGGGGTTTCTCTGAAAGAAGTTACCTGCTGCTTCTCATTTGGTACAGTAGCTGCAGGCTGAACTCTAGCTCTCTGGCATCCTAATCTGGAAAAATCAAATTGTAAATACCAATTTGGCATATGCCGATCCTTGTCTTAATTTTCATTTTCTGCAAACAGTTTTGAACTTTTCTGCAAACTGTTTTTATCTTTTGATCAATCCCTAAATAATGCTGATAGAGGCCAATGGCTAGGTGAATACAAGCTCCCGCAGAAGTCAGTTCAAGCTGAGTTGAGTAAAAACAGAGGAAATAGCTCCAGATTTGGGCCCAGCTTAGATAGTCATTATTCTCTCACTCTGTATGCAAAACCCATGCTCGAAAACTACAATTTTTGAATATAGAGGAGATTTCTATCTTTTCAGCAATTTACATATAGTCTTGCAAGATACAATTTTCTTTGATTTTTATTTTTTTAAATGAAGTGTTTTATTTGTCTAGAAGTCTCGGCACAGACGGAGATTTCTGAAATTCAGCAGGACTGGAAGCCTTCATTCCTCAGCAACGAAGAATTCACCCAGCTGATGTTGGAGGTGAGCATGCGTGTAGCTTTGCTAGTTTTGTCTAGCCATTGTGGAACAAAGTGTGGTTGGCAGTTCCAAGAGGGCAAGCTTCAGTTATCAGTGTTTGACCAGCAGGCAAAGCCAGGGGTTGGAGTTGGTGTTTGATGTTGCTTTTCACCCTTGTACCAGCAGTGCCATTGCACCGTGCTGCCGCGGCCTGCAGAGGTGCAGACGGGGCTCCAAGAAATGCAATCCAGAAGAGGGATTCAAAGCACACTTTACATTTTGTTCTTTACAACTAGAGGTGAGGGAAAGGGCAGGCGGCAGTTTTTCCCCTGTTCTCGTAATGCATTATTATTGCCTAATATTTATGCAAGAGTAGCACCTAAAAAGCAGCGGTGTCACGTCCCTTTAGTGCTAGGTGCTGTACAACCAGATAAAAACTGACAGCTCCTGCTGGCTTGATGCGGTTAATACTACCACTGTAATGAATTTCCAGGCCCTTATCAAACACTTTTTATTCTAATAGGGAGCAGGGTTATTTTGCAATGATAGGTTTTAAATTATCTTTAAATTACACCATAGGTGCTTTTAACACTAGCTGTGATTTGAAGGGAGGTGACTCAATGGCGTTTATGCACGTTCAAGATGAAATGCAAATGAGCTGCTAAAATGTGTTTTTCGCTCCTGGTAACAGCCAGAACCTTCTTCAACAATGATCATCTCCCATCCAAACCAGGCAGAGGTTGCCGAGCCCCCTCCCTCAGCCATTGCATTTGGTGGTGATGGGACCCCCAGGTTCAGGGCTGAGGGATTGCTCACGCTGCACCCACAAGCACTGACTCCCATTTGCTCCCACAGGAACCTGATATACATCACTCCTTCAGTTTGCATTAAAACATCTCCCCCAGAAAGCAAGACATTAGCAGATGTCTTGACTCTTGATTCCATTTGTATCAGCCACACAGTTTTAGAGTAAACCTCTTGCTTTTGGTTTTCTAGCTCATAAGCCACCTTACGACTGTGATTTTCCATGCCCTTCATGATAACATTGGGTATTGGGATGTCCTGTTGAGCCAGCTGCTCATTATTTGCTTCTTCTTTTTGCCTTTCCTCTAATCTTATTTTATTAGCATTTGGACAAGACTGCTTGAAGTTTTTCCTGTTCTGTTATTAAAAACGGGAAAGATTTTTTCAAGCGTTAATTCAAAAGAATCAAAGCATATATAACCACAGTAATAATACAGCAGCTTTCCTGAAAACAGTGTTTAATTCCTTCATGAAAAGGCTGTCACCAGGTCGTATAGGAGTGGGTACTAGGATCTGTTTGTCCATTTACAACTGTTGCAGTAGTGAAATCTCTGATGAAAGATCTGACGTCTTAGTGTTGGAAGGACTAGTTGCAAGTAAATAAAAATAAAATCATGTACGCATACTTTAACTTGATTTTACCACAAAATTCTGATGTGAGTCACTTTGTATAATTTGCATTGGATATGAAATAAAGACTTGATTTAAGAAAAAAAAAAAAAAGGAAAAAAAAAAGGAAAAGAAAGAAAGAAAAACCTTCACCATAGTAACATGCACAATCCAGCTGCCTTGTGAAACCACTGCTCTCTTCTATGGGTTAACAGCTATCATGCTTTTCAGAAAACAGCTTGAATATACTATACTAAAGGGAAAAAAAAAAAAACATATCCTGTGCACTTAGATTAACAAAATAAAACTAACTATAGCAGCTGGAGGGTTTTCAGAGATGCTAAACACACACTCTTCTGCTGGGGTATAAGTTATTGACCTGCTTTTCAAAGGATTGTAGCACCAGCAGATTCCCATTGACTTAAATAGTTGTGGGTGCTCAGCATTCTCTGGGAAAAGGAACATATGTTTGTGTCTTTATTCAAGGCTTTGTGCTTTCCTTTTTTTATGAAACAATTAGCATTTCTAGTGTTCTCCGAATTCCTTCCCTTATTGAAGTCAGCGGGGGGGCAAGATGCTCTATGGCTCGGCTAGAAGGATCAACTTGGAGCCCTGCTTGGAGGGATGCCTGGATTCACAGGCAGGTTTTGTAACTCCATGCCACCCCAGCCGGGCCATACACCTGTCTTAGGAACAGGTATTTCCTCTGGAGCATACCCAAACCCTCTTCTGCTTCAATCATGCTTGTGGTGCTTGTACTGCTCAGCTGTGGCAGTCAACACCAACCCCAGGGCCACCAGAAAGGACACGGGCCTGCTCCACCTGAAGGCACAAGGATCTTCACCTGTGATTCCTTAAGTGCAATGGTGCAATGGAAGGTTTTGATATCATCTCTGAGCATCTAATATTGCCTTTGATTTTTTTTTTTTTGATTTTTTTTTTTGGGGGGGGGAAGAGTGTGATTCTGCTCAGAGTAGGTGAGATGTAGCTCAAGATCTGGAAATCTACCTAGATTTAACTTTGAACAAGGTTTAGCTCAAATCCTTGCGGCTCAGAATAAAGAAGAAACTAATTTTGAAGTGAAAGCACTGCCGCGCAGAGCGCTGTCACTCACTGCAGTCCTGGGCGTGAGAGCGCTTACCGCAAGGTGGGACCTAAGCAAGGAAGAAGCTCTGCAGAAGGGGGAATTTCTCTTTGAATGAGTAATCCAATACCATGACCTTTAAAATAAATCACTCAATTAAAAGGCAGGCTAAGGATTATTTGATCATTTGCATTGCTTTTACTTACATGAAAGCCCGGCCATACACAACGTTACATTAATACAAACTGAGATTTATGGGTTTTGCAGAGAACTACCATTTTGAGATAGGGCTGCATCCTTTCATCGTCCTTTGATATTTACACAGAGCTCAAATGTTCATTTTAATAACTTCCAAGGGATCCAGTCTTAGTCATTTTGCATTATTAAAATGTGTGATTAATTTAAAAACTGAGACATGAAATGTTCCTGTGAGCCCTTTGTTGCTTCAATAGTAGGTTTTACTAGACTACAAAGAACGTTGTAAAAGTTAAATCAGACTGTAAAATCAGAGAATTACTGTTCTGCAACTTGAGATAACACTCCTACGACTCAATAACCACACGGCGCTGAAGTAACACAGGTTTGATCAACATGCGGCGAGACACGCTGTTTACACCCCTCTTTCCTCCTAAAGCACTCTCCGCTTGTACGTTTTCCTTAGGCATTAGATGGCTTCATCATCGCAGTAACCACAGGTGGGAGCATCATCTACGTGTCTGACAGCATTACTCCTCTTCTAGGGCACTTGCCGGTGAGTAACTACAGCATAAGCTTTCCTACTAAAAACCATGGGATCGGGCCCTGCAGTTTTTAGAAACGGACACGAAAAAAAAAGTGGGGGCTGGGATGGGAAGGATGTTTTCCTGCAAATCAAGAGAGGGGTTTTTTGTCCCTGCGTTATGCCGGTCGCCGCTGTTGATCAGCTCTGCTCCCTTTCAGTATGATTCATGCACTTCAGGTTTTTGTTGCTATGAGGCACTTGGGTCTGAATGGAAAAAGCTCTGCGGGAATACTCTGGCCAGGGGAGGGACGGGGTGACCTGGCTGATCTTTTTCCATCTCTGATTTCTAAGCTAGTGAGAACGGCACCAGTGCCTCTGGCAGCCTGGCGAGGAGCATGGTAAGGGCTTTATTCTGCTCCAGGGAGGCAGAGGACAAAACCCCGCTGAATTCAGAGGGGTGGGAGTTAGCTGGTGGCTGCTGCTCATTGAGGCTGCTCCCCCAACTACCTTGGGTTTCCCCAGGTGAGCACACCCCGCTCCCAGGTGATGCTTTGTGCTGGGGTCAGGCACACACAGCTGCTTTATCTGTGGGTCTTGCTCTTGGATACGCTCCTGTGTCTGCTGGGCTGGGCTGCAGGAGCAGCGCAGAGGGACTGCTCTGGACCCTGCTCCTGTTGCTAAGGCTGCTCTAGGAGAAATGGCACAGTAATTAAGGATTAATGCAAACGCTCATTTTTTAGTAGCTTGGTCTCAAATAAATGCATGCCCAGGAGAAAAAAATAGCTGCCAAATCATTATTGCACCACCCCCATCCCATGTTCTTAGGAAAATTACAATTATTTTTCTCTCGTTTACTTTTTCACCAAATACGTGCTATGTTTTCCGCCCAGCCAAATGTATTTCACACACGCTACCTTGCTGTAATACGAACAAAAATTATTTTCTTCTGAGGCGAAAGGAACTTGATGAAAGGCGGCAGCTCCCGGTAAATGCAAGAATATTGCTATGCAACAACAGATTGAACTGAATCTATCTATTTCAGTTTTCTTTAATCCTCAACAGTTGAGAAGCCCAGTGGTTGACTATTTTCTGACATTTGTCTTCACTTCAAAGGCAGAGAGAGCCCTGTCCTGCATGCAAACTGCTGTGTTTTCATGTGCTTTCTGATTTCCATGGAATTTCTTTGGTTTGGCTTGTGTTTTTTTCATGGTTTGGGTGTTTTATGCTTCCTTCCAAATATTGATCTTAGTGGACATGGTAGGAAATGACTGCTCTTCAGGAGGGTCACTTATTTCAGGCCCTGTCCCTAAAACTGCAAGGTTACCTCTGTAACTGCTTCCATCACCTGGCTAAACACGGATGGATTCAGGTCCATAATTCCTGAGTTGAACTATCAAAAACTAGACTGGTTTTCCCTCCCAGAGCCATGCCTCGTGTGGTAATCTTGCCCAGTATCCAGCCCAAAATGATGACAAGGATGAGCAGGATTATCTAGTCATGCTGAAGAAGAACACAGGGACCAGCCTGGAGGCAGAGGCAGGAGTCCCCACAGACCTGCTCAGAGCTGATGAAGAAATAATGGCCAAGCACTGCCCCACCAACTTGTGGAGCACATTGTGCATCCCAGAGACAGCAACTGAGCAAGCAACGATGGCTTCTGCCTGCCCAAGGTGTGCAAATTGCTATGCCCATGGGCAGAGGCCCAACTGAGCGTGCAGTGAGGTGCTCACCAGGCATTTTAATCCTGTGCTGTCCTTTCTATGTGTTCTTAAGTTTTAAAACTGATCAAAGTGCTATCTGGAAAATTTTTATCACTTATTTTGTGTACCTCCAGGATCTATTTGGAAGCTAAATTCAGTCACTGCTTGAGAGACAAAATACCAATTCTTTCTCCTCTGTGGCTGCAGGGGAAAAAAAAAAAAAAAAAAAAAGAAAGAAAGAAAAAAAAAAGATACTCTGCAAATCTGCTGCTTTGAGCCCTGAAAGGAAAGTATAACTGGGCAGAGCATGGAGCAGGGCTCTCTGAGGGCCCCTATCAAGAAATCTGATGTATTATCTTTCATTAAAATCATGAAAGACTCTGGTGCTGAGAACAAATATATCCAATTCTCTTTAATACAGCTTCCCTAAGTTTCATGGAGCATTTTCAAATACCAGCTGCCTCTGTGGTAATTCTAAATAGTCTGTTATTACAAGATTTGGAGGCTACTCCTAGGGTCGGTTGATGTAAAGAGAGGTTTATCTCATGTGGTAAGACTGACTTTAGCTAAAGTAAATGAACTCCTGTAAATCCAGTCACAACTCATAGCATTTAGCAGTCAGATGACATGTTACACCCCCAAAAACAGGCAGATTTCTGGAGGGAGGTCCTCCCTCTTCCCTCTTGCCTGCCTGGCTCAGTGAAACAATTACACACAGGTGTCAGAGTGGCAACTTCCAACATACAGGAGGAGACAGCTTTCCCATGGGCATTGCGGGTCCATGGACTCAGCCAGAAGGTGTTGCATCTGCTCATGGACCAGGACAGTGGTGTCCATCTCACCCAGCTTTAGTCCCATAGCTGAGGGACCCCTGATGTTAATCAAGAAGGTGATAGTGCCAAGGCAGGAATCCTGGCAGGGCTGAGCTCCTACCGAGGGCTCTTTCTCCCCGTTGGCTCCCAGGTGAATTTTAGGCAGCTGCTCTGCTATGGTGGGTGCTTTAGTTAATTGTCATAAGTATCTTATAGTGTACAAGAGTTTTGTACACTGTGCTGCTGTTACATAGGGTAGCAATGGGCATCATTGCAAGATATACAGATTGATATAGCAATACAGGTGGTTAAATCCCAGCACACAAGAGAAGAACTATCTTGATTTTTTGGTTGCTGGGAAAGAATCCTGTCTCGTTTGCAGTCTTCCCTGTCCTGTTGTGACCCTGTTACACAGTTACCCTGTGTGTTTTTTTCCTGCACCAAAATTATTCATCATATTTCCTCCCTGCCCACCTCCAAAAAAAAAACAGTGGATATCTGATGAAAGAGCCCCATTTTGGAGTATGGCTATTTTGTTCAAAGTACGCAGACATTTAAGCTGTGCATCAAATGATTACAGAGCTTGGGGCAGATTTATTGTGTATTCTTTTTGGAGCTGACCAGCATCCATTTACACAAAGGTGGTGTTTCTTTTCTGCCATAGCTATCAGGAATAAATTCTCGGAAGTTTCTGTTAGCAGGATCCACAGATTTGAAGGTACAGTGAGGATTCAAAGCTTAGCAGCATAAATATGCATTAATGTAGTTCGTGTAACCACGTTACCCACAGTCACTGTAATTTATCATTTACCTGCTTTGCCTGTCTCATTCGGCAACGCTTTGTGCCTATGTCTGCCGGCGGGGCAAGAGCTGCCCATAGCAGAGGAATTAGATAAAGTTACAAGTTTTACCCTTCCAACTGATGCATTTCTGTCCATGGTGATCCAATGTTGTCCACCTCTCCTGTCACCTGTTTGCCATGACACCAGATGGCTGCACTTTGGGTTTGGTGCAGAATTAACTCTGATCAGCTTGCCTGATATTTCCTACAGCCCCAGTGAGACTGTAGAATATTTACTTCCTTCTTTATGTTTGGTGTGTCAATGTATTATTGATTGGTATATTGATCCAAGAATATCGTTGTATTCCTGAGCTGTATGAGCCCCAGAAATTGTTTTGTGCACGGCTCTACAGGAGTGCCTAACCTCTGCAGGGATAGAGTTGTGAAAGACATGAAGTAGATCCCACTTTCCTACCCACAAATAATAATAAGAATAATAATAAGATAAAAAAGTTGGCATTTTCCAACAGAAAAGATGCCAAAAAAATAAATAAATTTTGGACATAGTACATGATGGAGGCAAATAGTATAAATGCCAGGACTTGCAAATTAGTGAAATCGATGAATAGATGGTGCTCCTGGCAGCAGATTGCTCTGATGGGTGGGCGGAATGAAAGCCTCCTGCAACTCCTACTGCACACAGAGTCGCAGGCCCCTACGGATATGATCTTAAACAGAAGAGACACTGCAAAACTTGGTCACAATATGGAGACAAAAGGCAGCGCAGAATCACAGCACCACAGAGGGGCTGAAGCTGTCAGGGCCCTCTGGAGGCCACCAGGCCCCAGCCCTGCCCCAGCAGGGCCACCCAGCGCAGGCTGCCCAGGCCCATCTCCAGGCGGCTTTTGGAAGGCCTCCAAGGAGGAGACCCCACAGCCTCTCTGGGCAGCCTGTGCCAGGGCTCCTCACCCGCACAGCACAGAGCTCCTGGGGCTCAGGGGGAGCCTCCTGGGGGCCTGTTTGTGCCCAGTGACCCCTGTCCTAGCACTGGGCGCCTCTGAAAGTACAACCTCAGGTGACTGCCAAAGTGATAGTGAACGTGAGGAGCGGTCACAGCTCACACAGGGTGCAGAGGAGGCCCTGCATACAGCTGCAAGCAGGTCCTTCCAGTCCTCCTGCAGCTACTGCTGAGTGGATGGGAGATTAATTAACCCTCATGACACTTGTGTGAAGCTGGTGGATAAGCATCATTATCTCACATTTACAGGTAGAAAAGGATTGGGAAGGAAAAATTACTTTTCTGATACTGTGCCATAAGCCTTGAACTGCACTCAGCACAGCAGTTTCCCTTCAGGTGCTCTTTCTTCATATGTCCACAATTACATGGACAATGTAAAATATTTTGTATGAATATAATGTTGATACATACACGTAAAACTGAGTCACACACAAAGTATCAATTGGATGCAAATTAAGATATGTACAAAAGAAATTAAAATTATTTTCAAGCATTCTTCACAAAGGGGATATTCAAGTAATGAGCATATGTAATAAATCCTTACAGTTGAATAAATTAATATATTATTGCATCAAGGTCAGGGTACAAACTGTCACACTCTGATTTTCCAAGTATACTCACCACATCTCCCCAATCTAAATAGGAAATCCACACAGAACAGCAGGCTTGAGTGGAAAGCAGAGGGAAACCGAAGTGTAATCTTAAGTAAATACATAAATAAATGATGATGATTAATAACTTGCCAGTCTCATACAGAGCTAACACATTTTCAGCATGAACATACAGTCTGAAAGCAGCTGCTCTGATGACACACGAAGCTGTGTCAGTATGCCAGCTCAGCCCGAGGTAGTCTCCAGTGAGATGAATGCGAGTTAATGCCATTAGAGGGTTACTTTATCTCAAAACTTCCTTTCAGATATGCTTTTCTAGCATTAGGTTTGTCACTGTGCTGAATACAGGGAGACTTTTTTCTTGGTAACCTGGTGACAGATTCGTCTTCTCCATCATGGGCTGGTCATGGCCTTTTGCACAGATTGTTCTCCTCTTTCCGTTCCCAAATCTCAGTACCAGCAGCATAGCTCCCTCCTAGATGTTGGAAGCATTTCAGGTTCCTACCGGGTGGCTGTGAGGCAGGAGGCACCTGGGCATTCAGCCCACAGCTGGCCAGAGGCCTCGTGCTGATGGCACCATGAACTCCCCATACCAGGCGAATTGCACTGCTGCAAAGCAATGTCTGGTGCAGGACATCACCTTCTCCCTGCTCCCAACTGGCTGCCCTGCCACCTAGGATGCAGAAAAGGGAGTGAAAGGGCTGCTGCCCCAGGCTGCAACCAAAGCATCCTGCACCCAAGGGCATCCTGCATCTCCAAGGACATCATGCTGGCAGGCAGGGTGGAGAGCCAGGCACCCATTTCCCAGCTCACTCCAAGACCTGACATTGAATTGTACGGACATACCTCATGCACCTGATGGTCTGAGAAACCTTACAGGAGTGCCATGCTAAGAATTAAGTAGGGAACCAGACCAAGGAAAATTGGTTCCCTACAGTGGTTCCCTAGACACAGCAGTTCCCTTGTTCTAGACTTTGTCAGGTGGCCCTAATCAGTGGACCTAATTTCATCAACCCTTGTTGGCCAACACAGGCTGTGTATCTGCTCTGCTTCATGCTGCTGGGGCCACACGTAATCTCCCACAAAACCAGTGTCAGCCAAGGGAGGAAGGAGTTGATACGCGATGTGAATTTCGCTGCGCTCTCTGTTGTGACATTTCTGTTTTTTCCTCAAGGTCTTTTTTTCTTTGCAGTGTGATGTCTTGGATCAAAATTTGTTAAACTTCCTCCCGGAACAAGAACATTCAGAAATTTATAAGATGTTATCTTCCTGTATGCTTATGACAGATTCTGCCTCATCGGATTACCTAAAAAGTAAGTTTTATTTTATCTTTCCCAGTAAATCAAAAAGCATGGGCAGGATACAACATTCCTCATAGGAGTTTTTTTTTATGTGACATTCAGTACAAAACTTACGTTTGTAGCATTTCAAAAAGATCTTGCCACCTGAAATGACCCTTTGGTACTATTTTTAAATGAAACTCGTTGCATTTATTTTACTAGGCTAAGTCTACTTGCAGTTCCGTTAATTATTAAATATTGTATCTTTTGAGACAGCAAAGGAAAATAGGTTATCCAATGGTAACTGGGAATTTGCCTGAGACAAATCACATCTTAATTGATATTTCAGCCCATTAAAGTAAGATGCTGTTCAGAGATATGCTAATGTTGCATACCTTTGTTTTGCACTATAGTTGAAAAGTAGCTGTAAAATTGTTGTAATTCTTTTTCATATTGAATTTTATTTTTCTTACAAATCCTTTTATTTGCCTCGTCCTTATTCACTCTGGGAGGTAAGATGTAGGAAACCAGAGAACACACAAATATAAGATGTACAGCTGCTTAATCTACTGTATATATAAAACCTGCAGCTGATAGCTAATATGCCAAAGTTAATTTAATAGATATTTTGAGGTAATTAGGCATAGTTTTCCAACATGAGTTGTAGAACAGCTGTGAGTCATGAAAAGCCTAAACAGAAAAAAAAAAAAAAGGCAGTAACTGAAGGATCCAGTTCTCTGCTTCAATACACCAATGTTATGTCAGTGTAACTCCTATGATGAAGACGATGTAAGAGAACAAGCCCATGTAAATTAGCTGTGTGCAGACCTGTGCATAGCCCTGCACAACCCAGATCCATGCCAGGCACTCTTGCAGAGGTGCTGACCCTGCCATTTAATGTACCTTGGTGCACAGGGCTCTGACTCTGCTTCCAGTTGCATGCCTGGGGTTGGAAGGCACTGTTTGTTGTGTTTAGCTTAAATAGTATATTTCTTCTTCTTCTTCTTTTAACAATCCAGCTGACAATGAACTGGAGTTTTATTGTCATCTTCTGAGAGGAAGTTTGAACCCAAAGGAATTTCCAACATATGAATACATAAAATTTGTAGGAAACTTTCGGTCTTACAGCAATGGTAAGCTTTAATCGTTGTATAAATGTTATTTTAGCTATGTAAAATAAACTGTAAGTGTTGTTCCACTGAACGAGACAGGCTTGTAACCTGAAGGGCTATTTCTAATGTTACGGGGTAAGTTTCACTTCCCATGGATCTAACAGCTGATTTGCAAAAGCTGGACGAGTAGCGGTGAAGGCTGAAATTGTGTTAGCTCCTATTGTCCATGCCCTTCGCTTGTCAGCAGATACCCCGGATGCTGGGTAAGTTCGCAAACACCACCAGGAGGCTTGGACTGTGCTTACTAACACCATGTGTTAAGATGGTACCTGTTAGCTAAATAAGAATAGTGCCACCCTATCTAGTGGTTTATGACTTCCAGCCTGTGCCAGCGCCGATAATCTACCGGGCCACCACAGCCCCACGCAGCCATTTCACATTCCTCTCCAGCACCACAGTGCCCAATACCCACAACAAAAGGAAAGAAATACACTCAGCACAGCCCTTAATGCAGCACAGTCGTTCTTAGGAAAGCATCTTTCAAGGGACGAGAAGCAGATTTTTACCTCGTGTGTTCCCTAACAAACAGATTGCTCCATGGCTATTAGTGTCAGAGATGAAATATTCTTTTATTGCTTTCCCTTCTCCTGCCTGCCCAAGTTTGCTTTAGTTACTTGCCTGATTGAACTCCGGAGTGGCATTTCAAAAGTTGCTGGTATCGCTCCAAATAGGTCATCCTCAGCAAAAATTCCCCACCGTGCTTTCCAGAAACCGCACACCACACTGTGAAGAAATGTCCCTGTCCCCATTTAACTTTCTGGTCTTGATCCACGCGACTAGAATAGAAACCTACGTGCAGTATGGAGGCATGTATTTCTCGCTTGGTGCCATACGGTTTGAGGCTTTATTTGTATAAAAATGCAACCGCCTGTATGCTTTCTAGTTTGAATGAAGTGAAATGCGGCCGTGTGGCAGACGCACACACCAAGCTGTTCTGTTTTCTAGAGCAGAAACCGGATTTCAGGTGCTGACTCATAAGGATACATTTCTACCAGGGGAATTTCTGATCCATTTTCTTCAAGGATTTTCAGCCTTTTATTTTTGCGTGACCTTAAAATTGCCCTCTTCCCCGTTAGGATTTCACATCCCAGCATTTGAATCAGTGGCTATTTCTCAGAAGAATGATAAAACTTACATTTTCGCTCTGTTGCTCCCGATATCTCCCCTAGTTTAATGCATACAAACTAAGTGGGAACATTGATTTTAGAAGACACCAAATCATTTTCCAAGGACCCCAGCTTATAGCTTTCAAATAAGACGCGTGCTTTCTGCTTCATTTTTTTGCTTTTTCTTCCGTGTGCCACTTTCCTCTAAATCTTCCATTTTATCTGATCTCTTTCAATTTCTTCCCGGCTTGCTGCAGCCAGACCCTTCGGTCAGTACCTTTGTGCATCCATTGCTCTCTTTTTACATTTATGTGACATAAATGCCAGTTCCCCAGCCAGCCCCCTGCTGGATGTGAGGCCAGAGCTCCTGAGCCAGGCGGGTGAGAAAGGCAGCAGTGGGAAGGGTGGCAGGGAAGAGATGCATCACTCAGGGCAGTGCTCTTCCTACAGGTTGGCCCCTGCTTCTGCTTTTCAGAGGTGTTTGTGGAGGAAAGAGGCTAAGCCCAAGAGAAGAAAAGAGTTAGCAGATCACACTGTGGAGGGAGAAAGACAGAAATTGCAAATTAAGCTTAATTAGCAGGAGATGTTCATTATGGATGTATTCAGGAATGCTTTTCCCTGTAGCTTTTCACAGCAGTGGAAGTGTGAGCATGTTTTTACGCATGGGAGACGAATACAGGATGTTCCTCTCCAAATACAAATCTCTGCCGTTCCCTTTTAGCCACCCGATGCCAAATTCTACCTTTGTTTTCCATGATTTGCTGAGCATTTCCTGAGATTGCTATCCCTGTGTGTCCCTGCTATGCCAGTGCAGGGTCCCCCACATTAGGCTGTGCCCCCCCGAACACTGACCTATCCCATTCCCATTAACCAAGTGTCGTGGCAGTGACAGTCCTAACGGCAGCCCAAACCTTTCCTTCTCAACCTTCATCAAACATTTTGAAGTCCTGGTAGGTCTGTTTTCGGCCTCTTTTAACAGAAATGTCACTAGCTTCGTTCTCCTTCCACGTAACCTTTTACACAACCTCCCCTGAGTTCTCTCTTTCTCCAGCTCGTTTTATTCTTGTTCACTGCTGGTACAGAAGCAGTGCTTAGGGGAAGAGAGTGATGTGTGCTGGGGTCCCGGTGTCCTTGTCCCCTCCCTCCTACCTCCTCTGTTAATCGCATTGTGACTTATGGCTGAGAGCATCATATAGGGATGGGTTTGAATGGATTAATTTGAAGGACTGAGACTTAGAAAGTCTTAGGGGCTTAGCTGCTCTCCCTAACTTCAGCGGGAGCTGTGGGGCTAATTCCCCCTTCAGCTTTAAAGGCCATTTTGCTGTAACACTGAGAAGCCAATGAGAATTTATTTATTTATTTATTTAACTAAAGCAGGACAAATACCTGATATCTACGATGGTGACTTGTCACGAGGATTGCTGTCAGGGATCTCACGTGGCCTACACTGAGCCTGTGCTGCTCCCCCAGTGGAGCAGTCGCTGGCAGCCTTCCCCCATCTCAGAAGGGAGATGGTCCAGGGCAGGGAGATGCATGTGCAACCCCCAGAAATTGCCAGAAAAGCTCGCATTGCTCACGGCATGTGTTCAGTCTTTCAGAAGATCACTGTCCCTAGAGCTCCTGGGCTCAGCTATAGCTGGAGGCGAGAGGAGCTGCACCGGCCCCGAGCCTGGGTTAGCAGCAGCATCCGTGCCAGGGCTGGTCCTGAGGATGGTGCAGTGCTCTGTGACTCCTGCTGCAAGTAATTTCTGCAGCTGTATCTCCACCAGGGATGTGGCACGAGCTGCCTGCACACGAGTGAACCGCCCTCGAATTATCTGTGCCCAGGCAAGAGGGGCCGACCAGCGAAGCAGCAGTGCAAGCTGTGCGGAGCGACTGCATGAGTCACTGGCTGTGCTAAATCAAATACAAGAGATTTGATTTTCCATTTGGGAGGATTATATAATCATCATTAATTAAGCTTCAATGAGAAAAGCAGGACTGTAACCTGACAAGAAGACTCGGTAGTCCCGGGAGAGGAAGGGAGATGGTCTCCAGGCCACTCAGAAGGAGGAGCAACTAGGCATGAGAAATGCCTAGTTGCTCACCAAGCAAAAGATCGTTTTATTATTATTATTATTTGTTTGTTTCAAATAAGAACACCTTTCGATATTTTTATATATTTCAGGATCTAAGTGCCTTAATAACAGAATTACAGAATCGTTGATGTTGGAGGGGACCCTCTGGAGGTCATCTTTCCAACCCCTTGCTCAAACAGGGCCACCTTCAGCTGGTTGCTCAGCACCATGTCCATTCCAGTACCATCTCCATTCAATTAATTGAAGCCTTTTCTGTAGTCCCGAATTTAACAAGGGAGCTGAATACGTTCAAATACCTGAGGGAACCAAGTGCCACCACTGCACCTGTTGACCAGTGGTGTGGGATGTGGGGCAGACTCGCATCAGCATCACCAGTGAATAACATCGTGGTTCCCAGCCAGTTTCAGCTGAGGGAGGAGGAACACAGTAAATGTAATCCTCCAAATACTTGAAGGAAATGTTTATCTCCCAGGATGAAATGCCAAATTAAGTGAGAATAAATTATTTTACAAAGCTGCTTAATAGCTCACTCTGATAAGAAAAGATAAGATGGGCTGGATTTATCCTTCCTGTAAAAATTGTTTGCACACTTGTAAACAGATCTCTCGCATTATATAACCAAATATAGGCTTTGGTATCTTACTCCTGAGGTGATATACTTGTTTAAACACTCCTGAAAGGGACTAAGTCCTGCCTTTCAAAGTGTTCACCAAAAGAGAAAAGGAACAGCAGCGTCTTTAAAGGGGCAGATTTGTCCTTTTATCCAAAATGCCTGAGGTTTTCCTCTTAAGGGAGGAGATAACTGTTATGTGAAAAGAGTTCACGATCAAGTAATATAAATATAATTAAATATTATAGTGGAATTTAAAACTGTGTGTCTTTGTTCCCAATTATGTGGAAACTTGGGAAGTATCTAGTTACTGGATGCTAATAATAGCAGATAAATCTACTGTTAGCTGATGTGTCTCTTAAGATAAGAATAACCATCAAGGAAATTATTACACTGAGGAGAAAAAAAATATTCACTCCCAGAACAATTAACTTAGTCTGAATTCTCTTTTAAAGGAAATAAACAGATTTATGCAGAAGATCCATTGATCTTGAATCTCTGCAAGCATATGCAGAAACATCTGATAACAAGAATATCTCAATCTGAAATGAGTGTTTTGATCAGAACTGACAGCCATGTATTATTATTTACTATTAACAATATAGCAGAATCTGCTGCTAGCAACCTACACCACTTATGCCAGGCTCTCTATGGGCCACCACAGCACCAAGCCAAAAGGCACCACTCCTGTCCTTAGTGTCTACGTGGGGTTCATATCCATGTAGGACGGCAGGAGGAGGAAAGAGGAGAGAGCACTTCCAAATTAGCAAGTGATGTACGGACACAATCCGTGTTACTCATCCACAGCTATTGAGTGCAGTCTTGCTTGCCATTAGCACTTTAGAGCTTTCCATTACATATATTAATCACTGAATCTTCTGTTTTTCTGTGGTCTGAGTTTATTTATATGAAACAGTCTTGGTTTTATTCTGGTCTGTTTTGAAATGGCCATTCAGTTTGTTTGTCAGTCACTAAAGCTAGTTCTTTAAACATTAACATTTACTGTCAAAAGAAGAAGGAGGGATTTCTTCTCTCAAATCACATAAAGGATAGGTTTGCTTTTACAGGAGGACTATGTTTTAAACTTCCTAAGTTAAAATAAGATGACCAAGCAACTGACTACTGTACTATTATTAACTGAATACTGTCGTCTGTTTTTTGTTGTATTTTTTTATTTGTTTGTTTTTAAACACATTTTCATTCATTTCATGTGGTACGATTTGTATCCCTAAGGACAAAAATCCTTTTGTATAAGGTGTCTAAGAGCTTGGTTCTCTATATATTACTTATTTTTAACGTCTTGTCCTTAATATACCTGGTCCTTTTATTTTTAAACCCCTCTGTATAGGCAAATCAGTTTCTTCTATCTTGTTACATTTTTGCAGGTAATTTAATACCTCCTCTGCAAAAGAATCATGTTGTAACTCTAGGAGCAGCAGATCTGATAAGTAACCATGAACACTATTAAAACTCATGCTGAGGAGCATGATCAGCTGACTGATATATGAGACAACCGTTTCACCTTTGACTCTGTATTTAGCTTTCTCAGACAACCTTATAGTTCCCTACTCAGGATGTGTTATCTAGATCATTTAATTGTGAAACACACATGGCCTCCTTCACCTGACCCCACTGGTTGTAGCCAGCTCAACATTTTCATCAGACACCTTCTGACAAAAGCACTCCAAGACCTATATTTGACTTACAAAGGTAAATATCATCATAGCCTTAGACTTCATCCTATATTTTGCATTTGACTGTTTTTCTGTTGTGCTCTCAGAAAATTCACTGCGGATCTTTTAACTTAAAGATGTTGTGCGTATTTTTTCTTTCAAAGGGACTTCAAGAATCATATAGCATGATTTTTCAGAAGGCACATTTAAAGGATTATGCCAGGATACATATATTTAATTCATGTGCTGATCTCTTTTTTTAACTGCACTTTAAAGATATCAACAAAAAATTCTGAATTTGTTGACCAACTGCAAGAAAAGAGCAAAACAGGCTGTGAAGATAGACCTGTGGAAAGAACAGATACAAACAAAATAAGTCAGGCAGCAAAAGTAATTCAGAAACAAATCACATGCTTTTGTTTCTTTCTGTTATTGTAGTTGTTATTTTCAGATCGAGATATGTATTTCAGGGTAGTGGTTTCCTGCCTGCATTATGGATGCTTTTAATCCTTTGGACTTTGTCAAAGGCAATCAGATATGGAGATGGCACAGTATCGGTTAGAAGACTGGATGATTTTCAGCCAGGCCAGCTATATCTTGTCTCTGCAGGCTTCTTCTCTCACTGCACTATCAGAGATGAAATCCCAAATACCTTACACATCTATACTATATGACAATTATTACCCTTTAAATATTGCATTTACCTCTTGGAAATATAATCCTATTTTCTAAACACCGTGTTCAGTGATGTATTTGGGAATACACTGTCTCATAATCATGTCCATTTACATCAGACAGCTCACATCAAAAAAGCCATCTGCTCTCTTTGGTGCAATTCACTCTCCATTCAGCATTTCTTCTGGAACTAGTGTCATTTGCAAGCCCATGGGTTCACTAAGTAGGTTAACTTGTCATACCTGTACTTTGGAGGCTGAATGTGCTTATCTTATTTCTATTTCTCATGTTATGGAGTGCATTAAGCACAGCACAGCCAGCTGGTCAAAAGTGGTGAGCAGTTCTGGGCTCCACAATATAAAAGGATGCTAAGGTACTTGAAAGTGGAGGGCAGCAAAGCAGGTAGAAGATCTACAAGGCACGTACTGTGAGGAGAGGCTGAGGACACCTGGGTTGTCCAGCCTGGAGAAGAGGAGGCCGAGAGGCGACCTCAGTGCTCTCTGCAGCAGATGTCCTTAATGTGGGTTTATAGCCATAGCATTACTTTTTAAACAGGTCTGACTGTAGAAATTAACAGACTTGCAGGAAGTAATCGTATCAGAGCAAAAATAATAACCCTTTACTCAGACTTCTCCCGTTTCCTGTAGCTTCTTTCTTCTTTTTTTCCACCTCTTGTATTAATAATCCCATAGAAGCCCTTTTATGTGCACATAACCCCAGGATCAGAACCGGAATACATATTCCTAGGAAGTCCCCAGAGCAAGTGAGCTTTGCTGGTGAAAGGAGTTGAATTTTGCCCATATTTTTTATCTTAATATCCAGTCAGCCATGCCCTCAAGACTCAACTGCAAGAGAGGGCTATAATCTCTGTGGATGTTCATGCCTGTGCTGCCTTCTCAGATGAGAAATCTTTCTGCCCCTTCTTGGCGCAAAGTATTGTGCATACAGTGGTCTGAGCCAGTTAATCACGGTTGTGAATTCTCCTCAGAGCACTTCCTTTTCTGTCTTATACCCTGTTATCCTTGGTATCAGCTAGGTATTGTTATGCCAAGGTTTTCAATAGGTTTCTGGCTTCCAAAAGCACATGGGGATAGGTAAGTTGAGACTTCTTCAATCTCTACAATTTATGCCAGTGAACTAAAGCCCAGTGCAGAAGCACCCCAGAATAAAATTTGCGAGTGAATCTTCCCCAGACAGATACAAAACTTTTCATTTTCACAAGAACTGATATGCTGATCCTTGCTTTGCTCTATGGAGGAGAAACAAATTGTAGAAAACTTCACAAAATTGATTATAGGGGCCAAATGCTAAGGAAAGATATTTCCATGGTAGCATTAATCACCATTAGTATTAGATTTACTGCTACTAGTGGCTTCTGGAGGGGACCCTCTCTGCCTCCAAGGGAGACAGCCAGCTGGGCAAGTCCAGTTCCTACTGCAGCTTAGCACAGTTTTCTTTCAGTCCTGTGTGAGTGGGATTATCATCTCTAAACAGCTCAGGTTTGGATGAATAATTTGCATTATGTCATTTGAACATAACGTGGGATTATGGACACGTTCCTTTGGCAACACATCTTTATGGCAGGATGCGCTAGCAGGCCCTCAAAGCGACACGAGAGCCAAGTGATTACAAAAGACGGATAAAAACCATACATAAAAACTGCAGCCACACTGTACCCAGTCTTTCCTTCTGGCTAGTGTTTCAGGAGCCAGCAGGCCATGTGCAGACCCATGAGAGATGGCAGCTAGTGCCATACACCGGATGCTCTTTGCTCTTCTTCAGCAGAAGCAGAAATCAGGCACACTGGGGACGGTTCTTAAACATAGACCAGGAGCACACGCTTCGGCAGCTACAAATCTCAGGCAGGCTCTGCTAGCTCGACGAAGCCTTGCTGGCTTTGGTCCTCAGTGTTTTGCCACTGATGGCTTGAAGAACTGCCTCCAGCCTCTTCCCTTGCCAATCTTTTTTCACTGCCTCACGGGAGGAACACGCTAGGCATGCCGCAGCATATATTTGTATTGTGAGTGGTGAAAAAGAGCAAGTGGATGCGTGGGGTTTCTTTCCAGAAAGCTGGTTTATGCTCTGTAATAAGGTTTGGCCTTATTTTTATCAGGATTAACCTCTAAGATTTGTACGTGGAGTTAAGCTCCGATGCCTTTCTGCCTAACATGACTGACTTGGATTTAAATATATGCATATCAGCTTTAAAAGCTTCTAGAGCACTTCATGTGAATAAAATTAGTATTAGGACGTTTCAAGTGTGCAAAAGATGCAGGGAGAGCAAATCTCATACGAGGCATGACTCCGGGTCCCGCTTTTTTCCTGCCTTAGTGCCTAACTCCACCTGCAATGGCTTCGATGATGCTGTCCCGAGGGCTTACCGAACGACGCCAGGAAAGCAGATCTGCTTTGTCGCTACCGTTCGTTTGGCAACGCCTCAGTTTTTAAAGGTAAGAGCATGTCCTAGGTCCCGTTCATTCCAGAAGTTCTCAAAACACTTTCAGAGTGGGTGACGCTCAAAAATCTTAATTTAGCTAATTGAATGGATTACAGATATCACATTTCATGCACAGAAATCCAGTGAAGAGGATTAGCAGGGTGAGTCGGGATCTGCACAAGTGGTGTCACTCCTGCCCCCTGTGCACGGGAAACCCAAACCCTGGTTGCACGAGGAACAGCAATGTCACTTTGCAGATAGGCTGTGCATCTTCTGCTCCTGGGATGGGACAGGGCACAGATGGCTACCCATGCTTTCATTTGTGCCCTGCTCCTAGTTTTCCTTCTCCCACACCTGTTAGTAAAATAGTTGCTTCTGGGAAACAAAAAAGAAAGAAAGAAAAAAAAAAAAGGATAGACAACGTAACCTTGAGCCTGACACCATGGTTCCCTAATGAACAAATGCGAGCTACTGCATCAGGTGTCCCATCCCCAGGGGTGAAGAGATTAAAAAAGCACAGCTGAGACACAGGCTGGATGAAATCACTGCCCTTTGGCCTGGCTCCATTACTGCACGGGGCCCTTGTGGGGCACTTCTGACTGATTCATGGCCCCAACAGGCAAGCAGGTCCCTTCTGAGGTGTGTGAGGACACCTCCATTAATCTTAACCATAGTGGTCACGCTAGAAGCAGAGGCTGGAGTTACGGTTCTCTGGGAACACGGGAAGCAAATTCCCCCACATGGGTAACTAGCATCTCAAAGCAAACACAACAAGTGAGCCACTGTGAGGGAGACCACAGCTGCAGAACCACCAGGGGAAGGTTTTAGCTGCCAGGAAATCCTAAACACTGATCTCTCCAGTTCACCTGGATGAGTCACGTAATGCCTGGTCTCGGCTTTGTCCTCTCAAATGAAGGCAGAAATATGTATCTGACTGGCTGAGCATGGCAGAATCAGCATTTTGGTTTCACATAACAACGCTTGCACATTGCACCTGAGCAACTACTGACTTGTAGAGTACATTTTTGGCATCAGCGTGGATTTAGGTGTAAACTGGAGAGGGAGAAAGAGGAATTTAAGGTATGCATGAAGGGACCAGTGACACGGGAACAGATGCAATAGATTGCTCTTTGTAATTAGCAGGAAATGTATTAATCCTCCCTTTTATCTCCTTATCTACTGTGTATTTATAACAAACACAAGCTAGGTGAAGCAGAGAGGTGAAGCTACACCTCTCAGTAAGTTGGTTTTCTTCACCATACAGGAGATGTGCATCGTGGAAGAACCTTTAGAGGAATTCACGTCAAGACACAGTCTGGAATGGAAATTTTTATTCCTGGATCACAGGTCGGTGACAAGAAAAGCACTCTTGATTGTGTTTTGTGCTTATTTACTGCTATTTTCATAAGTGCAATTCTCTCAAATGGTGTTATGTTTCACATCTAAATCACATGAACAGGAGAACTACCACTAAAATTTCTACAAAAGCTGATGTTTACTATTCTACCTTGCATTTATTTTTATCTGTCTTCTAAAAGAAAGCTATCCTGCTTCTCAGGCAGAATTTGTGATTACCTTGTTCTTGTTTGTTTTAAAAACTATCAATGGACTGAAGCCTGTCCCACAGCAAAAACATCTCATTATTATACAGCTGTGGAAATTGTTCTTTCAAAATCCAGCCCATGACTACGTGTGCAGTTCCCACTGAATTACAACTCCTTTGCCGCAGGTTTTCACGTGAAGGCCCCTTAGAAACAGAGCTGCTTTCCACCAGCACCTTTTCCTTGAAAAGAAAGGCTTATCTCAGGTTTTGTGCTGGGAAGAAGGTGCCCGCAGGCACTGCTGTTCTGGTATGGGTCCCAGATGCAAGGCAAACCCCTGCTGGGCATCCCAGGCACTATGGGGCAAAGTCAGGATCCCCCGGCAGCTGGGACTACATGCCTATGAGTGAGAGTAGATTTGGGCTTTTAGCATATCCATGTCAACACGCAGAGACGCTGTTTGTTTCCTGGTTGTATGAATTCACTTATCTTGTGCCTAAATGCAGAGCACCGCCGATTATAGGATACTTGCCTTTTGAAGTGCTGGGTACTTCTGGCTATGACTATTACCATATAGATGACCTAGAGCTGCTCGCAAGGTGCCACGAACACTGTAAGTATTGCAGAACCCACATTTCCTTTAATTAACCAGGATACCTCCTTTCAGTAAAATGTAGTTTCTGTTAAAATAGGTGTAAACTCAGAAGGTGAGGTTCCAACCCTTGCCTCACAGCCATATGCCTCAGTGTAATTATAACAGATCGGGTGCATCGTAGCTGCTCAGCATCTGGGCCATATTCCTCTAGCTACAAAATGAGCACTTTCACCTCCCCTGTTCCCAGAAGTAGCCAGTGAGACTCATTGAATGGGTAAAATATGCCAGATTTGACCCCTGCTCTATTAGTGAAGAATATACAGGAACAGATCAAGCAATTTCTGAGGAGATTGCGTTTTGTAAAATTCTTGCAGATTATTTACTGTAATGTTGCTCACCAAGTATTTGGCATTGACATTACCTGTGATTATTTAAAGATAGACTATTAAGATTTAATTGGAAAGCTCTCTCACTAAGTAAAGAAAATGAGGCAATCCTTTTTAAATATTTACTTATAGACTTGACTGGAACGTCTCAGTCTTACTGCCTCTGGGTGGCCTGAAAATATCTGGCCAAAATTAGTTTTTTATATGTTGACATTAAAATATAGAAAGGCTAAATACGTGCATCTTTGAGATCCCCTTGAAATCGCTGGAACAAAAAGCAGACATTAGCTTTGTCCTTGAATTTTTGAAACTAATAACATACCACAGTTTACTGTACTTCAGGTTCCTGTCAGTCTGGGAATTTTCTTTCAGTTTCAAATGATTTTTGTGTTTGCACAATGTTATCTCGTATACTCACTTCATTCTGCAGTCACTAAAATCCATCCATACGGAATACTCATCTTTTCAAGTATTTTTATCCTGTACTTTTCTGCTATAGATCTTCAGATGATCACTCTTAGAAATTAATCCCAGATGCCTCATTAAGCAGTATGTGAGCAGCACATAAACCAAGGAAAGATTTATGTTTAAGTTGTAGCAGACATTAATGCAATTGTGTCTAGCGTTAAAGTTAATTGTACTGTTAAAGAATGTACTGTTCGAGCTGTCAGAGGAAGGCACGTACGGATCGTTATGATCATCTCTATCCTAAGATTCACAGGCCCACACACTCAAAAGGTACTTGGGCTCTGATCTCCCTTGGGAACCAGAGGGGCTGTGGACACCTTTGTAACACTGTTCATATTTCATGTCCTCCTCACGCTGATAACCGTGTGACCAGCTGTGTGTACTCTGTCCTGACAGTGATGCAGTTTGGCAAGGGGAAGTCGTGTTGCTATCGGTTTCTGACCAAAGGACAGCAGTGGATCTGGCTCCAGACCCATTACTACATCACGTACCACCAGTGGAACTCCAAGCCAGAGTTCATTGTGTGCACACACATGGTGGTAAGGTATGGAAACTGCCGTCAGCCAGCGGGGATGTGAAGGACAGTAAGACAAGGGCATCCTCACGACTGCAAACGTTTCCTCTTAGAAACATGATGTGTCTTTTATGCTACAAAAATGAAGCCTGAGCTCTCTAAAGGAAATCTGTGCATTGTAGAAAAACACTCAGACTAAACCTTGCTCTATGCTATGCTTCATTTATTGACCACGAGTTTAGGGGCAGAGTAACTATTGCATTTTTCCATCTTGTGCAAAAATAGGGAATAGACAGCTGCCTCTACTATTCTGCTCCTTAAATCCTTGTTTTTTGTTTTTGGTGTGTTTAGTTTTGTTTCAGTGAAGTTGCAGAGTAGTTTTAGGATGTGAACTTGACATCTACTCTTTAATACAGTTCTTGATTTCAAAACGATAGGTAGAGAAAGGAATGAAAATTAAAACGTAGTCTCTCAAATGTTGAGCAGTTGCATCTGACGTGATTTTTTTAAGCTGCTCGTTTAACCTGTAAAATTTCACAATAATTTGTTCCTCTATTTGCTTGAAGCACATTTTGTGATGGATGTATAACACCACCATGCTGATACATAGAATTATATTTTTACATTCAGTTACGCAGATGTTCGGGTAGAGCGGAGACAGGAGATGGGCTTGGAAGAAGTGTCCTCAGAGGTTGTGTCCTCAGCACTAAAGGTACGATGAAACCAAGTTTTTTTTCCTCATAAATACATGTAGTAATTGCAACAATTTCCTATGCTAACATCACTGAAAATTTCAGCTGTCTTTCTGAGTGGGTTTCCTAACAAGTTCAGAATTCATTGCTCACTTGAATAATTTTGAAGTAAATTGGATAAGTTCATGAAAGGATAAACCTGGAGATCACAGACAGCCACAAATTAAGTGGAGCATGGGCAGGGGCAATGAGAGATATGTTCATGTTTCCTTGGCAAAGAACTACAGTTCTGAGATCCATCTGGACATGTTCTGACAATCCTTCTTGGCTACATCGCGGAGATCTGCTGAGGGAAGAAAGAGAAGCTCCACACAGCTGAGTGTCTCACAGAGGGTGCAGTTGCTGTCAAGTCCAACTCTATGCAAAACACACATTCAGAAAAACATCTGACTGTGCAAAAGGACTATGGCAGTAGCTTCCTATTTATTTCCACCTCAGTGAAAGTTCACTGGAAAGAGGATTAATTAGATGCTGTTTGGAAGGGACATCAACACTTGTGCCCAAGTCTTCTGCTGGCCTACCTGGGATTAGTTCTGCTCAAGTAATTTTAGGCCAGCCAAAGGACTGGGTCTGCAAGTATTACTAGATGCATTTCAAAATGTTTTTACCCTGACAGATGCAATAGCTATTGTCTTTTTTGTTTGTTTTAGGACAGTGGCTCCAGCTTGGATCCTGAACAGCACTTTAATGCACTCGATATTGGTGCCTCAATCCTCAGTGCTAGCCGGACACCCTCGGTGTCATCCAGGAGCTCACCAAAATCTTCCCACACACCCAAGTCAGACCCAGCGTGTGAGTGGCATTCCTGGGTTACTGTGTTATTTTGTGTTTAGCCAAGTTACAGAGTGTGTGTCTATATACCATGGCTGCAAATTAACATGAGGTACTGATATGTGTTTGTCAGTGACAATGAAATGCATCATCTGCAATGGTAACGTACGAGATGCAAGGTTCTAGTTCGACTGTCCATACACTGGAAAATGGGTAGCAGAACTAGCCATGAGACCTGCTACTTAGGTCTGTTATGAAAATAAATACTTCTATATTCAGATGTGAGGGTGTCAGTATGAGCAATGAGAGGCTCCTCCTGACTTACCTGAATAAAATAGCAGCCTAAGGGCTCTTCTGGCCAAGATTAAAGATGCTCCAGCCATGACTTGGGCACACCTTATGCACTCTTTCTGCTCCCTGATCTGGAAGAAAAGCCAATGAGCTAACCAAAATTTACAGTTATTTGCTCCATAAAAGGGAGTTCCAGCTGCTCTAGAACAGCTCTTGGGTCCTTTTGCTCTGCTCATTGGAATCATGATCTATCGCTTTGACTTTTATCTTTGCCCAGACCCTCCTTATGAGTTTAATTTTACTCCCATTGAAGCCAACAAGAACAGCCCCGACTCCAGCTGGAATTCAGACAGGCCGTAATCATTTCTAGCCAGGTCTCACTGTAATCCTGACTTCCAATGGAGATGATTTGCAGTTTGTGAGAACTCACCCACACTTTTCTTGCAGCTACGCCAACAAAGCTGACTGCAGAGGCTAGCACCCCCTTGCAAAGGACACCCAGCACGCAGCAGGACTTATCTGCACACAGACTCAGCCAACCTACTGCCCTGCAGGTAACTCCCGAGAGCCACAGGAATAGGCAGAAGGTACAAGGCATGTGCCACGTAAGCAATTTGGCAAATCAAAGTGACTTGCACAAAAGCCATGGCATTAGAAGAAATCTAGATTTTAAAGGAGCCAAACTTACAAATAAAGTTTTGTTTTGTTTTGCTTTGTTTTTAACCTAGGCTTCTTTGCCTTCTCAGCCTTCATGTGAGCTTCTTCCACAGCAGTTGCTGCCTCAAGCAACTTTGCCAAGTCAGCCTGCACCACTGGCACAGGTTAGTTGGGGCTTCAGAAGTGGAATAGATCACTTGCCTCTCTCCTGGTGTTTTCACCCTTCATCTAGTAAATTAATTAATTATGAAAGGCCAGGTCTTTGGGGGCTTTTAGGTTATTTCTTTAGTAGATATAAACCCCAAGTCCACCAGCTCTCAAACTCTTAAAATGTTTTAGGAAAGTAATCTGAATTGTACACTTGTTTGCTTAAATATTTTTCTGCATACAGACATTCACAGCAGAAGCGCAGGTGCAAGTAAGTTCCGAGTGCACACACACATCTACTTCACAGGAGGACAGAAAACAGAGATGGAAAATCATTTTTCAACTCTGCTTCTAAAGAATCAGGTCTCTTCAAAATCAAGGCTACAATGAGAATTGAAAGCAAAAACTAACAAAGACACTCCTAAAACACCCGTTTGGCTTTGCTGAAGCACAACTAGCCAGCAGTAAAAGGCACACAAGTTCCACAACACCTATCCTGTGGGTGTGCTAGCAACAGTGAGGATGTCGCTGGAGACAAAATCCTCCACTGAAATCTGTGAACCCACATTTCAAGTGTGGGTGATGGCCCAAAAAGCCAGTGTTTCATTTGCAGTGGATTTTGAAGGAGTAAATTTGAGTACCGTGTTCTCATCTCATTGTTTCTGCCCTGTGGTCGTGTTGTGATGAATATCTATCTCATCCTCCTCTGATTTTAGAAATGACAGAGTCCTGGACCTAAGCTGCTTCTATCTCTTGTACACTGTACTCCCTCGCAAGATCTCAGAGTTTCTTCCTGTAGCATAGAAAACTTAAAAGTCCTGAGGATCTCTGCTTTTAAATAACAAATTCTCATTTATCTTTTGTGTTTAATATTCTTTTCACGACTCCACGCTGGCATGCAGTGAAGAAACAGCATATCAATTATCTGCTCTGAGCAGTCATTTTCTTTTACAGATATTCCTCTCCTTTATTCATTAATGCATTTCCAAACATCAATTAGTTTATTTATTATAAACCTGGGCATGTTCTGCTTGACTCTCTCCTACATCCCTCCCTTCTCTATCAAAGCTCTTTCTGGAGAGATGCTTTCCAGTTGTTTACCAAAATCTCTGCCGCCTCACCCCTTCCCAATAAAACACTCTTGCTGATGCTCCAGCTCCGTTTATTCCCCGTGCTGTTCAGTTGCATGGCCAACCCCCCAGCAACCCTCTTCTTGACCAGCAGCAAAGCTCAGTCACTCAGCAGTGACCTGAAGAAGCCCAAGCTGTAGATTCCCTTCTTGTGAAGCAGGAAAACAGCACCACAAACCCACATCCCACAGCCCCGTGGGAAGGCCACGCAGGCACAAGAGGAGCCACAGAAGCTGCTGCCCGGTGGCTTTTTGCTCCTCACCCTCAGGTGAAGGTCTCACCAGACACACGGATGCCAGAGCCTGTGGACATTTAGGACCCCTGATAGCACACTGATGAGAGTCCTTGTGGCAAACAGCATCCTTGAGGCAGCAGCAGCTGCAGTGAGCAGCCAGCACTCACCCGGGGCTCCATCTGCTTGAACTTTGGTTTTGTTTCAAGCAAACACTGTGCAGGTTTTGTCTCCACCAAAATACAGTTTTAGACCCTGACCTGCCTATCTGAACTAACCCTAAAGCACAGTCCTAGGTGCTGCCTGAATGTAAATGGTTTACTTTAAACCGAGTGCTCCCCATTAGAATATTTGTTTGTTTGTCTGCCTCGTTGTACTAAATTAAAATCCCCTACAACACAGCGGATGTTGATGACTGAATAATAAGCAGCACTAATAATTCTGTTTGGGATTGCGCAGGTGTTATTCGGAAGACAACAGCCACGAACAAGTTGTTCAGTGAGCTGCAAAACTAATGAAACCTGGTTTCCCAGGGGCTGGCGGGGCAGGAGGGGAACGAGCGGGTCCCTCTCACCGCTGCTCAGCTAGAGCTTTCGTGGCATTGCAGCAACCTGGTGCTCTTGAGGCTCTTGCAACTCTCTTGCATGTCTCTAGCACCGACCAGAAGGATCGGAAGCTGGAAGGTAGAAGGAAATGAAAGGTTCATTCACTTAGGAAACCGAGCTAAAATATAAACAGGGTCTCTCTCCTTTACCCAGCTACCTATTTTCATGAAACCTGTAGGAACAGAATGTCTTCAAGGTGCCCAACTCTCTTGTTCATCACATCTCTGATGGGGACCATGCCAAGTGCTCACACCCAACATGTGCCAATCCCACTCCCTGGGCTGCATGAAAAACTATTGTGTTATTATTATTTTCCCTGAACTAACAAACCTTGATTAAACTGGTGATCCTGTGCAATTATAGATATCTCACCTCTTGCTTCTTTCCAGTTTGTACCTGGAAAGCTGGGACAGCTATAACATGCACATTTCTAAGGATCCCACAGAAGTTTGTGAACACCTTAGTGAGACAAATATCAACCTCATCTGATGTTAACGGCAGAGTTAAAGCTGCGCAGTGTTTTCTGTGGAACACTTTGAGTCAAGCTCTTATAATGCATGACACAATTACAGATTTCTTCCTTAATTGGTAAAACAGTTAAAGATCTTGAGATAAATACTCTCTTGTGCAGGTCAGTTGCTGTTGCTGTCTCATTGTACAAAAACAATAGAAGCTTTGTAATCACAGGGGTCACTGCTAGAGTTATCAACAAACTTTGGTTTTGGAGAGGAAAAGGGAAAAAAGTAAAAGAGAGTTCCTTGTCTTCTTCCTTAGCAGCTCTCATTCCACTAGACCAGCTAATTGGTGTTGCTGTCAAGTGTATTATGACAAGAGGAACACGAAACAGAAAACAAAAAGACAATACTAGATTATATACTGAATATTCAGTATGCATATTCAATATGAATATGCTAAATATAAGAAGGTGCTGAAAAAAATCATGGAATAATGATCTAAAATCAACAGCAATACATTTTTGTGTGCAACATTGCAAAGCAAATCCCTATTTAAAAGTAAGGCCTGGACATGGAAATTGTTTCTTATTGAAGTATAAAATTATTATAAAATTATCTCCTATAAAATTCCTTGCATTCATTAATTGAAGAAAACCAGGTTCCTTTCCCAAAGTGTCTTCAAGGAGTTCACATGTTAATGAGAAGTTTGCCATCAGCAAGCCAGGCAGTCAAAATGAAGCTTTTGGCTGAAACTGTTTTTAATTCCTTTCTGAAAAAGACTCTTTTAACAACTTCAGAGTAGACCTCAGTAAGAGTTCATACAGAGAGAATTAGGTTCCAAGACCTGGCTTTCTAAAAAGTCCTTCTGCACAGACCCACATTAAGGCAGGAACTGGCTGCATTTAACCTAGCCAAGCCATTGCTACATCGCATTATTCCACTCCTAAGACCAGGGTGCCCAGGTCTCTTCTGAAACATGGAGCAAGGGCTCGAGCCAGCAGAGCAGGCAGCCCCTTGGAGTCACTCACCTCCCTTCCCAAACATCAGAGGTTTCCACTCATCCATTACTCGGGTTAATGCTTTCTGCATGGAATAGAGAAAGAGCAAGAACCAGCTCTGAGCTCTCCCCTTTAACACCAGTTAGAAGTAACACCAAGTTCCCATCAGGGGGCTTTGACGCTGCTCTGGGAGAGGATGGGGCTGCAGGTGACAGCGCTGCTGACAACAGCGCCAGAGGCAACGTGCTCACATTATCTCCTTGGGTAGATCATGCAAGCTGCGAGCACTCACAGATGTCTTTCCCATCAGTGGGCTCTGGGGGCCTCCAGAGCATCTGCATGTGATGCCTTGGTAGCCCTCCTCTCCCCTAACCGGGGCTGGCAACCAGCCTCCCCTCAAAGTGGCCACATGAGGAAACTCTTTGGAGGGTGACCTCCTGAGCTGGGCTGGAAAGACGCCCTCCAGATGCGTACATATAAATAAACCCAATGAAGTTCTCTTCCCTTCTCACCTAAAGGACATTTTCATGAAGATTTCAGCTGTTTGCTGGAGGGAACGTGGAGGTACTTTCATATATTTAGCTGTTGCAAAGTGGGCGGTGAGCTGATACAAATCTGACCTGTCATATTTAGACCTCTCGAAGTACCCAGAAATTTCATTCATCTGTACAGTGTTGCTAGCACCAGAGTGCTCCTTATTTCCCTCCTTGTTACCATTTTTGTTTTCCTATTAAAAAAGCAAAAGCCAGCAATGGTGTAAGCAAGTGCAACTCCATTAAGCAGGAAGGCTCCAGCAGCTTGCATCATTTCACCCCCCAGAACAGAGCCACGAAAGTAACCACGGGAACAATGCGCCATCTTCAAGTCATGCAAGTCAAAGCAAAACATTTTCTTTTATTTTTCTTTTGCCTGAATGCTCCCAGCACTGCATGTTTTCAGAGGCCCTTGAATGCCCTGATTAGAGAAATGCTTACAGATTTTTTTTTGAAGTATTACACCATGCTTTTTTCTCAACTTTTTTTTTTTTTTTTTTACTTTTGGAATATGAGATCATGCAAAGCAGTGATTCCAAAGCCAATTAAAGCAATAATTAGCATTGGTGGACTTTGAATCGTGCCTGTAAATACCAAATAAAGCTAGGAATTTGTTGCCATGCTAGTCCCCTCCATGCTTATGGGGTGATTCTGCTTCGTGCGAGGCATTGCTGCTACTGGCAGCTGCACTTTCTTCTTGACCCTTATTAGCGATCTCCATTTTGTATTATTATTTAGAATAGCCTTTCTCCCACTGAGCTTGGCTATTTATTTTATGTCATGTATAAAAATAGCTTAACGAGTATTTCTTGTACCCTGGCCACTATTCAGTTGCAGAAATGTAGAAAATATTTACTGTGGTCAGCTGTTGCGTGATCACGTAGTAAGTAATCGGCGGAATAAACCATCGCAGCACTGCTATTTCTGTGAGGAGCAAGGAAAGTGTTGGTAAAACACACTTGGAATATGCAGCTCTGCAATGCTAAGGGCTCCAAACTACACACTAATAATAATAATGCTCTCATTTGCCACCCAGTTAAGATGCTCTTGATATTTTAAAGCAGCATACTCTCAAGAACAGGCATTCTGGTAATTCTCTAACTGAACAGGGTCAGTTGTAAGGAGATCACTATAACTGAGGCAATTTAATATATGTGCGTAAAATTGGAAATAGAAAAGATTTATCTCTGCCTAGACATTACTATATTACAAACACGTACTTTATTCCTTTCACTGTGCTTTACAATCAAGAAACCAATAACTTCTTTCAAAATAATGTCATACCGAGGCCTGCTTCTATTATAATGACTGATTTATCCCCTTTTTCTTTCAGTTCTCGGCACAGTTTAGCATGTTCCAGACCATCAAGGACCAGCTAGAGCAGCGAACGCGGATCCTGCAGGCCAACATCCGCTGGCAGCAGGAGGAGCTGCAGAAGATACAGGAGCAGCTCTGCCTGGTCCAGGACTCCAGCGTGCAGGTGGGTTACTGCTGGGAGGGGCAGAGCATCTTCTCATGAGGCACTTGATAGGGCTGGCATCTTAAAATTAGCTCCAGGGTCCAGGAGATGAGAAATCTGGCTCATCTGAATGGGGATGCTGTCCTCTGGAAGCCTCTTGAGTAGCAAACATCAAGATTAAGAGCATTTTGGAATAAGAGAAGGAAGAAATATCTCAGCCTTGTGGGGGTGAGAAGAATTTGGGTCATTTACAGCAGTATTTTAATGCTTTGTCTACCAAGTCTTCAGACTGAGCAGCTGCAATGGAACGGTCTTCACATTTGGACTCAGCACTGATTATGACTCTCCAGTTCATTAGCTTCCATCCGTTCACTGCGTGCTTGGTGGTGCCATCGCTGATGCTCAGTATCACGTCTGTCCAGCTCTCCCTTAGCCAACAGCCCTCCTTCAGGCACTCCCCAAGTGCTCATCCCTTTTAGATCATTCGCTCCCTGTTTTCCAGGCCTAGACACTCAGCACAGGAGATGAATTCCCTTGTCATGTTTAAAAAAAGAAGAAAAAAAAAAAAGGCAACAAACCTCTGCTCAAACCTTTGTTCATTTGTTTACACCTGGGAGGTGCCTGAATTTGTTCTTCACAGGACCAGCTCAAGCCTTTAGGGTGAAGCCGCCTGAGGCTCCTGTTCTTGTGTCTTTGATACCTTCTGCACCGTGCTTTGTACTGCCCCTGATGTCTACCGCACCCCATGAGTAACAGTGAGTGCAATTTAGCACATCTCAGGTTTCATTTAATGACAAATGGAGAAATGATCCAGCTTTATGGAAGTTTTCTAAAAGCTGGGTGATTACTGCTCTGTTCCTCATAATGTAACTATAAATACCGGGTTAAATGACCCTTGCCAGAAATGTTGCATTGGGGACCCACTGTGAGCATTGTACTAACAAGATTTTGTAGAAGACAAGCTCTGTCACATAAATGAGTATCTCAAAGAACATTTTAAGCACAGGATGAAAACCTGGGGCCTGCTGAGGCCAGTGGGAATTTTGTTCCCGACTTCCACAGAAACAGAATCTCACCCATCATCGACGTCGGTGAACACACAGTTCACATATTAAAACAAATTTGGATTGTACTCTTAGGCAATTAAGGGATCAGTGAAGCCAAATTTGAAACTTTTCCACCCAAGTTGCTGCGTACGCACTGCTATAAGACAGCACAGCAGTGGTGGGTCCCAAAGCCAGGACTCCCTGCTCCTGGTACCATATAAACCTATAGGTAGGCCAGGTTTAATTTCGGTGTATTTCTTCTATCGGTTCTGCACTGCCTCTGAATAACGGGAAGGGAAAGTCTGCAATTAACTGCCCTTCAGTTCAGAATCGTGGTATGTGTCTGAAAGCTATTATTGTTATTATGAATACCAAGAGACGTGATATTCTCACTTCTTCTCCTTTTAATTGGGCAAAAGCCATTGCTCTCTCCTGGTGAAGTCTTCAGCGTTCAAATACACTGATCCACCCAACCCCCCCCCCCCTTTTTTTTTAAATACTTCAGGCAAAAATAGAAAGTCCCAGCACATTCCTATATGTGGGAAAGGGATTTTATTTTTATATAGTCATCTTCCATATGCATTTTATAACCCAAAGACCATGGGACAGATCCTCAGCCGTGCTCATGGGGAGCCCAAGCAGAGACAAGAGGCCCAGTGGGTAAATGGTGGGCGCTGCACTGCCTACCCCCTGCTGCTTTGTAGCTCTGGGATTTGGATCATTTGGATCATTATTTGGGTGATCTGCTCCCCCACAAGGACTGTGCCAGGTTGGACCAAGGAGAATATATTTTCAGGGCACCGCAAGATCGCTTGATGTCAGTACTGACCATTTCCCTGCAAATGCAGGGGGGCCGGAGGGCAGCTCAGAAACTTGGGGACTGCCTATCAGCCTGAGGGGGCAAAGCTGGATGGGGAGGATCACTGTCTGTTGTCCAAGTGCCTTTCAGCCCCCCCAGAACAACCACATGAAGCAGTGAGCTGTAAGCAGTCACACTGACTTGGAGCGAGGCCTTTTCCTTCTCCCGCTTTCTCTAGATTAAGAAAAAAAAAAAAAAAAAAATAAAGAAAAGAAAACCAGAAATTACAGTGCCATTACAGAGAAGGAGTGAGACCAGGAATTAGCTTTGTCTTACTTGGCTAGAGGCAATTTGAAATAAAGCCTCACATTTTCACATGTAGCACTTTTGTGACTCGCAAGAGGTTAGGAGTAAACTGTTAAATCAGAAATCTAACCGCATGCTTTGCTGAGCAGATTTCATCATTCAAGGAGCTGGGTGTCTGCAGACATCGATCTGCGTCTATTATCAAGGCTACAAAGCAGAGTGGCAAACAGAAGAGCCTTACTATTGAGCAATTTTTTGTTCCCTTTAATATTCCGCGTAGAGAATGGGGCTGTGCGGGTTGTAAGCACGGGGGAGTGCCGTGTGCTGGCTGCAAAGGGGGAAGCCTTCTCTCCTTTTCCCTCGTTAGCTCATTTATTAGCATATCTTCCCCCCTCCCCGGCTCCCTCCCTTCCACACAGAAGTGTACAGGTAGCTCTGCGGAGAGTTGAGCCCCATTTCCATTTCCTTCAGAGGTCTTCAAAACTGTAGTGCACCAAGAAACGCTTTCCCAACCGGACGGGTGTTGAGCACAGTCGTCTGCATTTGTCACTGTTTCCAAGAGCCTTGCGTGATGAAAGACCGAGCTAGCAGGAGGGCTGGGGGCCCTGAAGAAGAGTGTTCAAAACCCCATTAAATCTCTGGTACTGCTTTCCCTGACAAACGAAAGCATTAAGGGCGGCAGCAGCAAGAGTAACCTCAGAAGTCTGAAGGATGCCGTGCCTGTGCCAGATTTGAGCAGTCTAGCTAATGAATTGCGGATGGAGAGGAGAGCAGAAAGAAGAGCTGAGCCTGACCAGCTTGCGAGAACTGCAAACGAGACCATCCGCAGCCACCCATGATTCATAAACCCGTCTCCCTTCAAAGTCCGTGAACCTCAGGTTCCCAGTGCTGGCATTTTACAGAAGGGGTCTTCCCTTCTCTAACGATGAGCCTGAAGGTTATCACCGCCTGATTGCCCAAGGAGCAGGAAGAGTCAAAGAGCTGTCTCCCCCACCATGTCTTGCCAATGCGATTCACCCATTAGCTGCAGGGACCGTCTATCTCGGGATGAGGGGGCAGCCGTGTCAGAGGGCCCCTTCCCTCCCTCACAGCTTTGCTGTGGATCTTAACAATCTGGCCAATTAAAAAAATATTTATAAGATGCCTTGCTGGCCTTGCCATCCACAAAATCAGCCGTGAGATGTGCCGTTACCGGCAGTGCAGTTAGGGGGCTGCTAATTTATCTGCTTGGATTTGCTCAGACTGAGAAAGATTTATTTTTTTTTTCTTTATTATGGGGTTTCTGTTGCTATTTAAAGCTGCAGCATTTTAGTGCTTCGGAGGAATTCAGGCAGGACTGTCACGAAAGAGACACATAATGAAAAAACACTGTTTTGTACAAATGAAGTACGTTCTTGCTTTCGGGATTACTTGCAGGTAGCAACTCCCCACTTCGATCCTCTCTTAGGTTAACTCTTTTCTTGATTAGGCATCTTGAGTCTTCCAGTTCTGCGGGGACACGGGTTAAATGGCACCACTGCTTCCTGCCCTGAGCTTGTTTTTCCCCCACATTTGTGTTCTGACAGTAATAATGCTGCTTTGGCCATTACAACGCCATGGAGAGCGTCCCTAGATATGAAACACACGTAGGTCTCTCAGGGTACGAACACATGAATAAAAGAAATTGGTTTACCGTGATAAACTTGGTTGTAAATTTACAGCGTGCTAGCTGCCAACCATTAGCCATGCTTTTTCCTACCCAGTGGCACACGCTGGTAATTGCAAAGTAGGTTGCTCTGCTTTCTTTCAAGAATAATCTACTTGGCCTTTGCCTCAAAGTAAGGCATGCACGCAGGCAGCTCCCTGCAGAGTAAGTCATTTGCTGCAGGTTCCCACCCTGCCCAACATTTGCACTGATGGATGTTGGGTTTGCATTGGACGAATTTGGTATTTCACCAGCACTGTGTGCCTTGTACAGGGAGGACGCTTAAGATATTGCTCCTTCAGGTCTTACTTTGTGCTGATCTTCCAGAAACGGTGGGCTCACATCCCACATGACATTTCTGAAGCACACCACTTGCTTTACCTATTCTGAATTTTGCATTAAACATTTCATATCAATGGAGACCAATTTCATTGCTAGAGCTAATCAGGTTCATTTACCGAACATGTTCAAAACTTAGCTTCTATATACAGAAAATAAACAAGAAAATGAATTTTCATAACTTCTGCCTTTGATTTATTCATAATAAGACCTATTTACTTGGCAGAAGTTGCAAGACCATCTGTCTTTCTGAAATGTAATGGCTCCAAACTCTGTGAGCACTGTTTTTAAAAGAAAACACTCAGAGCTAGTTTCAGACCTACTGCAAGCAGGCACAGCTCTGTTACTTGACCCATTTATTTCTATCAGACATCTTTGAGGTGTAGTTAGCCTACAGCACCTGAAACAAGACGTTGCTTTAGGTCCATTAACATTTTCATTAATTGCCCACCTCTCTCAGCTGATTAATGTAACTGATTAACGCGAGCTTTGTCTGTAACTCAATTCTGAGTCAAATCTTGGCACACAGAGATTCACTGCAAATTTATCATATTAAATTAAAAACTGTGTTTTAATAGCTAGATATATAAGCACAAACATGATGGATCAGCCCATACTTATGCAGAGAAAAGCAATGCCTTGTGCCGGTTCTTTAGAGAAAGATATGGAGCTTTCTTCCAAGAGAAATTACAGGGGACATGATAGTTTAGGGAATTGCTAATACAGCAATAAGTTGCGGAAAGGTGTACTAATTACTGGGTGTACCTCAGCTGTACTGCTAGGCATGAGACTGATGGATGAGTAATGAAGAGAATAATTGTGATTCTGATTTCATTTAAGCCTTGAGTAGCTCCACTTGAAATAATGGAGTTCCACGCTTGTAGAAGTGGTGTGGAATCAGAACCAGAGCCAAAAATGCCTTCAACTACCTGGGAAGTGTCGCTTTGTACGGTCCTTGGTGGCAAGAGGATAGGTTTGAAATACTGCAAAGATAGCTTGTAGCATTAATAATTAATAGTTTTAAAGGATGCCTTTTTTCTTTTGTGTGGCTCTATTAAAAGAAATAGCCTCTAGAAAAGCAAAAATATTCCAAAGCCCTGCAACTTTTAAAGAAGAAAGACTCTTCTTGCGATGCAAGAATGGAGAGCGTATCATTTACAGAACCACTAACAGAGGGGCTGCTGGCTCTTTTGCACAAGTCAAACGCGCGGCCTGATTAGGAAGAACACCAGGTGACAGCTACCTGACAGGAAATCAGATAAGTGACAGTGACGGTCTGTTTACACATCTTCTCAGTGATAAGGACACAGCCATTCAACACGGTCAACTCTGGCCTGGCTGTGGCCTCATTAAATACGCTCAGTGACCCAACTGTACAGAAGGTGTTGAATTTTCCGAGACAAATTCAAAAGCAGCCTTGCCTGAAAGGCAGGCTGGTTTGTTGAAAAGAGAAATGAAAGGATTGAAAAGACGTGGAGTTACTCCCAGCTCTCTGGTCGGGATGCCCCAGAACACGGTGAATGTACAGCCAACTGCTCTCACGAGGGCTCCGCCTGCCCCATGGAGAGCGGGCTTTTACCTTTAGGACACATTTCACGAGTAATGAGTGCATTTTCAGAAGAAGAAAGAAAGAAACCAGAGACAGCAGAACTGTTAATGTAGGAAAGAAATGTGATTTCCAATTAACAGTAAATGTGTGGTGAATTCCGAGCTGTGATGATTTTATTTTAGAACATATCTTTGGATTTAACTGTAACCTTCATTATCCGTGACAGGTGGGCTATGTCAATAAAATGTCCCCCCCTTCTTTTCCAGATGTTCCTACAGCAGCCAACGGTGTCCCTGAGCTTTAGCAATATCCAGCAGCCAGAGCCACAGCAGCTACAGCAGAGGCCAGGGGTCATTTCTCAGCAGCAGCTTGTCCCCAGTCCTCAGCTCCCTGGGCAAATTGCATCTCCGCAAACACCAAACCAGCAAGTACTGAGAGAAGCAAGTGTGATATCGAGCCAGGTAATCACTTCTTTGACTAGAGGAGCATTTAATATGGAAAGAAGACACTGAGCTGTTACTAAACAAGCTAGTGAAGTCATGTTGGTACTGCACCTTTCCCTTTCCTTCCCTATTCTCCTATGTAAAGGCAGGCTATATAAAGGGTGTCCTTACAGCATTTACTTTACCTTAAATCCCTTTTTTAAGACCTCAGCTAGAGGGTTACCTGAGCAGCTGTTCCATCTCTAAAACAGTACAGGGCAGGTATGCAAAAGGTGTGGATGGTTCGTGTTGATCACAAAAGAAACCTGACAGCATGGTGGAAACCAGCAATAGCAGTGCCAGCAGTGCGACCTCACAAAATGAGCTTCACCCCTGCTCACTCTGCAAATCCAACCAGATGCCATAAAACCTGCTGCCTGCTGCAGTGGCATGCTGTTGGGGTTCGTGGAAATTTGTGAGAGATGCCCAGGTTGGGGGTGATACAGACTCCTGTAAAGGGAAATAAAAAAGTTTGGGTTCACATATTTGTAGCTGAGACCTGTGAAATCAGGTAGGCTTGGCAGAGGATTTTGGTCTTACTGCAGGCTTCTTGGCATTTCCCGTCTTTGCTCCTCCACCCACCTGTTGTGCCTCCCTTCTCAGAAAACCCAGCTCTTATTTCTGAATGTAGCAGTGCCATTAGCTTCAGACCCCTCAGCGTAGCATTTAACCTCCCACACACCCGCATTAGCATGACTATTAAAACAGAGAGTGGATAAATAGGAAAAAAAAAAAAAAAAAGCCCCCAGCTTTTCCTTTAGTAAGGTTCATTGCCATCACGGGGCTTTCACAGCGGGGCTAAGCAAGCCTCACCCCAAGCCTCCTCTCCCCGCTCTCTTGCAGGGCCCAAAGGCGGTGAGGAGCACGGAGCTGGCACCGGGTGGTGGCCGTCCTCTCCGCGCCTCGGCCCCACCATTTGGCCCCGCTGCGGCCCCTGCAGCCCCACCACCCCGCCGTGGCCCCGGCCCTGGCCCTGGCCCTGGCCCACCCGCCGCCGGCTGCAGCCATGACCAGCAGCTCAGGTAGGGCGGGACATGGAGGGCGCCCGGGTGGCCGCCATTTTGGGCTGCCACCATCTTGGGCTGCCACCATCTTGGGCTGCCCTCAGTGGGTGGGTGAGGGAGGGGGTGAGATGGATGGTGGCATCTGCACCAGCATCAGAAATGGTGTGGCCAGCAGGACGAGGGAAGCAATTGTCACTCTGTTCTTGGCACTGGTGACACCGCACCTCGGGTGTCGTGTTCAGTTTTGGGCCCCTCACTAGCAGAAGGACGTAGCGGTGATGGAATGCACTGAGAGAAGAGCAACTGAAGGGACATATAAGGAATGGCTGAGGGAGCTGCGGTTATTTAGTCTGGAGAAAAGGAGGGGAGTCCTCATCGCTCTGTACAGCCACCTGAAGAGGTTGTAGCGAGGAGGGTGCCGGTCTCTTTTCTCAGGAGACGAGTGATAGGACTCGGGGAAGCAGCACCAAGTTGCTCCAGGGGAGGTTGAGATTGGATATCAGGAAGAATTTCTTCATGGAGAGGGTGGTCAAGCTTTGGAGCAGGCTGTCCACGGAGGTGGTGGAGTCACCATTCCTGGAGGCAGTTGAGAGATGTGTGGACATGGCACTGGGGGACATGGTGTAGCAATGAACTTGGTAGTTAGGCAGGTGGTTGGACCTTGAAGGTCTTTTCCAACCTAGATGATTCTTTGAACCAAAAAGATGATCCTTTCTCAGTTTTCAGAACATGGCATGTGTATGGTCCTTCTCTCACAGCAGTATCGCTTTTTCTTTCTTCCATGTGCAAGACTGTTGCTCAGCCAACCCATTCAGCCAATGATGCCCGGGTCCTGTAATGCAAGACACCCTTCAGACCTCAGCATGGCTGGATCCCAGGCTAAGTATGTGATGTCCGAAACACCAAAGTTGCTTTTGAGGGGAAATGGCCTTTTTTAGCAAGATGATTTTAGCAAGCAGTTATAAATAACAGGAGCGCATTACTGGGCCGAGCCTGCCTTCTAGTGTCAGGGTCAGCCTCATCTTTTTTTTTTTAAATCTTTTTTTTAATCTTTTTTTTTCTGTCACTGTCCTTAATTGTGAAATGCCAAAATGATAATGTCTGAACATCATTAAACTGATTCTGTATGTTACCTCAGGAATGTAGGTATTCAGTACTTTTCTTTTCAAGCATCACTGCTGCTGCTTAAGATTACCTTGAGCTAAAACCTCCAACTTAAAACATACCAATCTGCAGTTGAGATCTCCATTTAAGCTGATAAATAAAAGAGGCCCAAATTTCAAAGATACATCTCCCGTTCACGTATTCTGCCTGACTCACAGGACACTTCTTGGAGCTCACGTGCTTGTTTAAGTACCTAAATCTTAGCATTTCTGACCAACCCCTAATTTTGAACAGCTGTTTAACAGACACACACCACACTATGATCTCATCACCCTTTACAGGATAAACAGAATTAGGCTGGGTTGGCAGTAGCTTCCTTGTGGTTTTACCCACAGCCTTCCACAAAACAACAAATATTTGGGTTTGGCTGTGCGAAAGCAGGCTAGCAACCGGAGCTGAGTATTTTGTTTCTGGCTCACTCCTCAGTCCAGAGGACTTCTAGAGACTTCTTCTGGTCCTATAATGTGGGTCACAGCTATGGGAACTGCTGACCGTACTTGGCAACGTCTACGAGCAGCTTAAAAAGTAATCAACCCTAGCCATCCTGCAGGAGATTACCAGCCCCACAGGCAGTCGTATAGAAGCACAGGCAGCAGAACGGGGAGTGTGTCTGCTTCTCAGCTGCTGCAGTTCAGAACTCAGCTTATTAATACAAAATCAAAGGCCGTGTGCTTTAATGAGCCTGGGATGTGAATTGGTGGCTGAAGAGAAGACATGCATAAACCAGAATCTCTAATGAATCTAAAATGTGGTCTGGGTTTTGAGGTGAGATGTATTCTGTCCTCCCAGTCCAGCTCATGTACGGTGTTAAGCCAATGCTGCTTGTTTTCATGCATGCAGGTCCGATGCCCTGGAAGCCTTTGCTTAGAATTATTTATGAAGTTGATGCCCACCCCATATCCTAGGAGAAGACCTTTGTTTCTACACATTTTTTCTTGATTGTTTTACTTCTTTCTTCCCCAGATACTCTCAAAACCAACAAATGTTTCAAAGTTTGGAAGTGCAGACTTCCAGCAACGGCTCTCCAATCGTTCTGATGGGACAAGCAGTGTTAAACCAAGGGTTTGCCACGACACCTCCTTCCCAGCCACCCTCTCTGCCACCTATGCAACTCCAGCACCAACAGCATCAGCAACAACGCTACCTGCAGGTAGGGAAGGACAAAGAGGACGATGTATAAAACATGCTCACAGAATAATAAGGCGAACGGGCTGTGCAAACGGGGCCTGCGAGCCTTGACGAGCTGTAAGTTTCAGCGGGAGCCTGATCGCGGCAGAGATGGCCATTTCAGAGATAACTGAAATGTGCAAGACACTGATAGGGTGTCGTGTACCCTTCCCGTGTAGCAAGGGAGCAGTGCGAACAGTCAGAATATTTCAAAGGAAATTACTAATCCTGTACATTGGAAACATAATCAGATTATCCTGGATGTATTTAAAGTGTATTTCTAGATGGAGAAAATTGCTGCCTTAGGATTTATTCTGTACTCTTTATTAAGTACAAAATTTGCTTAGTTTACAAGTCAAAAGATGATTTTTAATTACCAGCACCAACATAAAATAAGATCGGGATCAGATATCCATATCCCTTCCATAAATTAACATTCTTCCTCAACTCCACAAGGCAAAGAAGATGAATTGGAGCAGATCACCTGGAAGCACCAGGTGATTTGAAGATATAAAAATACTGATTTTTTTTTTTACCTAATTCAGTACACGTAAAGCTAAGGGGAAGGGGGGAAAAGAGGTGTCTATTAACTCAGAAGGAGCTGAACTGAGTCTATAAAACCTGATCACATCTCCACTGGAATCACTGAAAGAGTATCATCGACCTCAAATGATCACACTGAAAAACGAAATCCTTATCATAGCTGAGAATTAACGAAAAACACGGCAGACACCATTCCCAGATGAGCATCTGCAAAATTCACATCGACTTCAACACTGCAATGTCGCACCCTACTGTAAACTCACAAAAAGGAAGGGCTAGAAGGGGCCTTGTGAGGTCCACTAGGATCCCCTGTGTTATTTCTGCTTCGTTTCTGTCACCTAGCCTTGTCATTTCTGCCATATTTGCTCAGCCTGTTCTTAAACAGGCTTTTCAGAATAACCCGCAAATCCTAGGCAGTGCATTCCTACTAGAAAACCTTTCTCAATGCCTAATTGTAATCTTCTTTGCTGCAATTTAAATCTGTTCCTTCTAGCATAGGTAGGCTAACCCCATGCCAAGCACACAGCCCCAGAGACAAAAGCCTGCAGAAGGAGTAATACCTTTAAGCACGCTGTACCTTGAGGACGACGAGCGCTAGCGTGAAAGAATGAAACAACTCGATGACTTTTATTTTATCTGTAGGTGCAAACACCAAGTCCTTTGCACAATGAGCAAACCGATTCTTTGCTCCTGCCATCTTACTCACCACAGCAAGGGAACATGGGGTATCATCAGGCACAGCAGCAGCAGCAGCAGCAGCGACCAAGAAGAAGCAATAGCTTATCAGAATCATCAAATTTACCACAGCCACTGCGATAAGAGTCCCACCAGCACAATCAATGCACGATTAGCTTTAACCAATGGGCACCTGGGGCAGGAGAGAATGACTCTCTACTTACCATTTCGGCTTTTGCACAAGCCTTTCTTGCAGAGCCCTGTGACAGAAGGATGCCACAGGGCGCGGACTGCCGCACACAGCGCACGCTCTGCGCAGAGCAGAGCACAGAGCAGCACCGTCCTGTGCAAGCTCCTCCGTCAGCGGGTGCACGGGAGGAGGAGTTGGAGCTCGGCGTGCTGCTCAGAAAGCTGTCTGGCAATTCCAAAAGACTGTTGACAGACACTTGAGGTACTTGGCCTTCACTGTTTCAGTTCTTCTTTTGTGTATGAAAAAAGCACTGCGTCAAAGGTCTATTGAGGAGAGAACAAGAGATTATTTTTATTATGATTATTGTTATTATTTTGCACAACTGCACAGAGGACAAAACCTAGGCACTTTCTGTAAAGAGAAGTTTGTTTCCTTATTCTTGTGGCCAAATTAGCACATCCAATGGAGAAGAAAGCCTGGTCATTGGTGAAGATGGTCTACAGCTCATAACCCTTGATTTAGAATCTGAAAAGTATTATGCAGCTTATCCTAACTGTTCTTCACGACTAAAAAACAAAAAAAAATCAAAAAAACACTGGACTGTTTTATACATATGAATTGTGATTGCAAAGAAGAACTCGACTTGTAAGCACAATCATGCAACTCTCCCATAATACACGATGGATCCTTCTTCAAGCTAAATAACTCACTCACTGCAAGTCTCTGAGAAATATGCACTGTGTTTTGGCCCACTGACTCGGGATGCTGCAGACTATTACATATCTCTTTCATTATAACATTTAGGATTGAATTTTCCTTTGGGGGGAAAAAAAAAAAAAGAAATGCACTTTTCGCTTTTTTTGTATGTTTTCTGTTGATATGTTTCTAAGAAAGATTTTATGTAATTATTAAATAAAAAGTAGTGTATTGTACAGCTGTTGTAATAATGACCTATTTCTATATAAAATAAAATTATATGGAATTATGTGGAAATTATTTTGTATATGAAATATCAACTCATTTCACAAGTATAAAGATTGTGCTTGTGCTTTTTTGTGAGTGGATATTTTGTAATAAACTAATGAATTAGAAATGTCTCTGTGAAGGGTACTACTGTTTCATGCTATATACGACTCAAACTATTATTTTTTTTTCCATATAATGATGGACGGTGTCTTTATTTGTAGAATAAAATAAAATAGCCAAAAGGCTTTATTGCAGGACTTGCACACATTTTCCTGTGGCTGTTCAACTATGTGATTCACCTTAGATTTTATAGCATGAGCTACAGCTTTGCAAGGTGTTTGGCAACCAATTAACCAGCAACAAATATTATCCTACGGGATCTGTGACATGGCATAGGTGATGAGAATGATAGCTTAGGAAATTAAACAAACTGCTAACCCAGACAGCTTATTTTTCATTCTCTTAAAACTCTGATGGTCTTAGGCAGCTCTGTACTTCCAACCAGCCAGTTTGGGACTGGGATGAACATAGGGCACGACAGACAGTTTAGAGTGGTTTGACCCAACGTATACCAGGGCTTTGACCCATGTTCACGAAGCAGCAGCTTCACAATTTAAAGACATCGCTGTCCTGAGTTTTCTGATACACCTCTGCTGGATTTGCTCACGTGCCCCCACCACACAGAGCCAAGTTCCCACCTTGGCATCTTTGTGCAGGCACTTTTTCATATTAAATTCAAATTGACTGCAACTAAATGGAGCAGCCAAGGTACAAGTCTGCTTCCCCTCTGCTGACTCTCTGGCAGAAGCAGCAACATCCAACAGAGCACAAGGTGGATAACTGGGTAACATGTTCATCCGTCACAGCAGGATTGAAGGGATAGCTTCCAGAAGCCCCTCAGGGCATTCTGCAGCTGCCTGAGACAGCCTAACCTTGAGGAGAGTGCAAACCGTGCTGTCCTCCTCACGCTTCTGTACCAAGGATCATGTCACAGCGCTGGTTTCCATGCCGTAGAGGAACAACGGAGATAATTGGGCTGGGAGCTGGAAATGATGAAAGTAAACTTTCAGAAAAAAAAAAAAAAAAAAAAAAAAAATATATATATATATATATATATATATATATATATATAAAAAGGTTCACTTCAGAAAACGAAGTACTGAAAAACTTGAAAAAAAAAAAAAAATCTCCCACATAAAACCTGCTGGAAAAATGACCCTGGTGCTTCCACAGTAAGACTGACTGGTAACACTGATTGGTACACAGGTATTTCAGTCCATACAGTCCTTTTACTTTATTTTATTGAAGGAAGATGAGGGGATCGAGTATCTGGTCTCTAAGAAAGTGTTTCTGCCACTAGCTGTAGGCAGCTGTCTTAGATACCTGAGCTAGCAGGCGCATCTTTAAGTTCTTACATTCAGTGAAGCAAGAGTGACCCCTCCAGATGAAGATTAAAGAACTAAATCCTAAAGTGCTCTCACTTGATGTCTGAAGGAAATTCTCTCTTCCATTAACTTTAGACAAACCTTAGCACAGACACATCAGCTTAGCAGAGACTAATTTCACAAATGCTGTACAGACTTCTGTACAGACTTAGTTTAGGAAAGGGGAAGGGAAATCTGTCCATTTGTTCATGCAGGCAAGAGATGACGAAGGCACCCGAGCACCTCAGAGGGAAATACCCATGGCAGTAGCACTTTGTGGGTCTACATTAATATGATCATGGAATCATTAGGGTTGAAAACGCCCTCCAAGACCACCTGGTCCAACCACCCCCCTGCCACCACTGTCACCCACTAACCCATGTCCCCAAGCACCAGGCCCAACCTTTCCCTGAACACCCCCAGGGACGGTGACTCCACCACCCCCCTGGGCAACCCGTCCCAGTGCCTGACTGCTCTCTCTGAGCAGAAATGACAGAGGAAACAGGAAGAAAAAAAGAAAAACTTTGAGGAATCACTTTATTCGCGGGGATGCTTGTGCTACACCTCCTGATTCCCAGTGCCTATATCCAAAACACCTCTTTAAAATCAGCTAAAAACCAGCCCCGACCCCTGCCTGAGGCTCCCTCAGGGGGCAGGCGGGGGGCGCCCGCCCTGAGGCGCCTCACGGGGCGCCAACGGCCGCCCCCCCCCCCCCCTTTCCCGCCCTCCCTTTGGCGCCTGCGCAGTGCGCGCCTGCCGCCACCCGGAAGTGCCCTCGCCTCCCAGCCTGCCCTGCGCCATCCTTTCCGGCCCGCGCCCGGGCAGGGTGAGAGGCGTCGCGGGGCCGCCCGCCGCCATCCGCCGCCATCCGCAGCCATCGGGGGCAGCCGCGGGGCCGGGATGGTGGCGGGGGCGGCTGTGGGCGTGGGGAGGGCCGGGGGGCACGGATGGGAGGCGGGGGTCGCCCGCATCGGGCCTGCGAGGAGATGGGGGGGGGGGGGGGGTGCGGCCTAGCCGGGGGGTGCAGGCCTGTCAGGGAGACAGGGGGCGGGCTGCGGGGTGCTGCTGAAGCGCTAAGGGCCCGATCCGGGGTAATTTACCGGGTGAGGGAGCTGCGTGACAGCAAGGAGCCGGGGAAAGTCGTGACGGGTGTGTGCCTGGCTGCTTTTCAGCGTCGCTGAAATGGCTCCTGCGAAGAAAGGGGGCGAGAAGAAGAAGGGGCGGTCTGCCATCAACGAGGTGGTCACCAGGGAGTACACCATCAACATCCACAAGCGGATCCATGGCGTGTAAGCGCTGGGGTTTTGTCGGTGAGGTGGGCTGTGTGTAAAGCGGCGTTTGGAGGTGGGCTCAGTGCGTTTTAAGCTGCAGAGGATGAGGTTTCCTGGCCTTAATCTGCAGGTAGAGCTACTCACCTCTGTGCCTGAGTTGTCATTCCTACCCAGCTGAAGTCTAAAATGTAGCCCGTTATAGTAAGTTTTAGAAATTAAATACTGTTGTAATCAAATACTTGGATTTGTGCTTAGATGGTTGTGTGAGTTGTAAATCGGGGTGTGAGTTGAGGTGAACAGTACTGGCTGGGCTTTGGGTGCTGTTGTGGAGAGGAGAGTAACTTTGCCCCTGACAACACGCTGAGTCTTGTACGACCACGTAGCAGCAGCACAGTGCTGGAGAGGGGTTGTGAGAAACTGCCCTGCCCTTTGATTCTCTCCATGTGTGTATGGTAAAGTCACGTGGAAGAAAACCATATCCAAGTCAAACCAGTTTGAAATTGCTGAAATTAACTCAAAGCAGGAGAGAAGTGAGACAGTGGACTGCTGGAGAACTGTGGGTGAGGATGGGAGACACTGGTACTCAGACTGCCCCTCATGCTAATCCTAATGCTGATGTTCCTGTTCTCAGGCCCTCCTGCATAAGGGAGGCATGAGGCAGTAAGGTTGAAATATTTTTTGTGTAGTTCTTGTCTCATGTGGAAGCACCCAGCCCTGATTGCTAGCAGTAAATATCGAGTTCTTTCTAAGTAATGCTGAGTATAACCCACTGTGGGGCCTGAAGCCTTGTTAACCCTCATCGTGTGTCCCAGGGTGGGTGTATGCAGCAGAACAGTCACAGTGCAGCTGTAACCATCCCTGTCACTGGCAGTCTCACAGAATCTGGCAGTAATGTGCACGAGACAAACCACGGTTGTGATACAGGTGTGGTGGGGTTTCTGGTGCAGTCCTTACATGGAGAAAATAAACATCAAATCCCATTTAACAGAAGCTGTTCCTGAGAATAGTATCAGTTTTATTTTTGTGCTGCTTATTTCTGTGCTGATAAAACTTACTTCAAGTTTGTATGACCATTGTCATCCTGCTTTTTTTCTAGGCCTTTTAGTTACAGTCTCTGTGAAAGCTCTGATCTCTTCAGTAGTAGTGCCAGAAGGGATAGTGTCAGCGTGCTAGAAATAAGAGTTAAGATCTGGAAGTTCTTGCAGCTACGAAATTTCACCAAGCTCATTCTGTGTAGATGTGTGTGGTTTCTGTTAGGCATGGACCTGGAGGTGAGCAGCTACCTCCACGTCTGGTCAAAATACGATGCAGCCAGGGTTGCTGAACAAAATGATTTGAATTGTATGCTTAGAGAGTATCAGTGTTTGACTGCTGCAGTAAACATGCAGTGCTGGCAGATCCCTGAGGTTCAATAAATGGCCCTCCTGTTTGTCCTAGGGGTTTCAAGAAGCGAGCACCGCGTGCCCTCAAGGAAATCCGCAAATTTGCAATGAAAGAAATGGGAACTCCTGACGTCCGCATCGACACCAGGTTGAATAAGGCAGTCTGGGCGAAAGGAATAAGGTACGTCTCGGCGGCTCTTGGGGTTGGAGGGAGAACTTTAATGGGTAGACGAATCTGCAGCCTTCTTGATGTGCATGTGTTTTCCTTGCAAATGCTTCCTTTCTTACAGGGTGTGTGCACAGCAGTTGCTGTGACGTGTTAAGTTGACCCAAAGGGTTTTAGGAAAAGACTTTGAGGAGTGGGACCTCTTACACCATAATACAAAGTTAATCTGGCAGAGATTTATGCTGTTAGTGGTGAACTGAGCACCCACAGGCCCTCATTTTAAACCACGTCTTGTAGGAAACAAATGCCTAGGTCTAGCCTGTGCCATGCTCACAGTCCTTACCTGGAGCTGTGCACTGTGGCTAACCCTTCCTTCAAAAACAGCTGGAGATGGGCCCAAATGGGGTTGCTGTTCCCTGTCCTCCCCGCTAAGCTGTTCTGGTTCATACGCAGAGAAGTCGCAGCTGAGCCAGGTGGCAGCATAACCAGAGCTCAGCATTGAGGCAGCGAACTGGGGCTTCTTTGTACATTCTGTGGAGCGGGGAGCCATCACACCTGTCTTCCCACTGAGTTGAACTGCAGTTTTCGCTCACCCGGAATTGCTGATGTATGCAGAGCAGAGCATCTTGCTCTGGGAGGGTCGGGAGAGGCCAAAATCACAGCGTCAGCCAGCATGGAGGTCAGGGATCCAAGCGGAGTTGTGAGAAATGCTTTTGATTTAAGAAGGAGGTGAATTGGAGCGAGTTCCTGAGTCTTAATGTATGGATAAAAACACACTGTGCTAGATCTGATTTTGTAAGTGTGCTCCGAGAAGGAGCAGCAAGGCGGAATTTCCTCAGGTTCTGTGAGGTACTCGGAGCAAGACTAGTCCCAAGCCTGGAGTCCATCTGAGGTAGGAGGTTACTCTAGAAACAGTGCAGGCAAATTACTTGGTGCCTGCCCTCAGCATCGCATCTTGTGCAGTTAGGGGAGGATGTGAGGCTGTGACTTGGTGTCACAAAACCATTTCAGCAATTCAGTTGTGGTTTCATAGACATTGTGAGGAAGAAATGATGATCAATTGTAAATAAATACGATCTTGGTTGAGCTGTAATGTTTACTAAAATTCACCCTGACTTCTGGCATACAGAGTGGGCAGTACTTTGACCCTTGACAGGGCACACAGACTTTCAGGATAGTTGTGGGATTGTTTTTCCCCCTCCCTATTTTCTGTTCAGGAAAGAACGCTGGGCACAGGCACAGACAGGAGCCGAGTGGCTGGGGAGCAGCTCTTCAGAGAGGGCCCTGGGGGTGCTGCTGGCAGCGTGCCCTGGGCCAGGGGGCAAACCCCATTTTGGGGTGCAATAAACTGCAAATTCCTCTACCATGAGGGTGGTCAAACTCTGGGACAGGCTTCCTGGAAGTGTGGTTGATGCCCTGTGCCTGTCAGTGTTCAAGAGGCTCTGGTCTTTGAAGGTCTCTTCCGACCGAGCAGCTCTGTTCAGCTGACACAGGCTTGGTAGCAGCAGCTGCTGGCTGACCACACTCCTGTGCTCCCTGATCAGCTCCCGGATCAGCAGTAGACTGACGGTGCACTCCTGACTCCATGCACCCACTAATTCGTGGATTCATCTTACTCAAGGCTCAGTTAACTCTTAACCTGCTCACAATTCTTTAAGGAATTCTTTAAGAATTTCTTTAAGTACTAAAGAAAGTACTTTATCAATTGAAAATTAATGTCATCTTCATTTTAGGAACGTTCCTTACCGCATCCGTGTGCGTTTGTCCAGAAAACGCAACGAGGATGAAGATTCCCCAAACAAGCTGTACACACTGGTTACCTACGTACCAGTCACAACATTCAAAGGTAAGGTTTCGTAAGGTTGTGTGCTGTCCACACCACGTTGTAGCGAGCAGCTGGTGGAGTGGGACAGCTCCTCCTGCAGTACAAAACTGGGAGGAAAAGCATGCAGAAGGGGCCAAACAGCTGGCCTGATAACTTCACTGCAGAGAACAGGACTGCTAGCTAGCCCGATCAGCATTAAAACCTAAATTGAGAATTCAGTCAAATAATTTTGAGAGAATAAGAAAGACTGACCGTAGTTGTTAGGGTGGTTTAAGGTTTGTGTTCACCTATGTGAAGCACACCTGATGTTGAAAGCTCAAGCTGGTTTAACCTTCTGCTTGTCAGCTGAAAAACATCTTGTTTGCAAAATAATTTAAGGTGGAAACTTTCATTTGTGCCTGTGTAGTTTGTTTTTCCAGAAGTAATCACCAAACTAGCTTTGAAACTGTTGGGGGACTTCTCTTGGGAAGACTTGCATAGGCATAAAGGGAAATGTCTTGGGAATAGATACTGATACCATTTCTTGTTCTGCAGGCCTACAGACAGTCAACGTGGATGAAAACTAAACTCATTTTAATTAAAATAAAACGGATAAAAGAAAGTTTAAGTCTTTTTTTTGTGTGTTGCCTGGTCTCTTCAAGCCCTCATCAATAAAGCATTGAATTGAACAGGTGTGAGGCTCTTCAAACACCTCACGTCACTGGGGCTTGTACGTAATGGTGCAATTTTATTTTTTTAATAACACTGGGCTTCTGCGTGTGAATGTATTATGGAAGATAAATGTGTGGGGGGCAGAGTCCTAGCGCTTTGTTCCTGGGGGAACAGAGAGCCATCACACCCGTATTTTAACAGCACTTTGTGTATGTAATCTCTCGGGATAAAGTCTGTGGCTGGTCCCCTGCTGGTGTTGGGAGGCTTCTCCCAAACACATCTGCACTGTGCTGCACTGCGGGGTTCTGACCAGTCCGCTAAATGCAAACACAACCTCAGGGACCTTGTTTAATGAAGAGGGGCTACAGGCACTCACCTGCCACAAACCAAGAAGTGCTGCCACTGCAAGTCTAGTACAAAAAGGGTTTATTGAAAAGTGCATGTTTTCACAGACCAACATCAGAAGCACAGTCCATGTACACTTAACTTCTCGGCAAGACATACAAATTGGAATAGACTCAAATATATTAAAATAGTTTCAATTACCAGCATTGAAACGGTTTTCAGTATTAGTGCAAAAAAGGCAACCCAAACAAACTGCAGACGGTAGCTGAGAATTTTTTCCTGTTTTTTTCTTTTTTTTTAAAAAAAAAGGGATGATGAGACAGCCTCTGCTGTGCTCCCAGTACGGAAGAGGACTTCAGTGTCTTCACGCTGTAGGCAGATGTTTCCTTTTACATTCAAAACAAGAACATAATAAATCAATGGCACAAAACAACTTGTACGCTCTTTAGCTTTTAAAGCTATTAAACTGAAAACCACAGACCAACAAATTGTTTATCAAAAGTCCACTGCTAACTGAAAGCCTTTTACAGTATGTGCTTTGGCATTGCGTCAGTGCATTTGGGTTTCTGACAGGTTTGCTGCTACTGGGTGCTCAGTTTTGTCTGTTCGCCCCGCGACTGGCAGCTCGTCCCGTTCGTTTTGAGGCTGTACTGATTCAGTTTGGCGCTCTCAAGTTTTGGTTTCAGTTCTAAGGGCTTTTCAAAGAAATTCACTAGCGACTGTTCGGTCAGGAGGGATGCTAAAATATGTTCAAAGGAGACGGTCCAGTCCCCTTCGGTTACCGGTGACGACTGAGAGTCTTTGTGAGGGGTCTTCACAGTGTCAGTAAAAACAGCGTCCTGGTCTGAGGCGGCGGCCTCGGGCTGCAAGTCCTCGGTGAACTCATCCGATCCGCTCCCCAGGCTGATGCTTCTTTGTCCGACCTCGCCGATCTGCAGTAACAGCGTGGTCACGGTGGCTATGGCTTGATACAAGTCGTTCTCCTCCGGATCTTCGTGGAACATGCTGTACAAGGTCTTGCAGAACTGAATGAATTCCCTCTGCAAAGGATGAGACACCAGAATCAGAACTGCGGAGCAGCCACGCTGCGGGGGACTGTAGGAGGCAGGAGAGGGCACAGTAGTGCAAAGGAATCTCGAATACTTTGTGCACACTTGCTTTTTAACTTATGCTTGCTTTAAAAAATTGGTAGATGGATTTTGATTTCCACTGATGAAACATCGGTACTGAAAATCAAAAGTGGGATCAGGATAGAAAAGTATTGTGCTCCCTTGATCAGAACAGGCAGTAAGGACATCACAAATGATCAAAGGCAAACGAGGGGATGCAAACGGGTGGAAAAACAGTGGTTGTTGCACAGGATCACAACCGAAGTAGCCACCTGTAGTCCTGCAAGCAACTTCCCTTCTGTTTCTCTCCATCTCTGCCCAGTTCTTCTTTTTTTCCTAATAATAAAATGCAGGCTCCTTCCCCTGCTCACACACCACAGATGCTTATCAGGCCACCAGCTGATATTTTAATATCCCGTTGGTAGGGAGGAGGTGAGGAAAACAGAACAGCAATATGTATTCTTTGGGATTGAGGAGGGCTTTTTTCCAGCCTGCTACACTGCAGGTGAGGGTGAGTCTGAAACTTCTATTCACCAGGCAGTCTGAGGAGGGGAAGCTGCTAGACAGGTGGTTGAGTTTTTAAACACGATGCCTTTTCCCTGATACCAAATCCTAGGCATCTAAAAGACTGAACCTAAGCGTGGACTTAAGTTAGACTTTATCACAAAGAGCTCAACTGCTGTATTTAGCCAGTTCATTTGTGAATGCTCTCCACTTCTTTAAAAGCAGCCCACAGCCTCTAATATACATACCTGGCTCATTTTGGGCAATTCTTTTTCAGTTTTAGTATCCTTCTCTTTGGCGAGATCCTTCAGCATCTGTTTCAACTGCTTTTGGTAATCTACTGCATCACCTTTTACAGAGTAGACAGAAAAAGGAGAACTAGTTTTCAAGTCACTGTAATAAATCAACATTAAAAATAAAAACCAGAGAGCAAAGATAATGGAGCAGGGTTACCAAATGGACAGTTGGTTATCTCATTATGCACAGGGGTTAGAGAACCATTTCCGACATACCGTTTGCTTTTCCAATGACTAGTGGTCTCGAAGTTGACAGCAAAGGATTCTTCAGTGGTGACTGGCTGTCTCTTTCATTTTCTGTGAGAGCTGGCCAAAAATTGAAGTGTAATGATTAGTCCTTCAAATGCTGCATGATGTCTATTTATGCTTTTAAAATTTACATACTTGAAGAAAACTAAATAATAGGGCAAGTATTTTTTTAAGCAGTTACTTCATTAAATCACAATGTAAAATTATCTTAATGTAAGTAAGGCTGGTGCTGCAGGGAGAGAGCAGGACGTTTGCCAAGAATGGCAGATTTAATTTAAAACTTCGCACAGAGGAAGTACCACAAAGTTTTGTCACTTCATCACAAGTGGATCAAGATGTGATAAGGACATTTTTAGTGTAAGTCAAGTATAACCATGCAAAAATGTTTTATCCCAGTTCATATTTGGCCTAGAAGTAACCTTGGAATTGGCTACAGAATATCTCAGGATGCAGCAGATGTGAGCCTTAACATCGTGCATCTATAAATTCCACCCAAAAAGGTTTTAACTGAAGTCATTTTTGAAATGCAGCAAGCATAATTACACATGCAAATCCTATATATACTCCCAGCTGAAGGAAGCAAGACAGGGTTCTTCATTAAGCAGCCTTTTCCCAAAAGCTTTAAGCAAGAGTTTTTTGAGGAAACTGAGGTATTCGTTCCCTTTCAAGTTTCTTACCAGGCGGGATATGGAGCTTGTAGAGTAACTTTATCTTCTCATTCATTTCTCCATTATACATGACATCTGCAAGAAAAAAAAAAAAAAAAAAAAGAACAATAAGGAAGTGGACTAGAGCATTTATTTTCACAGCTTAAAATAAATCAGCCATCTCTGTGCACAAAAGATAATTGTTTGCACGGACAATGTACGAAAACATATGGCCAGTGTATTACTTTGAAATATTTTAAGTTGTGCCTGTTAATGAGGAACAGCAGGTGACAGCCATCTGTTTTGTTCTTTGTTCTTGTAAGATGGACTGGGAGTACCGAACCCTGTGGAACTTCATCATCGTTTAAAAATATCAAGGAGAACGGCAGGGAAGCTAACAAAGACTGTTTGTTGCCACAGATAGACAGGAACATGAAAGGGGAGAGACAGAAAACTCGTTTCCTTGGGGGCCATCAGATTCTCAATGTTTCCCCCCTTCAGCCCTTACTGCTGATCCATATAGAATAAGCCCCAGAGAGATAACTGCTTCACACAGAATATAGCTAATATTTCCAGTGACCAGGAGAAATGAGATTCTAAACTTTCAAAGGGACTGAAAAACTCTGATTTTTTTTTTTTTTTTTAATTGAAAGAATGTAAGAACTGAAATCACATAAAACAATATAGGTTGATTTTGTTAACATCAAAAAAAAGTTAAAAAGTTTAAGTGGCAAGAATATGGATTTACTTAATTTATTGAAGCTTCTGAGTATTTAATCATTTATTTTTCAATTGGGATCAGGCAACGGTTGAGTTGCAGCACTGTTCTTCAGCCAGATTTTGGGATGGAAAGCCTCATGTCGTTAGCACAGCTGGTGGCCTCAAGCACCACACTCAGTCCTTGCTGGTCAGATTTTTTTTTTTGTTCTGCTTATTGTCAACATGAGGCAAGCAGCAGTCTTACATAATCTTATATAAGAATAAAGTAAGTCTTGAGGAAGCAATTACAGACAGTATATTCTAATTTAAGAGTTATACCGAATGTTCTGTGACATCTGTGTCCCACCCCGTGCCACCCAACCCTCGCCCAACTTCCACCCTATGTGAGAGTGGTACCTAAGCAGCTGGCGAGCCCCTTGAACTCGATCAGACGGTCCATGTTCTCATCCAGGAGCCGGAACGTCCTCTCGGCGAGGACATCGGTGTGTTCCCCACACGTCCAGGGCGAGACGAGCTTGTACAGGTTGGTGAACTGCTGGGCATCGATTCGGTACTGCTCAGCGTACGGCCTGCTGGGGTCGTGCCGCTCGACGACGGGGCTCGTCGTGTCCCAGTAGCATCTGATGAGGTGTTCCCGCTAGGAGAAATCAAAGGCCAGAGAAGAATTGCAGTCTGTGGTATCAACAGAGCACGACTGGCAGCAAAAGGCGTTCACATCAAAGTAGGCTGGAAATACTCAAAATTCTCTTTGTGTGTGGTGTTACGATGATACTGAGACTGTTCCCATGAGGAAAAGCAAAGTATGAATCTTTAATTAGGGTATCCAAGTGCTCTCATCATTTCCAATGGATAATTAATAAACTTGAAGAGAAACTGGACAGATTCTTGGAAGAAATTTACTGCTGCTGACACTCATCTGGCCCACGATGTATTTAACCATCCAAAGGTATAGGGGACCATAGAAAAATTAGGGTGTCACTTATGCCTGACCTGCTCATTTATTCTCTCCCAGACCTCTCTGCTTGGATACTGTTCCTATTAGTCTTCCCCTAGAGACGCGCTGATGCAAAACGAAGGGTCCTAACAAAACGAGCTGCCCCAGGGGAACAAAAGAGATAACAAAAAAAGCAACCACAAAGAAACCAAGTAAGGAAAGGGAAGGAGTGCAAGCAAGTTAAAGATCAAAAACGGCAGCAAGGAACAGGAGGGAAGCACCACAGAGCAAGCTCCAGCAGCATCCTCTTGCAACCACTAATGGATCAAGGATACAGCTGCTCTTAGCCACAAAGCTACACAGCACTAAGCACATACCACAATAATATGCTCAGTGCCCAGTATTTATGAACAATACACCTAAGAAATGTCCATTAGAGGTCATAACTGCATAGTTGGAGCTCTAAATCAAGTATATCTGCACAATCTTAGTTATCCCTGTCTCCAAATAACTTTTACAACAGCTCTTTCGAATACCATCCTGACACAGAGGAATTGAAACAGAGACTGCTTTTGATGTAAAAAAATAAAACTATTAGAAAACTGGGAACAGACAGCAAAGACGTAAGTTTCTGTTTTGTTTTTGTTTGTTTGTTTGTTTTCCCATGGAAAACAGAGAGTCTTACCTTTAAAGAGCATTAAGAGAGCAGGACTTAAAAGTACTACAGAGCTCTCAGTGAGAATACCTACAGATTAAGTCTAGTCTGCATGTGGAAATTACCAGAACCTAATTTCTCATGGACTGTTACCTAGCAGCAAGTTAGAAAAGAAATTCTGAAGTCATTCTCCTTTGAATGATCAGGACATTAGTACATCTCTTTAACAACTGGACAACCACAGAAAAGACAAAATGACAAGGTCCAGCTTCAGATCTCATCCAAATAGTATACCCAGGCAGACAGAAGACCTCTCCCAGAAGTCCCAGACACAGCATCTGAGATGGCTCCACTAAGTGAAGGCTGCAGGTTATACCCAGAAGCCTCACTTCATCCCCTACTTTTCAGGTACACCAACCTTGAACAAGTCATACAGTTCCTCTAGATCTTCGGGAAGAATTGAAACATCTGGGATGACAACTCGGAGCTTGAAAAGAAAGAAAAAAATGCATTAGTCATCACGCTTGCTACTGTCATCACTGACACGGACGAGCACATGAACCCTCCCAGTGACTGTCCTTATGTGGTACAGCTGAAAACTGGAGTATTGAAAGATGTTTGCAATTTTTCCTCCTTCTTTAGGTTCACTGGTTGGACAAATCCATGAAAAGAGAAATCCCTCAAGGGCTATTAGAAACAAAGACAGGAAGTCCCTAAGCTGTAGGTCACAGGAGGCCGGGGAAGCATCACATCAGGATCGCTCTGTTCTTGCTCTCTTCCCTGGGCATCTGCCTACGGCCACTGGCATTGGGATAAACTATCCTGCAGTTGTTTTTATGTTATAGCCACCCCTGAAAATAACACACGTGGCTGCAGAACAAAAACACCAGCAACCCAGAAAAGAGCTTCCTTCAGAGTCAGTAATAAGCCTTCCATTTTTCATGATTTGACACCTTTAAAAAAATGAAAGCTGTCTGCCATATGGCAACGAGGGTGAGGGGAGATGTTACACTACCTCAGCCTAAACAATATTTTACTCACCACATTTTGCTTGGTTGTATCTTCGTGGCTTTGCAGAACACGGATTCTGTGTTTGTAGCGCATGTGCTCAATCTGTTCCACAGAGTGGTCTCCAAATTTCTAGAACAGAGGAATAGAAGTTTACATTTTACAGTATTTTACTATCTTTGCATTTCCAGTAAGTTTTATTTCCATTAGATTGGCAATGCAACTTTTAAAGTGTCATGATTCCCTAAAGATCCCATGGATTAAAGCATATTCATTCTCTGAGTTGTCCATTTAGGTAGTTATACTACACTCAGCACTGTGCATTTAAGCACTTACTCAAGGAAAAATTAAGATATGTATTAACTGTCAAAACATCCATGTAGAATTTAAAACTTTTTCTTTTTTAAAATCATGGCTCAACTGACCAGTAGACACCAAGCTGTGTTTTACCTCGTAGGAATCATGAATGAGGTTTGCAATTTCAGTCACTGGAGTGGCTTCCTGATCATCGCTGAAAAATGCATGGTGATTACCAATAGGTGGCAGAGGGCTCTCCTCATTTTTAACATGCTCTAAAAACCTGAAGGGAACAAATACAAGCAACGCGGATTACTCTGCACTATACTTTTCTCAGTATAAGTAAATTAGTCCTATGGGTCTTAAAAATACATTTGTTTTTAGGCTGCTACACTTTTCAGAAATGCCTTCAATATTACTCATCCTAGGAACTGCAAATCTGCCAAATGAATAAATGTTGCCCGAGGAAGAAAACTGTCTCCTTGAAGTCTGGAGCAGGAAGCTCGTCACTCTAAGGAAGACACTAAGAGCAACAGTATATATCGCACGCTGACGCAGTCCACGCATGTCTCAGCACCGCCAGGAAATTTCACAGGACATGGATTTGTCAAATTTACAAAGCCCATTGTTTCAGGCAGACACCGTGAAAGCAGCAGGAGCAAGTTAACACAGAGGGGACTGCCTGTGCCTCCAGTTGTTATGACAACAGCACCTAAAACGCCTTTGTTTCACATCAGGATTATCTGCGAGGGAAGTGAAGCTCCCGCAGCCAGATGCGTGACAGTACCTGCTCAGAATCATCAGGGCCTGCCCGTCATCCTTGCTGTTACACAGGTCCACCGCGTTGGCTTCAAGTATGGCCAAGCCGAGCTGGAAGATGGCTTTGATCCCATCGTAGAAAAAGCAGTCGACGACATTCACAGCACTTTCCAGAGGCATGATGCTCAGAAAAAGGGTGAGGAACCACGAGAGAGAAATGGAAGCTAATGGAGTCAGGTCCTTCATATGTTCAGCCAGTTCTGGAAGCTGCTCTTTTATAAGCTCTTCGAACACCGACTGGTCTACCTGAGCACCTGCAAGTCATAAAAAACAGTATTAACCAGGCCCACTGCAGGCAAAATTATTCTTTAAAGTTAATGATCGCTGTCAACTATCGACTGCAAGGCTTCTTTGAAATTTAAACTGACAAGATATGCACACACCTACAATGAAAAATCCCATTATCTTCCTGCTGTGATCTCAGCCCCAACCCTTAAGTCTGTAATCCTTACTAAACAACTTTCTGCAAGAAGACCACATTGGTTCTGCTAAGTGCCTTTGGGGTGCAATAAAATAGTAATAGCAGCAGCTGTTGTTTTTGGCTAAAAGAGCACATAACAGTTAAGTGATAGCAAAAGCAATCTTAAAGCATTTTACTGTTCAACTTGGGATCTATGCAATGATAATAAAGCAGCACACATTCCTCTCCGGTGTGTGTACTCAAGCAAGCAGGCAGCAGAGCCTTCATTCCAGGTAACAAAATATAAATGATGGCTACATACACTAAGCAAGAAGAAAAATATTTACACACACATATATATGTGTGCATATATATATATTTATATACAAAAATAAACACTAATATTTATACATATGTAAGTGTAAATATGCTTTTTTTTTAAGACAAGATTCCAGCAATGCCCAGATAAAATCTTTCCTAACCATCCCAACCACTGTTTCCAAAGGGAGTAGATTAGGGCCCTGTTCCTTCTGTTTCAGCTAGTAGATCAGGTGCAGTCTCATGGGTGCCAAGTACAGAGGGACAATCATGTCCCTCGTCCTGCTGGCCATGCCATTTCTGATGCTGGCCCAGATGCCACTGGCCTTCTTGGCCACCTGAGCACGGTGCTGGCTCATGTTCAGCCGGCTGTTGACCAGCACCCCCAGGTCCTTCTCAGCCAAACAACTTTCCAGGCACTCTTCCCCAAGCCTGCATGGAGACAGCAACAGGACCCGAGGGAACGGCATGGAGCTGGGACAGGGCAGGGTCAGGCTGGGGGTTAGGGAAAGGGTCTGCACCCAGAGGGGGGTCGGGCACTGGGACAGGCTGCCCACAAGGATCCACCTCCTGGCTCCACACAGGACCACCCAAAAACCAGACCCTGCGTCTGAGCATTGTCCAAATGCTCCCTGGACTCCAGCAGCTCGGTGCCATGACCACTGCCCTGGGCAGCCTGTCCCAGTGCCCGACCCCCCTCTAGGTGCAGAATCTTTCCCTAACCCCCAGCCTGACCCTCCCCTGCCCCAGCTCCATGCCGTCCCCTCGGGTCCTGTCGCTGTCCCCAGAGAGCAGAGCTCAGCGCCTGCCCCTCCGCTCCCCTCGTGAGGGAGCTGCAGGCCGCCATGAGGCCTCCCCTCAGCCTGCTCTGCTCGGGGCTGAACAAACCAAGGGGCCTCAGCTGCTCCTCATACCTCTTCCCCTCCAGACCCTTCACCATCTTCATAGCCCTCCTTTGGACGCTCTCTAACAGTTTTATGTCCTGATATTGTGACACCCAAATCTGCACACAGTCCTCGAGGTGAGATCTCACCAGCCGATCAGAGCAGGACAACCACTTCCCTCGGCCAGCTAGCAGTGCTGTGCCTGACACACCCCAGGTTACACACCCCAGAAGCTTTAACCAAAGATACTACAAGTTAATGATGTTCCTCAGTACAAAATTTCAATTATTCTATCTTTCCTTTCAAGTTATTTTAGGTAGTTGCTCTTTCTCATAGTCCATATTCTGTGGACTACGCTAATACTGGGAGTCAACTTCAACTGCCTTGGTCCTGATACGTATATACCCCTAGCAATAAAAACTCCTGCTGTCCAAAGGCAGAACAGATCCTGGACAAGCTGTGGCAGAGAGCTAGCATCTTTTGGTTTTGCATCCAAATCATAAAAAAAAACAGGTATGATAGTTCTCTGCCTTAGAACTTCTCACATTAAGCCACAAAAAGCTTCTGCCAGTCAGAACAAACATTTCAATACCACAAATCGAAAATAAGTACCCAGGGACACGCAAAGGGCTTTTACGAAACATGCTTTGAAGGGACAGCCTTCTCATGTCAGATGATCGTGAATAAGAAGGATAAAGAAAACAGAAGAGAAAACAGACTGCGGTTACTCAACAGAGAGCATTTGTTTTGTTTTAACAAGCTTTTTTTTTTTTTATTTTTAACAATTTAATAGCCATAGCTAACAGTTGAAACAAAGCTACAGCAGGTTTTAGCAGTATTTGAAGGAATCTAGAGAGATAGGCAGACACAAAGAAAGATCATTCCAGCCTCAGCATGAGAGAGGCTGACAAAAGCAGACATTTAAAGGGAATAGGCAATGCTAACCAGATCTTTTGCAGAATATCACCTTATAATTAAATGTTGACATTGTACATGAAAGTCAGGTGTATTCGAAGTTACTTTTATGCCCACCTTTTCATTAGGCTCCCAGAAACCATGGTATCTGAGCAACTGAATCTCTAGTGTATTAAATCATGAAACCATGGTGAGGTAGGAAAATACCAGGGTATCCGTTCAAAAAATTATGACCCAAGGTGCCAACTAAATGACTTCTCCAAGACTGAAAAGGCAAATCGGAGAAATGAAGTGAGGTTTTCACTGTTTCAAAAATCATAAAAGCAACATGATGACAATCTAACAGATAAAGGGGAGTAAGAAGGCCTTCTGGTTCATGGAGAGGATGGAAAAGTCTTGGTAACAGGTATGTATGACTCTTGCCTCCACTCTTGACTCAAGTAAAACTTGATTCTATCTTGCAGCTATCTGCTTATAATTTCCTCTAGGCACTGCAGAAAGGATAAGGACTGAGAGGATTCCTGAAGTATGAGATGAGGGGTACCAATCCTGCCTGTTTGCAAGCAGTGAAATGATGAAAATGCTTGTTAAAAGGTAACAGTCACAGCTGGCAAAACCCAAGGAGGGAGATGATCACATGATAAAAAGGTTGGGTAGGACTGAATTGCCTAAGTTTTAAAAGCAAACATCTATAAAAAAAATACAATGATATTGGATGTCATAAAGAGAGGGTCCCAGAAAAGTTTGAGCTACAGAGGCCTGGAATAACCAAGGTCATTAATTCAGTAGCTGTTCTGCCTGTACAAATGACTGACTCACTCTTGAAGAGGAAAAGCACAGTGACGGGTACCAAGGTCAGAGATTACCGAAGTTATAGAGAGATCAAAATCTGGACAACATTTTTGGCAGCACGGATAAAAAGGAAAAGTTGGGTCTTGGAAGTGTTATGCAGGAAAAAACAAGACAAAGTTTAGACAGGAGCTGGTTGGAAATCAAAAAAAAAGAAAGTTAAATGAAATGTGAAGCAAAAAATACTATCTCAAGCAACAGGAACCAGAGGAGGCAGGGTGGGGAAGATCAGTAAGCGCTGATGTGGCCACGCTAAGGTCTAGGGTAAATCAAAGGTGCAGAAATAACTAGTCAGCAAAGCAGCCATGCTGCAAAACTGTACAGCTGCTGTTCTACTAGAGGAAGAATAGGAGGTTCTGAGCTGCCCCCCTGGTCCTTTGCTCAGCAGTATTTCTTTTAGGGTATGGCACTACTTGTCCATTTGTGTGGGTGCAGAGGACAGGAAAACAGAGAGGCTGTACTACCAAGACTGTCAGCCCTCACACTGTGTAGTCTGTGGCCATAGGAAGTAATGGGTAAGAGAAAAACCCAAAGTACAGTACAACTCAGGGTAGCAGTATGGTCATCCATGTGGGACCATTCAAGTTTATTTGGGTACAAAGAATTCTACTTTACAGTCAAATGCCCAGCAAGCACTGAAGGTATCAGGAAGTCAAGACAGGCTGATGATGTCTAGGAATGCAGAAGGACTGATAAAGATGTGTGTTTTTTTTTCCAATCAAGAAAGAAGATGCACGAACATGGGAGTAAGTCATCAAGATGGTAGTTCAAAAACATGCTTGGAGGCAAGAACTGAAGTTCTGACAAGTGGGAGAGTTACAGTACCCGATCCACTAGTTGAAAATACCAATGACGTTCAAAACACCACAGAACACCCTGAGCATCCAGTTTACTTTGGAATAATTCTGCTTTAACTTACTGTATCTGCCAGTTCCGTGACACAACAGTGACTGTGCAGTGGCACAGCACCAGGAAGTATTACAAAGCCCATCCTCCAAGAAAAATATTAAAAAATCTCCCCAGACAACTCCTCCTTGTTGAGCATCGGAGTGCCCACACCATTTCTAGCTGCCAGAACCTTTACTGCCAGGACCTTCCTCCTATCCCCACCTCCTCACAAGAGACCAGATCCCTCTCTTTGCTACAGCAATGGTGTAATGGCAGCCACTAACTAAAAAGTAAGGCAAGGTTAGCACTGAAGAGGGAAAAGCTATCAGACATTTCTGTAAGAGGGGGAAGTAAAGTGACTGCAAAGAACAAATGCTTTTTTTCTTGTATGCCTACCTGCAATTATGGTGTCAAAGAGTTCAGCCTCTCTTTCTGTGCATGAGGCAGGCAGTTGCAAGTTACATGAATATTTTCACAAGTCTTAAAAATAGCTGCATTGCAAAGAAGCGAAAATATGCCACATGCAGTACAAGGCATGCACTGCAGAGGGACTGGGGTTATTTATTAACACTGCATCTCACGTTCAGAGATCTCATATGGCTTTGTAACACCACCCATTAGAAAGAGCCATTTTAGATGCGAGTCTATAATTACTCTAGTGGCCAGGCAATGCAGACACATCTGCTCAGAAATAGCCCAGCAGATCTCTCCTAAGCCTGTCCGAAACAGCTAGAGTCTCTAATATCAAACACTCCTAACCAAGACACACAAGCTCATCTATTTTTACCTAACAGGCAAAAACACCACCTCCTTCTGACCAACAGGAAGAAAATAACAAACTATAAAAGTTGAGCATATGTTTATAGTTCTCACAGTTCAAACCCTTTGAACCAGAAATAACAGACTGGAACGTAGGCAGCCACCACTGCCGTCTGCACAGCACGCAAGCAGATGGACCACTTTGCCCGTGGCTTCTGGACCTCAGAAGAACTGTGAGCACTTACTCGTCCCAATGCCATGCAGCTGCCCCTTCCCAGTGCAGCATGTTAGTGAGAAGAGTGGGAGAGACATCAGCTCACCTATCACCCGGTGGTTGAAGTAATCTGGCAGCATTCGCTCACACACAGCAACCAGCAGCCAGAAGGCTTCTTCCTCTTTGGCATATAACAGCAACACGGAGGTCAAAATGTTCATTGACTTACAAGAGCAAAGAAGAAAATTGGGATTTATTAGCAACAGCAAAACCTACTGGCAAAAGCTAAATGACAGCTAATTTAAAATAAAAAAGTAGCCTAACATGATTTAAACAACTGACAAAAACAGCAAGGGAAAGGTAATAGTGAATGCATAATTGTAACCCTAGAAAGACACAAAGGCATAACAAGTTTTTCAAGCTTACGTATGCTGCTTTTCATAAGAGCAATAGGAAACAACTGAGAAAATCAGAGTACTGGACTTGCCCAGATGCAAAGTAGGTAACTGACAGTGCAAGATGTTTTGGGGCTGCTTTTTCCCCTCCTTGTTTTTGTATTTCAAAACAAGATAGGGGATCTGGAACTTCTGTGAAGTTAATCATAATTCAGGGAGCTGCACTGAATGCAAAAAAAACATTAATTTAGGTGACAGCTGGGTAAAGTACTTTATAATTTGTCATTAGTTTTGGAAGTAAGGTGCAGAACTTCATTAAACTTCTGTCCCAGTGCTCTACATGAATCTTGTCTATGCAGGCCAGCTCCCTTTGCACTGTCTCCAAGTATTGCACAAGTAACTCACTCACCTCAGAAAAAACAGAAGCAGCAGAAACATTTTTCCCTTCTCTAACTCTAAATGCAGTTTGCAGAATGCTGAGGGAGTATTTTGTTAGGCCAGTGTCCTAATCTCCACTCATTTTTCAAAGTAAACCACATTTAATACTCAAAGTTATGCATTTTCCTTAACTAAAAAGATATTAATATTCAAAAACACTGTTAAATAAACTCCCAAGAGAGCAATAAAGCTGAGAAAGCAGAAAAGAGTAAAAAAAAGGAAGAAAGAAAAAAAGCATCATTATCCCACTGGGAGCTTTTCACCTGGCAGTATCCAATTTTGGGGTTCCTGTGTGCGTACGCAGTCAGCACCCTCCTGAGTGCCGCGATCCCCGTCTCGCTCTGGAAGGCCGGGTGCTCAGGCAGCGAGCGGTGGAGGTCGCGCTCGATCTCCTCCGTCGCCATACAGCACTTGCCCATGGAGGCCTCCACTAAATGTATGTAGTAACCAGGATGGGAGGCGAGATCTGTCACAGCGTCTAAAGGCAGTCGAAAGAGAGGAAGGGAAAGACAGTTTAGGACAACTTTAAACAGCGTTGTGGGAATTGCTGCTCAAAAGGATGCCAGAAAAATGTTTTTCCCCAAGGTCCAAGAATTCAGTGAATCTCCAGACCTAAAAGAAACAAAGTCCCAGCAGAATACATGTCTTGAAAACCCAAACGAATATTTGCAAAGCCTATATGATGCAACAGAACTCAAAACACCTTAATACTGACACTGACCAGAAAAATTCCCCAGGAGAAAGTCCTGCTGCGAAGGATGTGCTCAGCACCATTCATACCCTCCAAAGTGAAAAAAAACCTGCAGGAAGGACTACATCTTACAAATATTTGAACATCTCATGAGTCAGATTGAGGCCTAAACTTGAGATCATATGGTAGGAACTTTCTGGCTCTGCCAGATCTATGGACAAAATGAGTTGTTTTTTTTCCATCTTTAGTTTCTATTACTCCTGCCAGCATTCAACACGAAGCAGGAGCAGAACCGCCGACTTTAAGATGTCATTATTTTGCAGTAATTTGATTTGAGTAGGTTTAAATCAATATTTTTGCTACAATCTAATTGTTCCTCGAAGAAGAACATCATTTCATGAAAACATGACGTTAATTTTAAATTACACAGATGAAGCAGATGTCATTTACATTTTTCTGCACGCCATATCATCACGCCCTGAGACAAAATTCTTACCAATCTACCTAGGTATTTACTTTACCTATTTCCGTACCGATCAGCTGTCCTCTACAAGCTGTCCTCTACAAGCACTACCATAGGCCCCATGCAAAAGACATTTAATTGCCACTGGGAGGTGTCATGCCTAAATGTCTTGCCCTGTTCAGAATCAGATATGGCTAGAGCCAGCGTTTCTAAGAGTGCCCACCTGAAAAGAGCAGCCAGAGTTTGCCTCTTAAGGATTCGGGGATTCCCATGGCAACAAGTTTTCTGATCTTCTCTGTGCGAAACATGCACACTGTCCTGCCATATTCTACAAAATGGTCATTCCACAGGCTCTCTTTGATTTGCTCCCTAGACTGCGAACGAGAAGGTATCTTTTAAAAGAACAAATCATGTACATGTGAGAACTTGTAAACAGAAACATCTTACACGCGAGAAATTTTGCAAGATATTTCCATTACCAATGGACACAGGAAGTCTGCTTTAAGAAGTAAAACTTTCCCCATTTTGCTTATGTGATTCACCACACCGGGGAGAGCAGAACTGATCAGACAGGGAGAAAAATGATAAACATTCACCAGAAAGGAATGAAGGGAGGGAGAAGAAAAAACTCCAAGTAAATTGAAAAGCAGCTATTCCCTATTTAGTGCACATGTAACTTCTCCAGCCGTTATGGAGTTTGTTATACTAAAATTACCTGTTTCAATGTCATCACAGTTTTGCTTTTTTTTTTAAGAAAGAAAAAAAATCTCCAACAAAATCCCCCAAATTTTACATACCTTTCCAAAATCAAGGCCTGCCACTCCCGACTGATGAAAGTCTGATCTCAGTGCTTCTGCATTCAGCATGTAACTGCTCTCCTTGTCACATTCGCTTCTATCCTTGCTTTGTGCAGCCTCTGTGCCCGGACCCTCGGGCTCACAGTCCCCGAGCACACAGGTGGATGTGAACTCAGGAGTGTTCTGCAATGCAGGACCAAGGAGGGTAACAAATAAGAAGAGGTTAAGAACTGCCTCCCAAACAATGTTCAAGACAAGCAGCAGCCTGCCTGCCCATTCCTCCAGACTGCTGAGGCCTCCATGAAGGGCAGCCCTGTCCTCCAGAACATCCACTGCTCCCCACAGTTTGGTGCTGGCCCCAACTGTTCCCTCCACACCACAGCGTTGGTCATTAAGGAAGGCATCAGACATCACCAGAGCAAAACTCTGACCCCTCAGGAAGACCAAAAAAAAACTAACAAAAAAAACACAAACAAACAAACAAAACAAACAAACAAACAAACAAACAAAAAAAAAACAAGTTCAGTACCTGCTTCTTATTTTGCAAGTTGTTACACTGCACTGGGTTGCTGGAGTTCACTTCCTTTAGCCTCTGGAGCAAGTTCTCCACCAGCGTATCCCGGTCCTTCAGCTCAATGAACTGGAAGGCAGTCTTACTCCTTATGCTAACAATGATGGGGTTAGGAAGAAGACTTGTGTCCTCCATCTTCTCTATACTGATCACCTGTCCCAGAAACATGACAGAAAACACATTAGGCATCACCTTTACAGAAACGCCTCCAAAATTCTGCAGGTACACAATGCACAAAGATGGCACTCACTTGCACGCACGTTTTAAATGTGGTTATTCATATTGGCTTTGCTTGGTCAGACACATCCTGCCACCCAAAGTCGATGGTATCTTTACAAGCTCAAAGCAGGCAGCAAAACGTATCCCAGCTGTTTATGTTTTGATTTGCTTTGCTTTTATTTTGACTTTGCCACTCACTCAGGAGAGCAGATTGAGGGGAAAGATAGGAAAGGGGGATGATGATTAAAATCAGATTTAGAAAAGGATCAACTTGACTTGGAGGGACGGAGCAGAACGTTTACTTTCACACTTTTGAAAAGAGAAGAAAACAGTTGTTTTGATGTTTATGATTAGATATATAACACTGTTCTTTTATTGTTTTCTATTTCTGTAACCGTGGCAGATAAGTTGCTACAGTTAGGATATATATCATTTGGATGTTACTCTGTTATTAGCTGAGGATGAAAGGAAGGCTTTAATTAAGAGATCATAACAGCCTGGTATCCACAGCAGATCAGGCAGGTGTTTACTGACAGCTCCCTTCTCCTCCTCTACTCCCACCATCTTCCCATGCATCCTCCCTTTGTTTAAATAAGTCTCTAATTTCATGGAAATTTGGCAGATCATCAGTGCCTCCAGAATATCCCCATTTTCTTTCTGCCCTACAGGTTTGCAAAGTACACACAGGTTTACTAGAGTCTGTCTGTGGAGGGAGAGCAGCAACACTTCTAAGCATTGATCCCGGGTAAGGATGCTTTCGTATTGATGGATTGGGTCTGAGCTGAAGTCTCAAAACATCCGAGCTGGATGTATGCGTTTGTGGAGCTGGGAGGGGAGCACTGACGCAGTCTTGGATGGATCAGACTCTGGCCTTGCAGTGCTCTCTCCTGCTGCATTACCTGCCCATACTTCATTTTGAGGATCATGTTAACTCCTCCAGACATATTTCTAGGAACTCATGGCATCATGAGTCCCAGAACGAACATTAAACAATCCTGTAGGCATCATATACTTAAGCATCCTGCTCTTTTCCATCAAATGATAGTTTGCAGGTGAATCAAGTGACATGAAAGTGGATGCTGAAAGCAGAAGGCGGCAGATACAGACTTGAAATTAAGCAAACAAGCAACTCTACCTCTCTAAGTGGGATGATAACATTGCAGCAGCCATTTTCTTTGCTGGCAAAACAGATATAACTGTCTGAAGTATACATTCTTCCCGCTGTGTGACAGCGACTAAATGGTGTCCAGAGAGAACAGTCTACAACTTCATGCAGCTTCTCCTTCCTGGGCAATCTGAAGAAGGCCCGAAAGAATTCATTTTGCGCTCTGGCTTCGAGATCCCTTAGGAGAAAACATCAAGAGCAAATCACAGGACCCTGAAAACGAAGGCACCAGGTGCAAAGTTCTTCTTTTTATTCTCACAGAGACCAAGGGATACAGAATAAAAGCAGCATGCACAGAAATCTTCACTGTCTACGTGAGCAGATCAACAAAAGAATAACTTGGAAATAAAAAATAATCATCATCAACACTTTTTTTTATCAATAGATCAAAAGCATCTGCTTGAATCACTAGAAAATGAAAGAACACAAATTAATTTAAAACAGCTGTCTTTGTTGTTGTTATTATTATTACTTAGCCATACATTTTCTCTGGCTGCTCTACCACTTCCCAGCCTCAAAGAGTTACAGGTTTCAGTGCCCAGGAGATAACTAAATCTTTCATCTGATGAACACAGGTTGAGCAACAGAGATTAGCTTTGTGTTCCTGCTTTCCCTTCCCAGTAGCCTTACCAACATCACCCCAGGGACTGACACCTGCATTCAGAAGCGATTCGTTTGCTCGATGAGTGCTACCAAAGTGGTCAGTAAGAGAATAGTTAAGGGTTTACATCACTGCATCATTGGCTTGCAGAGGTATCAGCCTCGGAACAGTTATAAATGCAAAACAATTACAGGTTCCTTAGACTCAGGAGGGAGTAACAGCATCAGCCACAGCCAGTTTGGATTTGGCTTGCTTCCATTCAATTATCTGCATTTATGTTGAGAGAAAGAAGAAAAAAAGTACATTAAGCTTTCATTGCTGAACTATGGTAACACCGACTTGGTTTGGGGGGATTTTTTACCCCTCCATTTTTCATGAGGAGTTCTGCAGTGGTTCATACGCTGAGCTATGCAGTTCCCTTAGAAGCAGGCCCTGGCTATTAGCTCACCAACAGCACTTCCAGAAACTTTAGGACTCCGATTCTATCATTTTCTTTACAAGTAAATTTTTCCAAGCATGACTCACCTTAGGGGGAAAAAATAAAAAAGAAAAGAAAAAATATATATATAAAAAAGAAGTTTGGCTTTGTTCCACTGCAAGAATTTAAAGCGTGGGCTGAAGTGCAGCAGGGAGTGGTACCTTGTAGCTGTAAATTCCCTCTCTGCTCCTTCCTTTGCCCTCCTCTTCTGCAAACACCCTCCCCTTACCCCATCCCTGCTGGTTAACAGTAAGAAGTTTACACAGATGAGGCCTCTGCTTCAGCAAATAAATCACTTGCGTGTTTTATTTTGGTTTCATTTGCAAAGAAAGCTAAAGCTGTGTGAAAGAGGGAGATCAAGAACAAACTGAGAAGGGAGAGGGGCGGATCTGTCTGTGTGACCAGCTGAACAGACAGACTGCACTTGACCAGCACTCGGCTGTCGTTTCCTTCTGAAGCATTATCTTCCTTCATAAGATTATCCAAGGAAAACAGACAAATAGCCTCCTGTTTTTCACAAAGAACAAAGAGAAACACTCTTTGTGAAGGAAGACAAAAAGGCCGCTCCGAAGTTAAAATTCCACAGCTAACGAAACCCTGATAAGTGCCTGCAGAGATCTGCTATTGTGACAAACCTAGATCAGGATATGCCTCCTAGTTAACTCAGCACAAAAATATTTTCCATTCCTGCACGGCACAGATGAATGCTGCTGATAGCATCTGCAGTCAGGTCTGCGTGGAGCTGTTCTCTCCTGCTATTGTGCTGGGAAGGTGAGACCCTACCAGAATGAACACCGTTGTTGCGATTTCCATACCTTTATGCCAAAAGATGCATTATACCCAAGGATGGGAGCTCCGTTGAGACAGAGGTTGTCTGTTACTTAGGAGTTGACTCTGATGCTCCAAAATCTGCAGCTTCTGTCCAGTTCTGAGTGTTTAGGATTTTGCTGCATCTCTTGAGGCTGCAGGCTCCTTTCGGACAAGATCCTAGCTACAGGTTTTTAACTGAAGCACGACACTTTCCATATTTGAAACCAAGTAAATTCATCAAGCAACTTTCACCAGGGCACAGCACCCAACTCCACCTGCCCCAAATCACCTAATGGGGGAAGACTGCTGAGCCCAGCATCCCCAGCTTTGCCTGTCCCCCATGACCCATGAAACGGGGTCACCTCAGAGACCTCACTTTACACCTGAGAAAAGTGCTGAAAGAGGGGCCAGCCTGCTGCAGGGTGGGACCCCAGAAAGAAAAATGGTAGTAGAGGAATGAAATAGTGTCAGCACTTACTGCTGCGGGCTCAAATTAAAGGGTTTTATTGTAATGTGGCACACCATGACAATATTTCCTGCTGGGCAGACAAATTCTAGGGGGTATCATAATCGGTTGCCTTCAGAAATGGACAAACAATATTAGGGCTGGTTTAAAATAAATAAATAAATAAAAACCACTAACAAATCTAGCTCTTAAACAAGACAGCCAATTGCATAAATACAATACAGCAAATTCAGCCCAGGTCCTGCAGCTTCCATTTTGAGTTCCACAATACCTGCGGCACTGAACAGACACACAACTTTTCTACCTGCTGCCCAATCTATCCAAAATTTTATTTCCGGCTTCACAATTTTCAAGGTGGTTTGGTTTTTAAGCAAATGCAGTACCTAAGAAAAGAACGAAAGCTATCCTCATGCAGAAATATGTTGATCAAATGTTTATACACGCATCAGAAGAACAAAAGGCTAAAGGATGCAATTGCTTTGTTCCCTGCTTTTCAGAAAAAAGTCAGCAGTTCTCTCCCAATGCAGTTCCTGACTTGCACACTGTGGGGTTCTCGCACGGCCTCCGCCTCCGGCACTTCAAAGGGACTGCAAGTCTGAACTGCAATAACTCCTCGTGTGTGTGACCCATAAGTTGCCTTCCAAGAGTTTTAAATGAAAGGAAATAGCACGCAAAACTAACAAAACGCCTAAAAGTATCAGGACACTTGAAACGATGTCCTTGCTGTTGCATGTTGTTGTTTTTTTTTCTCTGCTTTCAATCCAACAGAAGTCAAGTTGGCAGGATTTTAGCCCTGCTGAGTCACTCGCTGCCTGTTGCCAGACGAAGAATTATATGGCATAAAGTTGAGCAACAGAAACGAGGAAAAAAAAAAATCTGAACAAACTAGTTGACCTCCTGCTTTTAGAGCACGATTGCTGCCCTGCTCTTGCTATTCAGACTCCAGAAAACTCCTGTGATTTTGAAAGCGACACATCCAGCGATACGCATCTTGTTTGTTGGAGAACCCACTGAATTCGTGTGGCAAGGAAGGCTTCTCACAAGCAAGGCAGGAAAAGTCATCTGACGAATGCCAACGTGGACTTGTCAGGACAAATGTTAAACCAAAGTAATGCCCTGATGTAGCAGGAACACTGGACTGGTAAATGGAGATGCAACAGATGTTTTAGCCATGCCTTATGAAACTCCTAATATTTCCTCACACAGGAACTAATAAAACTAGATTGTGGTGAAAAGCTGTTGTACCAAGCCAGCTGAAAAAGAGTGCCCAAAAGGCAGCCCGCAGATGCTCACTGTTGAAGTAGAAAGCTGCATGGAGAGGACCTCCTTGGGAGTCTGTCCTGGACTGGCTTCTGCTCAGGATTTTCATTAGCAATGATGGAGCAAAGATCATTGTTATTGCACCTGCACATGACATGAGCCTGACAGAGACAAATGAGCAAAAGAACAGGATCAGAATTCAGGCTGGTGCTCGCAAACTGGAGGGATGGTGCAGAAAAAAAAATAGACAGAGGGGTTATGAGGAAACATTAACCAAAGATGAGCCAGCAGCCTCATGCTGCTGGGAGGAAGAGGATCACCACCAGGCTGCAGAGGGAAGTGTTTGGCTCCTGAGAGGCAGCAGGGCAGTCCTGGGGCTACAGCTGGGCCAGAAGCAATCCTGTATCCTGCCATTGCATGCCTGTAGCTCTACAGGATTAATGGCAAATGTCCCAAGAAGAGGGACCAGAAGGGCTAAAGACAGGATGGGTGACAATTGTCAGGATAAACTCTGGCATTTACGTTTCTGGAAATACTTAGAAACAGGTTAGGCAAACATTTGTCAGGAATGACATGCAGAGATAATCCAAACCCTGCCTTTGCCAAGCAGATGGAATAAAACAAGATTCTTCCTCAACACATCTTCCATGTTCCTCAAGGTTTACGGTGTTCGTGGAATGAATGCAGACTGAAGTGATATTCATGATTCAAGATACTTCAAACAGTTTCTGTTCAGCTTAGATCAGTGTTAAAATCCTTCTTTGCTTTCATATAAAGCAAAGCCATCCTTACTGGCAATTCAGGGTCAGACGTGAAGAAAAGAAACCAAGCTGGTTAGAGCCTGGAAAAATGTATTCTACTTTTGAAACCTTACTGACACCAGCATTAAGCTTTTAAATCTTGTGTTCTGCTCTGGCCAATTTCCTCTTTACATCTGAGAAATGCAATGAATATTCTTATGTCCTGAAAGAAATGGAAATAAGAAGCACAAGAAAAGTATAGCAGAGTCTTTAGCGACCTTCTTATTAGAAAGGAAAAATAGTTACTTCATATTCCAGTAAAACTGTACGACACGTTTGAATATGTCTGCAAGAAATGGCATTTACAGTTATCAAACACCTTTACTTCATTCCCTATGGCAATTAATTTAATTGCCATTAATCCCTATGTAATCCATTGTTCCAAGCCTTATTCTTTCATCAAGTGGCATGGAAACTTGTATATTAACTTCTTTGACTGTGGCCATGACACAATTTGTGTCACAGACTGCCAGCCTGATCTGCCAGCCTCTCAGAGTCTCGTCCTCACACTGCTGAGCAGGATGACCCCAGGAGCCTCAGGGAGAGCAGCAGCTCTGTTTTTCAGAATATATAATACACAGTTCGTAATGACATTAAAAATATATTTTTTAAATGAAGATATTGAGATGAGCCTCTTGCAAAAGAAACCCTAGCACCCTAGCAAATAAAAGAAATCTAAAGCAACTTCATTAACGTGACACAGCTGGAACAATTTTAATGATGTGTGCATTACTGCTTTCATTTTAATGCACTACTATGTGCTACCTAATCATGCACAAGAATTAGCAAAGATAATTATTAGGGAAAATGTCAAGTGGAAAATAATTGTTCTTGTAGTACTACAAAGGTTTCAGAAAAAAAGCAGCAACAAAAACCTCACAGACCAAAAAAAAACTCACTCCCCAAAAAATGTCAGTGTTAAAAACCAGTTTATCTACTATTCAAACTACAGTCTTGCTTAATCACATCACATCAAAGTAGTTGCTGAAGTGTGACAAAGGGCACCAGAAACAACAGCTTATCCAGCCACTACCTCTCTAATTCCCACAGAGGAAATGGGATTTCAACATCTTCCATTTTCTCCTTTCTGCTACCTTCATTAACAGCACATCAGTGTGGTTAAGAAACCTTGCCCTGGAATTCTCCAGCAATCACATTTTCATCCTCTCTTTTCCTCTTCCCCATGCCTCTCCTCTTTTTTTTTTTTTCCTTTTAAGTTGGAAGGAAAGAGACAAACCTGTTTGAATAAATGTGTGGGATGGTTTCTGTTGCTGGTTTGCTAATAGACATACTACTTCCCAAAAATCCCATGAGGTACTTGCAGGTTGATTCCCTGAGAGCCCCCGTATTATTGCAGTTATACTTTTCACTGTAATTATAACTTTAGGTTGGTGTTGTGTTGTTTTGGTTTGGTTTTGTTAGTTTCCCGTTCAGTTAATATATTTGATTCAAAGACTTCTTTGGGAAGAGACAACAATGAGTTAAAATCAGTAGATGCTGAGAACATCTCCCCCGGATTGTTACATCTCTTTTGGATTTACTTTCCTTCTTTTGTGGTTCTAACTTTTCAGCCCAAAAGCAGGAAGGTGTTGGAACTGTAACGCATGGAAGTGGGCTTCAATGCAACCTATTACTCAAAGTCATATCTGACATTACTCAAAGTACATAAACTGCATTTCTTTGGCCAAAAGCCTGCGACGTTAACAATATCCAGTTACACATACATGGTGAAAAACAATGACAGCCCTTGTGTTTTAAAGGAGTCCAAGCTATGAAAAAAAGCCTGTGAGGAAGTTCATGGCTGTTCAAGACTGCATCAGTCTAACAAATATCTCAAATGATGGTGTATCATGGATGAAACACTGGTGTCAGTCATTTTCCTGACAGTGTGTACGTATGAAATTACAGGGAAAGTAAGTCTAATTGCTTTAAAAGCCTTTATGAACTTTTGCAGAACTGTTTAGCTGAGAAGTACGTGCAACACAGCTGCAAAAATGCCCCTCAGAAACGATATAATGGCTACTGGACATGTATCTATTTGTTGGGAAATGACACCGTGCATTCCTTGTGTTTTGCCCTGGAAAGAACACCTGGCTAATTCCCTGCACACCTCTGGCAGGATAGGAAGGAAGAGCAGGAAATGGTATGAGTCAGGAGTGGATAAGCACTCCAGACACACTCCATTCAGAAAACACGTATTTTAGACTGACGTGTTGACACTGGTGCCCCAGGCAAATCCCAACTTTGGATATTACATTCTGCCCACCTAAGATTCCTCCCTGCAGTTTCCTTTCACAAAAATATACAACACTCTGTCTTGTGCTGCTGCCAGGGAAACAGTTACTAATCTTCTCCCTGAGCACCCAGTGCATTTCTGCCGTGGGAGGGGAATGCAGAGATGCATTTTAGGGATGCGTCGAGTAGAGCTGGCATCAGCACATTACTCTGTTGCAACAGCCTGGGTCTTTCTGGGTCCTACAACTGCTTGCTAAATCAGCTGTGGCAATCCTAGTAGGATTAGTCCTAGTCGGATGTCCTAGCAGGACATTGCATGTGTCAGGTACCATCAAAAGCAATAATTTTACAATTACTGTCCCTTCTACAAGGAAAAGTACTTTTAAACCAAATAAAAACTACAATGATTTTAAAGGAAGAAAATAAAAATGGGAGAAAAAAAGAAGTATTTTGCACACAAAATTTCATGATATACTGCAGTACAATATAAAATCTGTTGTTTTTGTTTGTTTGTTTGTTTGTTTTTCCCCAATCAGGTAAGCCTTTAAAGCTTTACCCAGCCAACAACGCAATCCACGAAACCCATTACCAACCCTCTGCTCACACAACAAAGAACAACTTCGCTTTTTACCTCTTGGTAATCTGAGTAGGATCCTGTAGGCCTGGATCCAGCTCGAAGATCTCGTTATCCAGCAGCCTTCGTAGCGTCACATCTGCCAGCTGCTCCATGATCCGGAATGCCTCAGCTATGTTGAGGAACGTGGAGAAATCGCGTTCTTTGTTCGGCGTGGTGACGCGGACGGTGTCGGTCATGAAGACGTTGGAGGTTCTTTCCAGCTTCTGGACCTCAACCCAAGGAATGATAAGTTTCACTGCCATTGCAGGAAGACCAAAAGTGTGTTAGAAATTCTGTTTAAATTGATCATATTTGGGAAATAAACAGATTCAGAAGGAAATGCAAACAACATTGGAGAGAATCATCTTTAAAGACCAAGGAAAAGATGAAACACCTGGTATTACTCTATGTCCATGTGCCTTTATTCCAAAAGACTGCCTTGCTGAGAATCCCCCCCCCCCCCCCCCCAAAATTTCACCTATATTCATAAGAAATGCTAGACTGAGGAGTCCCGTCTGTCAAAAACCTGCTGCAAGCTTTTGCTCTAAACTTCTTAACAAGTCACTTCTGCAGCTTTCTTCTTTACTACCAGAAGGAACAGTGGGTTTCAAGAGTAGGAAGAAAATAGGGAAAGGGTCTGTAATCTTCCAGAAGTCATGTTTTAGGCAGGTGGCAAACCTATTCCAATTACATGGACAGTATTTTAAATTTAAAAGACAGGTAACTTCCATGCGAAAGGAAATTTTTGCTCATGGACTTTTTATAGGGTTTAAGACTACTATAAACAGATCATCAAAGAAAGCCCCATAGGCATTGGGATATTTCCATTCTGCTTATTTTTTACTTAAAAGGTGTATGGGCAGATTTTGCCCTAAACTTTAAATGCAGTCAGAGTTGTTTATGGAAAAGAAAAAGTAGAGGACACTGTTCTCTATACTTAAACACTCCAGCAAATCAGATAAACACAGACAACTTATTTTACATATCCACTAAAAGACGTGACCTTCCACTCTCCTATGAATCTCTGGACAGAAATTAGGCTGGAAAAAGACTTAAAAAGGCTTAGATTAAATTTATACTCAACTGTTGGACGCTTCCCAGTATTCTCTGTGCCAATAAACTTCAAGACTATACTCCCTAACATCCCTGGCTGGTCTCCTGATGCCAATAAAATAATAAAAAGACAGTAATAACAAGCATTGTCATCCGTACATGACACTTATCCATGATCATTAGTTTTATAAGCGGCTACCCTCAGCAAGTTTTTCTGTATTACAAGAACCACAGCTGTCAAGATTATTTGCAGGTTAAATTTCTTCTTACTTAAATAAAGCACAGCTGCGTCAACACCCACAAACTCTTGTGAATGGTCCCAGAGTCATCTGGATCGGCACAGCCAAGGGGAGAAAGATTAACCAGCACTGTAGCAATAACGCTATTGTTCACGCAGGTCAAAAATGTATAGCCTGTGCAGTGTTTGTCATAGAAACAGCACAGCACGCTGGAACGGGCCCGACTTCTGACAAAAGGTACAAAGTCTTCAAGTTAAAAAAAAAAAAAGAAGTTCAATGATAAAAAAAAATGTAAAGAAACCCTGGCACGTCCTTGCAAGAAATCTGACATTCTAATCCACCCAAGTTCTGCAAATACTTCGAAGCTTAGATAAAAGGGGACTTGTCCTGAAAATATGTTCCATGTAGTCTATGCTCACATAAATTTCATGACAAGCTGAAAACAGGTTCCAGCATTGCATTCCAGGTCATTTCAACATAAAATAAAAGCAAGGAGCAGGCAACAGACTTGCCAGAAGCAGGAGACTTAACACTTTGCCTATAAAGAGATTTCAGGCTACAATTTCAGGGAATTTTTATAGAGTTAAAACACATAAAAGAACTATTTTTATTGAAACTCTCATATGGTGGTGTTGGTTTTTTTCTTCCCCAAAAAGAAAGGGAAAGAACACAATACATGTGATTTATTAGCAATATTCTCTAAACCAGGTTTAGCCAGATTTAATTTGTGATTACTACTTGAAAACAAGAAAGATAATAAATCATTTGTTCTACAGATGAGCAGTAGCAGCTTCTCAAATAGCAGTAAACGGAACTATGGTAAATCTGGAGTATTCGATGTAATACAAGCATTTCATAAATGTGTCAAAATACTGGGTTTCAAACAGAAGCGATCATCTTTATCAGAAGCAGGGAGCTGGGAAGCGTCTCAACATGTAATGCTTCCCAGCAAGCTATGGAGTTTTTTGGGATTTCACATTTCCATGAAAACACATGGAACACAAAGGCAATGCCACTGACTGTAACAGGGAATGAGCAGCTTTTTTTCCATGTTCAAAGTTAAAAGTTGCAAACAGATAGTTTTTTGGGCTTTCCTTTGTGTTTTCATAATGAATTATTATTGAAAGGGATGAGAAGCAATTTCATCCTCAACAACAGAGTGTGATGCTTTACTTCCAGTATTATTTAACGATCTGTGATATTGCATAAACAAAACTTCTGGAACGGTATGAAGGATTTTTCTCCCTACTTCCTCCTTCCCCCATTATCTATCATTAATAAGCATTATTTTTGCTTTGTGTGCTTTGGCAGACTGGCTATCTCCGGTTTAATGAGAAAAAGCCTGCAATGATAACAAGGAGAAACAATTCACGAAGGATATTATTTGAGACTAAGCTGAAAACAAGGAGATTAAAAGAGAACTCAGATATCTATAATGTATCAAGAAACTCCATCACACCCTTGCAAAAAGAAAAGATAAAGCAAAACTCAACTTCTGTATTTATAAGGAATAACAAACCTATCCGTATTTTAAATCTAACTCTGCCACCTTTTGCAGATATGACAAAATAACCGGCCCGAGATAAAATAGGAAGAAAGAACCTCTAACTCTAGCTATGTTCTTGTATGTTTTAAGTCCTAGAAATTGCCAGTTACTATCTTTCTATTTATGCACTATTTATGTTACTGCACTTTGTTTTTAAATCTACAGTTTTGTCTAGCCAGCCCCATCTTAAACCTGGCCAGTAAATGGCAATGTTTTCCTACTGCTATCGCTAATTTATAAATTCTTGCTCCACTCACAGTAATAGAGGTTTATATTACCGTCCTCAGTGAAGCTGCAGCAGGATGAAGAGGACTCAGAACAGCACCAATGTCACTGCTGTGCTTCCTGTTCTATTTTCAGTCCCGCAGCTAGCCTCACACATTTCTAGCACCACGCTCTCTTCCCCAGCCAGCGCTTCCTTTTCTGCCTTGCAGCCTGTCCCTGCGCTCGCAGCGGCGGTGCTGACAGCGGCTGCTGGTGTGTTCCCATCAACGTGGGAGGGACGGTTCCTGACTGACCGTTTTCGGCAGTAAAACTAGCTGTTGGAGAAGATGTAGGAGGTCTGCTACATTTTAAGCCTGCTTCACATGAAAAGAAAAAGAACTGGAGAGCAGCCGTGCCTGCGTGTTCTCGCAGTCTCATTTTTACTACTGGATTACTGCTAAAATGTAAACATAAAGGATGAAGTGAAAACCAAATTAAACAAGATCTTTCATCTGAATAATGAAAGTCTCAGAAACTAAACTTCAGAGCAGAATTACACTTCTCATAAAAATCCTAACTCTTTTTGCATTCGAAACCAGTTATGTTTATCTCTCTCCACAGTGTTAAGATTTCTTACATATTTACACTTACGTTCTTTGCCCAGGAAGAAGGAATAAAAACAGAGATGATTGATACTCAAATACAGCCAGCCTTGCCGAGGAACTTTTCCTTTCCAACAGCAGCAGGAATAATAGGTGATCAGTTTCTCCGCTTCAGGAAAATTAAATCTGGACTCAAATTTCACCAGGGCTTCTCGGAACTTTTCAGGGTCTTCCTCCTGCTCAGCAAGCTTACTGCTCGTTTCCTCTGCAATCAGAGCCTGATTCAATAACGAGATAACATATGATAAATCTACAGTATTCACATTCAAGCAAGTTACTACAAGCTACTCATTCAAATTTTAATAGCACAGCTCTTTCTGAAAAATAATTTCCAGCAGATTTGCAAATCTCACAAATGGATACATTTCTGCAGTGGTTGCATCTCATACATTTTGAATGCTTCCAAATCAAGACTTATAGGATTTTGTTTTATTTTGTTTTGTTTGGGGGGAGTTTGTTGTTTTGTTGTTTTTCAGTCTATCTGGCAAAACCACATATTTACAGTTTCATTACAACTTAGGATTGCTGGGTTTTGCTGTATTCAGAGAAAAGATACAGGAACGTTTTTGTATGCTGACCAGCACTATTTTGCTATGAAGAAGCAATGCAGTAAGACATCAATAACTTGTAACACACTCTAAACCATTATAAATGACTTCAAGAACATCTCCATGGATATTATAATCAAGTGCTGAGAATTTTAATAGCAGTATTACAACAAAAGAGTTAGGCAGAGGACAGAGTCTAAAACCTGGGCTTAAATTAAGTAATGAAACCTGAAGAATTTTAAATATCCGCTGTGCTAGGTGATCAGCTGCCACAGCACTACTGAGAAAGATTAATTTTATTCAAGCCTGTCAGAGCACTTAGATCCATGTTCTGTGCCAAGAGCAAGCCTCTGCACCATGAGCAGAAGCAGGCACAGCAAGTTTAACCTTTCAGCAAGGTGCAGCATGCCAAAATTGCTTTTTAAGATAGCAGGATAAAAACTAAGATTTGCACAGCGATGTTTTCTCTCTCCTCCCAAAGTTCAGAACCCACTGAGATCAAACATATAGCAGCAGGGTTGCAATTTGCCAGAAACATTTATGTTCCCATATATTTTCTGGACCAAAACAGTGGGTATAAGAGTGGAGAGCATCTCACTGAATGAAACTCTTACCAAGGAGAAGCCTGCAGCAGGACCTGACTTAGAGCAGTGCCCATGAGACTTGCATCACTGCCAGCCACTGACGAGTTCCTCTTGGATCATGTGTTTTCTTAAAAGCAGAACACTGGAGGCCACGCTTTCTAAGTTTTACTGCATGTGCTGGTATTATTTTAAGCCTTGTCTTCATCAACCGATTCCCCTAAAATTTTTAAATTCTACCTTTACTCTTCTAAAAAGATGCTCACTCAGACAACATGCAGCTAGCCAGCACCTTCACTGCAGTGCAAGATATTTTTCACCCACATCAGATCAAGATGAATTGGGTTTAAAAGTCACATCGTGGGTGAGGTGCCTGCTCAGATGGGATATCCTCCTGTTCCCCGTGGAGGCAGAGTCTTACCGTTGCGATGCCAATGGTAAGACTTGGCCAAAAGAAGAGTCCTTACTGTACAAGAACCTGCTACCTCTGTAGTACTGTTTGAAAATGCAGTGGTATAAATATTTTCCAGCTTTGTACGAGTCTGCCTGGAAACAGATTAGTGAGACCACTGATAAAAATCAAACGTGAAGAAGAAAAGTAGGTGCTTTTGATGATTAATTGCATTCAGGATGAACAGGAGCTAGGTCAGCACACAAAAAAATAACAATGTTTTGTTGGACAAAACCAAATATGACTGACAGTAACTTCCTGACATTATTTCTAAAACATCACAAGTAGTTGGGCAAAAGTAAGGCAGTTTCCTTACCTTTACTTTCCCTTTGACAAAACTAACAATATCTTCTTTATTGTCAAAAACAGACAAAGTATGGAGCAAGTTTTGTTCCAGCCATTCCCAGTGCTGATTTATCTCCTCCGCAGTGGCACCTAGAAAGTTAAAAAGTAACACATTAAAACTCATCCTACAAAATCAAAAGGAAGAAAAAAAAAAAAAGAAGTAAAAAATGTACTATTTTGTAAGAGAACATGAGAAACTGAACTTTCAACCTCAAAACTCTTAGTAGCAAACAGGTCAAAAAGGTCTAATTTGTAACAGTATAGCCAGAGAAAAACAGAAACCTTATTGTTTTAGGAAATTAGTTCTAGTGCTTTTTAGTTTTATCTTCTCAAGCGTTCTCAGCCAGCAAACGCTGCATTAAAAGTCGAAGCAGAAAAACCAGCAAAACCTCTTACTGATCGGTTAGAATACAGCTTATTTTGACATGGCATTCCTCAAGCCGCCACCATAAACTGCTCTTTTATGTATTGTTCCCCAAGGTCCCTGATCTTCCTTTCTCCCTCCCTTTGTATGGACATGCACACACACAACTGTCACACAAGCATGCACACGACATAGTTGTAATTTGCATCCTATCTGAAAAGTTTTCTATAATACTTAAGTATCTAAAAATAAAGGAGTTTGGGTCAAGAACACCTAGAAGGTCTGCAAGAGCACAATTTTACAGTTTGGGGGAGAAAAACAGTGAACAGAAAATCCCTGAAAGATAAAGATTTTCCAATTTCATGTGTTCACTCTAAGTCCAGGAACACTATTTCAGTCATTTACTGAAATAACCTATTCACTGAAGAAACCTATTTACTTTGGTTGCTTCTGCTTGAACCTGAACTGCTGCTGCATCTCATTGTGACAGAAAAGTTAGTGCAGGAGAGGCAACACTGAGGAGGATTAAGGGAAAATCTGAGCACTCTAGCTCTTACCAGTCAGTGGTTAAACATTACATGGGGAAAAAAAGTAAAGGCAGACTAAGTTGTTTATTCTTATGCCTTATTAGTGGAAGAAAGAAGAAAATTAGGTTGACGTAAGAGACATACAAAAATTATAAAATTAATCTCAGATAGAAGACCCATTATCTCAAAATCTGATTTGTGTGTCCATCGGAGATGCATCCCATCGCTTCACAACACAAATGATAAATTTAGCTAAGAATTTTCCACCCTCCTCTGCTCCATTTTCCATAAAGAATGCCAAGTGGCAGGGAAACTTTCCAAGCTTTAACTTCCTTGACAGGAAGGTCTTGCGATGGAACTTCATAAATATCATTAATCAAGGTTAGATTTTTAAAAAAATCAAGAAAGAAGAGACACTTAAATGGCCTCTTTGCAAGGAAATCAGATTATATCAATTGTTAAGGACACCAGAAACAGTCGTTTTGTATTGAAATGGCTGCACAAAGAAAATACTGAGTTGATTGTGTATGTCTGGGATACCTGAAAGACAACAAATATATGGGAGGGCTGGTGGGCTACCTCTTGGGAAATAAGAAGCAAGACATCTTTCACTGTAGCATCCCCACATGTAGTGGTTGTCCCCCACTGAGGCTACTGCTCTCTTTCCTGCCTGCATTCAGGTACCTCCAGAGGTTGTGCTCAGATACTGAAAGATCTCTTCACCCCTTTTATTTGGTCAGGCTTTTGGACCCTTGAGTTTTGGGACCATTCTTTATTTGTAATTTACACTGCTTGGCTTACTCTTAAAGTTATCCTGTGATTTCACCCAAGCCTTGACAACTTTCTCCTTATTCCTCTGCCCATGCCAATGCTCTGCACAGCACTTTGTTCCACCTTGTATGTAACTTCTTTATGTGTCTGTGCCAAATGTGTATTCAGTCTAACCACTGCCTCAACTCCTCATATTCCCTTCTTTAAACCCCTCTGTCAGCAATCCCTTGCTGTCCCTCTCCTAAATGCTATTTCACCTGGCTGTTTCCTGTGGTTCTCCTTTGCCCACATGCCTTCTGAAAGGAAAGACCTAAGTGGATCTGCACTAGGGCTGGGGTTAAGGTTTTTGTTTCGCCTTGCTGCTGTAGGATGACTAACCATCTGGGCTGAAACAGCTCTGCCAGAACAAGTGTGCTGGGCATGGATCAGGCTTCCTAGCAGCCCTCAGAGACTTGCAAGAGTCTGTAACACAGATATGACCCTTACGCATTAATTATCATTTCAGTCTGCAGCTCCTGGAACACAGGAGCGCCAACATCCAATTGGAAAATGTCGTTTTAATTAACTGCCTAATGACATGATGGCTATCCCTAATGCAGTTACAGCGGGAGACTGGAAGGAGTTGCTAGAGCTGCTCCTTGTCCTTGCTACATAGCAGGAACTTAATTTGACTCTCTGCCCCTTCCAACTCCAGTAACGAGACCCTAACACTGTGTTTATGCAAAGCAAAGAGCTGGGCAAGCAGCGATGGCCACTTCTGTGCTGGGGCTCCTGCAGGGCCCCAGGGAGAGGAGAAGTCCCGTGCAGAGCTGCAGCTTTCTAAGAAAAGGGTCAGGTCATGCTGTTCCTCCAACTGCTGCTGCCAAAGCCCGTTCTCCCCTGGATGCTCACGTCAGGGTTTCACAACAGAGATATTACTCAGAAACAGCTCCAGCTATCGTGGTTCTTAATTTCTGTGCAGCTCTGGCAGCGGCGTACGTGTCATGCCCTTACGGCATACAAAACAGATCCCTCTGCCTTCCACTCCATTACCGTAAATCTTGTTTTCTCAGTGGTGAGCATTCATTTAAGAGGGCAAAAGAGAATTCTAGAAAACATTAATCAAGTAAGTTCATCGCAGCAAAACCCTTAACGGTTCCAGCCAGGCAAGCTTTTGATTTGTAGTTCTTTTAATATAAAAAACCTTTGGGCAAGAAGAATGTGGACAGGGCTAAGATCAGTCCCTGGAAGGAATATTACATACATTCAAATGATTAAGAAGCCCTTGACAGCAACACTTACTTTTACAATGAAAGCCAACCAGCTTCATCAGAAGACTAGAACAGCATGAAGCTCTTAAATTTCTCCAAGAGGTAGCATTATTTTTTTTTTTAAAAAGGGAGGGGAGGTGGCAAGGGGTGGGGATATCAAGCACAGAGCAATTGCAAAACCAAGAAAACCAAGCCACAACAAAAATAGAGCAAGCAAACTTTACACAAGCTTCTTTACACAAGCCTGGCACAGGAAAAAATCCCAATATCAATGGGGAAATGCAGAGGGACCTCTGCTGTAACCAAGGAACAAACGTTGAATGAGCTTGTACAGGGGCAGGGTGCAAATACTCAGATTGCTCCTATCATTTGAGGGGCTACTGTGCCAAACAGCTTCAACAGCATGTCTATTAGCTAACTATTTCATGGCTTGATCCATGCAAGACAGGAAAGGAAAACCTGCTCTAAATTTCAATGCTAGGATTTTGCAGACTGGAGAAGAACGGATGAGAACTGCAAACTGGTCAAATAAGGACTGTAAAGTGTTCGTTCAGGTGACCTTTAACATGCCTCAGTAAGGTTGCTGCAATTCCCATCCACATCAATTTCCTGAAGATGGGTTTGACTTCCAAAAGTTGCAGAAAAGGAATTAGTGCAGAACAGACCCAGCAGTTAGACATTCTCCCCTGCCAACTCCATTTATCACCTACCTCACGTAAGATCTTCTAAGCGTTCCAGTTATACTTGATTATAATCAAATGTTGCAAGGCATTTCACAGTTAGCAAGCAAAAGACAAGACTGATGAAAGCCAAGACTAAATAGCTTCTTGCTGTAAGGAACTTTCACTGCCGTACAAAAAGATAAGCATACGAGCAGAACCACACCATTTTGCAACAGATGGAAGATTAACGCTAACACCCTCACCTAAACAGGCTTTCTATCGAAACTTCATTTTCCCAGCTAACGTTTTCTCATGATGAATACTTGGGACTCTAACCAAAGGTTAATTTGGTTGTTAAATGAGCTATAGCCGAGAGCTTCACACCCGCACACCACCAGCTGGGGTTACCTTGAGCTTCTTGGACATGCAGGTGCTGAGCATGCTCAGAATCGGTTCGTTTTTTTTCGTGTGTGACTCACCAATAGCTATGGCCCAGTAAACTTCTGATCCGCTCAATAACTCACCACAAGCAATGGCAGAGTAAACCTGCGAGCCTGGGACTTGCAGCAAAATTCGGAAGGGCGCGACACGCGCGTTCGAATCCAGCACGGCATCCAGGGCTCCCACCAGGCGACCTGCGGCCACACACATACACAAAAGGGGGAGAAAAAAAAAAAAGAGAATTAGAGCCAACTTTCACGGCTGTCAGTTCTGCAGCCCTCCAGTCTTTTCACACCTCAGACCAGCAAATTAAAATAGAGAACTTAACAATAGTCCGGTGTGGCAATTCACACAGGCTCAAAAGGCAAGAGGCAAACCAGATCTGAAGATCAAAAGCAGAAGAAGCGATTTTGTGTTTCCTCTTTTGCCTCATGTGTACGTACATACAGCCACAGAACTGCAGCCTTCCTGGGGGAACCGGAGAGGTTACCGTGCCGGCCCCTGCTCTGGAGCTGGATCAATGCACCTGTGCCATAAACCGTGTTCATCTAACCTGTTCTTCAAAACCTCCCACAACCGAGATGCAACCACCTCCCAGCAAGCCCCTTCCACTATTGCCATGAGGTATTCTCACAGCAAAAACAAACAAACAAGGCAACCACCACAATCCTGAACTGTCTCGCTGGAAATGAATCCTGCTCCCCAGAACACGGAGAGTAATTGGTCACGGATGTTTTTGATGTTAATACTCGACATACTGAAAGAGTATCAGCATCGTTCCCCGCTGTTTGATGCTTTCTCTTGTCCTAAAGAAACCCCAGTTGCCTCTCGTCTTCCTTACGGGTCATGTGTGTGAACCAGCTCATTGTTCCTGAGCTTATCTCTAAGCTGACGCTCAGAACTGGACGTGATGCTGTGCAAAGAGCACAAACCACCTCCTGTATCTCGCGTACCCGTAACTGTATCCAAGAAAGCTTGCAGGAGTATCCCACTGCAAACTGGCACTTGACTTAAAGAGTGGTAAACTAATTTCTGGGAGTTGGAGCAACTGCAACCAGCCAGCGGGAGCTGCTGGCCTTTCCCCTTACCTCCTCCAGCAGGCAGAACCAAGGTATGCAAGGAAAAGTCACTCAAGTGCCACAATTTGCAAGCTGGCATATTAAAGTAACTCAGCATTGGGTATTGGCTCCCATCACTTACAAAAATTGATTTGTTGCATCTACAGCTTTTCGTCAATGCTGCACTTTTTCTTTGCATGTTTAATTTTTCCAAGCTAAACGCTGTATTTACAGCTGTAGTTTTGCTCCTTTGCCATCGATTCAACACCAAATGAACCGGCCAAAAGTTTTGCCAGCCCTTGGCGTCACTTTCAGTTTTTATAATTGCATTCAGCCAGCCCGTTATCTAAGTGATTAATGGGAACAATAAAATGAGACCTACAAAGTCCTGGTGTGCAATGCCTCCTCACCCGGACAACAAGCCACTGGTAATTAATTTGAGTACAGCACAAGAAAGCAGCAGTGTAACCACTTTCTGGTCTAGGAGGTGTACAAATCGCATGCGAATGGCACCAAAAACCTTCCAAAAGCAAAGGTAATTACATCACCTACTTCCTCCTTGCATTCACACATCCTGGTCATGCCTTCAAAGCCAGGCAGACGTTGGACACGAAAACGTTTTAGATGTAGACCGTGAGATACTCAGCAACAACTCGCTTCTCAGCTAAATGCTCATCGAGATATAACACCCATATGTTCAAAATGGGGACCCGAATTTGGAGAAAAGTACCTTATAAGATACCAGAAAATGCTACATGCCCTTCTGTAACTGCAAGACCAAAAAACTAATAAAACCATCCAAGTATTAAAGGTAGCAAATTATCCGTGCTCACAGAAAACACAGCATCAGCTTCGGTGCACAGTCCTCAAAATAGCTGGATGAAAGCCTGTAGGATAGGATCAAAGGATGCAGAGCACAAAACTCTGGTCTACCTTTCAAATTGCAAAAAACTTGAGACATTACAAGAAAAAAAAAGAAATTTACGAAGTGCTGTTCATGATTTCCCCTGATGATAGTGCTAGGAGAAAGATTTCTTTTTTAATTTCCCTAAAGTCACTGAAAAAAAAAAGTCAGCTAATAGTTAGTGCTATGAAAATCCTGTAAGAACACTTAATGAACATCTGATTCATGAAGAACTTGTTTTCAGAAATTACAAAAAATTGAATCAAAGTACAGAAGGAGCTGCTAAATTTGTTTTTACTTCTTAGCCTGTGCAAAATTAATTCCCTTTTCTGTTCCTGAATGACTGACAAGAAAAACCAATTCCTCTTCTCATTGTTTACTTCTGCTTACAATTTCCATCTTGCTTATCAACTATTACCAAAAAAAAAAAAAAAAAAAGAAAAAGCTTCCCCCTTCAACCAAGAACCATGCAAACAAAAAATCGTGTCCCTTGCATAAATTACCCATAGCTACAACATGAACCAAGGTCTGTGCTATTCTGCTGCTTCTGCATCCAGAATAGAGCCCAAGCAGCAAGCTGGTTCAGTACAGCCTCATGACTACAGTTTAGCATCCTCACTTCTACACAGGGTCAGCCTCGTGTGGAATTGGTGTACGAGTGCCAAAACATGAAGGAGAGACTGAGAGAAGCAGAGTGGGGGAACAAGACCTTCCAAGAGTGTATTTGCAAGGGCATAAAAAGGATTCAACACTAATAAATACATCCAGGCTGACCACAATTTACAGAATCCCAGAATCATCTAGGTTGGAAGAGACCTCCAAGATCCCAGAGTCCAACCTCTGACCTAACATTAACCAGTCCTCCACTAAACCATATCACTGAGCCCTACATCTAAACGTCTTCTAAAGACCTCCAGGGATGGTGACTCCACCACTTCCCTGGGCAGCCCATTCCAATGCCTCACAACCCTTTCGGTAAAGAAGTTCTTCCTAACATCCAACCTAAACCTCCCCTGGCACAACTTTAGCCCATTTCCCCTCATCCTGTCACCAGGCACATGGGAGAATACAGCAACCCCCACCTCGCTACAGCCTCCTTTAAGGTACTTATAGAGAGTGATAAGGTCGCCCCTGAGCCTAATTTAGTGGAAACTGAAGTAGAATGAAAATGACTAAAACTAGAGGCAAAAATTTTTAAGTGTAAGTTGTCTCTTATTCACTTGGAGTAACACCGAAGCATTAAACGACCAAAAAATCCCTGGACAAACACGCAAGAAACTTGACACAATTCACTGACTTTGTAACATACTTTGAAAAATACCTAGCCTGTGAGCAAGCACCTTTCTCATTCTTCCACAGAAGGGCCTCTCATAAAATATATACAGGGTCTCTTGCTCACAGATATACATAAATTATACAAGGGTTTTCTGGTGCACATGCTGATGCATTTGTATGCCTTCAGCTAGGCTGAAGCAGACAAGTGACAAGTGACAGTGAAACCCGTTATACCTATAGGACAGTCAAAAACTAAAAGGATTCAGAAGCAGAGGGCATAAAGAGAGAAAGACTGCTGCATGGGTTTCTTTCCCAAAGCTCCCACAGATTTTTGTTTTGTGGGACAAGGCTTGTGGCAGGAACTTAAACTTCCAAGTACCTCTTTCCCCTTACATGTCACTCTACCAACTTCTCGTCAGCTTTTTGACCTCCCAAGATGCAGAACTATTTCAGGGAAGCAGCTAACTGTGCAGGGACTGCATTTCGGGAAGCCGCAGACACAGGTTTGAAAGGACGTCTGCTAAAGAGTACCAAGAGAACATCGCAGGTTCCTCAAAAGGGGCAAGGTTCTTCACACCTAAAGGACACCCCCAGGATAAAATTCCTACATACATCTCAGGCCTAATGTATGCTGCTGACAAATATGAAGGAGGTGGCAGAAGTGGAAAAGGAAATTTTTGAAATAGCTTTATTGAAATGACACATTTTGCCTCAATATATCAATCACTCTAGCTGCAAGCTGGATTTTAGACAGAGGGAACGTCTGCCTGTACCTTTTCAGAAGAGAGCCTATCAATCAGAACTGAAAAACTTAAATAAACTCAAGTTTAAAAATTAGCAAGGAACCATTCTGTAACAGGTAGGTAGTGTCTCCCTTGTACAGAGGTCAATCTGTAACTAAGTGGAATGCCAGCAGGATTTCGTGCACCGTATAATCAGATTTTGCTATCCAAGGAAATACCAACTGAGTGATGTAGAACAAACTTGTTGAGCATTTTTTCACTGACAAAAAAAAAAAAAGTCAAGGTTATTTTATAAAGAACTGGCTCTCGGATGCATCAACAAAAGTGCTTCACACTTCTTTTCATCTTTAAAGACAAATTTCCTTATACCCCCACAGAAAGATAAGAGATCCCATTACAAGTTATTCCGTGTCATGCCCATAACTAATCTAGACAAAGGAACATGCATACAGTAAATTAATCAACTGAAACTGGTTTATGAAATGGTTTGTGTTGGAAGGGACCTTAAAGCCCATCTAATTCCACCCCCCTGCCATGGGCAGGGACACCTCCCACCAGCCCAGGTTGCCCAAAGCCCCATCCAGCCTGGCCTTGAGCACCTCCAGGGATGGGGCATCCACAGCTTCTCTGGGCAGCCTGTGCCAGGGCCTCACCACTCTTTGAGTGAAGAAATTCCTCCTTACATCTAATCTAAATCCACCCCTTTTTTTTAGTTTAAAACCATTATCCCTTGTCCTATCACCACACTCCCCAACAAAGAGTCCCTAGACCATCCCTCTTACAGGCCCCCTTTAGGCACTGGAAGACTGCTATAAGGCCCTATAGATAAAAAATATAAGATATATAGATGTAAAATATAAGTCCCTGTAGATATAAAATATCTATTACTTCCACCTTTTAGGACAATGCTCAAGAGACAACCCAAGACACTAAGAGTTATGCCTAGCTGAACAGCACACAAGTAAATGTACCCCCACACACACATAGAACAAGGAGACCATTTCTGCATGCCTCCATCATATTTTAAAGACCTTAAAGGGAAACTTTTCAGAACTACTCGAATGCCTTCCCATACATGGGCTGGTCACTTCAGCAGTAAGACAGAAGGACTTGGACTGATCATTTAGGAGTCTAGGCCCCATATATTAATAAAGTCCTCAAAAAATCAGGCAAAAGAGCAAAGCCACTACAATTTATTTGCACAAGTAAAATAAAAAAATAAGAATCAGAGTTAAATAGAAGGCTAAGTCACAAGGAAGATAGCAATATCACCATACTGTGCAATGTTACCGTTGAGGTCCTGGTCCCCAAGGCCATTTGCTTAACACAAACTTGGACATCCATCACAAAGCATGGGGTGACATACAGTGTAGTTCAAAGGCAACGTAATACACAGGATCTTCAGTCAGCTGGTAGGAAACTCTGACAGTGCTTTTAAAATGTAGGGTGCAGCATGCACATGGCAAGGAGGCACCTCTTCCACCAATGTGCCACACTGCTGAACCTCCCCAAAAGCAGGTGCTTACACCCACTCTCCTAAAACCAGACAGGTCACACAGCAGTCAGGGTCCAACCTGCACTTTCAGCATTTTCAGTAATGGCTTTGGCCACCCTACAAACAAACAGGCCACAGCCAAAATCTGAAGCAGAGAGAAAACTGCCCTTCCAGCTCTCCTTGGTCTGCTTGAAAGAAAAAGAAGACTTGAGGTTTCCGTTGTACTATATAAACAGGCACAGCTGGACAGGCGTGCCTTAGTGTATCTGCCAAATCAAGGCATCCAGAGAAAATGGGCAGAGGATCACCACAGCACCTGGACCCAAATCTTCCTGCAGAGATGCCCAGTTCCTCCCCAGCGGATGTTCATCTCGGTTGGCACAGAAGCTGCAGGCAGCTGGGGCTCCGTCAGAAAAATGATAACATCAGGATGTCTCTGGGGACTGTGATGACTGGTGGCTGCTCTGGAGGACTACTCAGAAGAGGACCACCTATATTATGTCAAAGCCCTGCGTTAAGTACTTGCTCTCTTTATTGAATCAGGTAGGGTTATTTTTATTAGACACAACCACCACCGATGCTGGATTCAAGGATTTACGACGACAGCGACAGGCTCTCACCCCAGCACAAAGCTATAAAGCATGATGCATGCCTCCGAATGCATCCTTGGGAGCTCAGCACTGCCTTTTACCGCTGCTCACTACCTCTGCTCCCCCATCAGAAACATGGAGGCAAAAAGAAAAAGAAGTCTGGGAAATAAAAGCAGCAGCTTGGCAAAATGCATACTCTACTCAACAGGACGAAGTTCTTACAAAGAAGTGGAAGGAGCTAATGGTGCAGGTTGCTTCCCAGCAGATGCAGCTTTGCAGTGAGAGTTAGTAGCTACAAGTGGCACTCTTGGCTGCTCAGGCATGAGAATTTGGAAGGAAAAAAAAAATGTAGAAGAAGGGCAGTTTTCTTGCCCAGGGCAGGACTAGGAGATGAAATACCCTGAGGAACCCCTTGGCACATCTTCACCCTGATCTCCTGCATCTTGGCAGGGCAGCCACTCATCCCGTAGAGGCTGGACACAGCCCAGGACACTGGGTAGGGAGCTGCTGCTTGCCAGAGGTGGCTGCTCCCAGCAGAAACATCTGAGGCCTTCTCTACATCTTGATACGATCTTAAAGTTCAAACCACAGGTGTTTAGCAGGTTGTTACTTTCACTCAGGCCTCCCTAAAAGCTATGTTTATGTTAGATAAGAGCACCACGAGCTGTGAAGGCCACCAACTGGCTTAACGCCTTGGCTTGACACCGGACATTGTCTTGTTGGATTCTGCTAAATTATATAAACAGCTTTTGATACAATGCAGCTTCCAGACAGAGCATCTCTCAAGAGGCTTTCTTCCACCCTCCAAAATAAAAGCTACAGAACTTTTTTTGTGTAAGGTCATAAGAAATTTCAGCGTAATGGCTTAACGCTCCGAGCAGTTAACCTGGGGAAACACAAGCACTCAGGCCCTTCAATTCCTTTCAGTCTGTGCTTTGTCGGATCAAACACTGCCACTTCGTAATTTTTTTATTATTACTTTATTTATTTTTAAATCTTGACCATAATGGTACATTGTTTAATCACCGTCCCCAGCCTGCATGCTGGGCGAGAGCGCGGCCTGGCCTGGCTCCTGCGCCATGGCGACGCAGGGCGCGCTCGCAGCATGCCGGGCCAAACGCCTCACTTCTCTCCTCGCAACAAGTGTGCGTGGCTTTCTACCTGAAAACCTACAGGAATTGGGACATGCAAGCTCGCAGCTCCATAAATTACCCGACACGGGACGCTGCTCCAGGCACTGTGATAAAAAACGTGCCTCACACTGTTGGCAGGTGGCATAAATAACACTAAAGGGAACAGGCCAGTGTTACTTAAACTCTGCCACCACACACGCTCAATGATTTTCCTGTCTTTTTGTGGTCCATTTGGACTCCACAAGAGGAAAATAAAGAGCTGCTGTAGCTGCTGACTGGCTTACAGCATTGCACAGGCTGGTGGTCTAAACAGATGGGGCCCAGATCCCCCTCTCCATACACAGGTGCATCCCCACCTTTAAAACAAGGAGGCTGAAATACAGATAAAAACAGGCAGGCAGAAGGAGCCAGAGCAGCGCACAGTCAGGTGCAAAGCTGGGAGTCAGAAATGTGAGTGTTGAGCTTTGCAGGATGAAGCCTGGCCTCCCTGTTGCAACCCCTGCTGCAGGAGGCAGCCCCCAGGCCAAGCACTCTGCTGGGGAGAAGCCACCCGCATGGGAAAAGAGCTTGTAGCATGTTACTGGAAACATGAGGAAAAAAAATAAAAATGGAAAGGGTAGAGGAAAAAAACCTGCCGATCTGAATTCCAGCTGTGGGCAAGGCTAGATAACGTTTTGATGAGAGTTCAAGCTTTCAGTAAACTATTTGCATTTCCCCCTGTCCTTGTGCAAGGTTCCAAATAGCTCGTCCTTAAAATACAAAGTCATAAATACAGACACTGGGCACTAATAACTATCCTTTATTAGCATTGTTGATGTGTCATCTTCCTTTCCTCAATCTACTACATCCAAAATACAAGGGTTTTTTTTTGTAATTAGAACTCAAATTTAACCTTTGTCTATCAGTAGATACCAACATGCTTTGGCACCTTACACATATTTTCATCTGAAAAGGCAACTTTCCCTGATGTTGGTAGATGGATGGGTTTTGGGTTGTATCAGGACGGATCTTTCAATACGCTACTCACTTTGCCTTTTACCCCTCCAGAAGGTTAAAAATATATATATAATGCATTTGCTTTCTCTACTAAAAACCCAAGCCTTGACTGCATTTTTGACCTTCTCCTGTTAAGAGTGCAATAGATGAGAACAATCAAGCTGGGATTCCTGCCTTAGCCATGGGAACCTTCAACTTCTGTGGTCTCCCTCCTGCCTTTCTCTGAATGTACGATTTATTTTTTAGCCTGACCTTGGGAGATGAACAGGACTAATAAAAGCTGATGTATACAGGACAATTACAGTATTATTTGGACTGATGAGTATGAAAGAGGAGCAAAACATCTTTTGCTTTTTAATTCCCCCCTCAAAAAAGGGCAGAAAGCTTACCAAGAGTCATCTTGTTGTGTGCATTAAGATTTCAAAATCCAATCAAGGGGAAAACAAGGAACAGAGCTCTTACCATGTAATTAGTCAAGATCTCTACTCACAAGCAGGATGTGCTCTATAGATCAGTTTGAAAAACAGCACCCTGCAAGAACGCTATTTAGAAAAGAAAATAAAATAAAGATGGGGGGGTTACTCAACTACTGGCAATAGCTTAAGTGTATTTACTATACCTACCACATTTATTTTTATTAAAGGAATAATAAGGTTCAGATTCATATACAGAAGATGTTTCTTTTTGCCAGGATATGATTTGATATTTTAAGGTTGTGAACTGTAAGGGCTTATAAGATCTCAAGGAGAAACAGATTTCTCTGTAAAACGTTCATCTTCTGAGAAATAAAAAACATTTAGGACCATATCCATCTTAGAAAATGCCCTGAGATGAAAACAGTTGGAGGCTGTAAGAAAATCTGGGGGAAATATCATAACTGAATTTAAAAAACGGGTAAAACAAGAACAAAATATAATCTTTTATTGATCTATTTCAAGCAAGAAGAGGCACTGTACCTCAAAAAAATAAAGACAAAAAGCTGCTTGAAACAGTTTACAGACTTCAGAGTTTATTTTAAAATTTTATTTAGCATTATTTATAAAAGGAAAAAAATCACAATTACTTAGAAGGATCTTGAGTGCTTTTTATATACTAAGAGTGTGCAATGTGAAGTACTGTGTAAACAAACTGCAAAGTTAGCTGCTTGGAAAGAGTGAAAAGCTACTCTTAATCCAGTGCCCACAATGAAAACATTCCCAACAAGTCTCAGAACATGCAGCTTTGCTGTCAAAATGCACAAAATGAACCTGATCAAACAGGAAGGTGAGTGAAGCTTTCAGCACCCCCCAATAAAAACAGAAGTAGTGATTCACTTACATGCTGAGCCATTGTGCACTATCCTACCAGAAAGGATTTGACTACTGATGGCATCTGAAGCTTATCATTAACACGTAGCCTTGGAGCCAACAACATTGGCAAGTACCAGATCCAGCTAACTTAGACCTATTAATCGTGGCCTAATGACAAGTCTTTTTGTCATTATCTAGGGAGGTCTCCAGTAATGGTGAAAAAAAAAAAAATCTATAATCAACATAAATTAATGAGCAAATTATTTCAGGAAAAAAAAAAAAAAAAAACTGATTTCAAATTAATTTAAAAATTAGTTGCTAATTAAAAAATTCAGCTTCTCTACAGTATTTCTAAAACATTACCAATTTCCTTCTTGAGTCTCTAATCCAACAAAGGTCTCAAGTAGAGATCCAGGCTAACTGGCAAGTTAAACATTTACTCTAAAAACATATCCCTCAGGAAGACATGAAAAGAATTACTCCGGTCAGGTAATGAACAGTTAAACACCGCCTCCATCATTTTTTGTACCTACTGTTTGCAAACCTGCTGTACATTCAGCAACTGCCCTAGAAGACAAATCAAATAACAACAGCAAATATAGTCTCTCTCTTACCAACATCTGCTCAGAGTCTGAGTGAAACACACTACTCAAAGAAAGAAAGGCAGACATGGAAGGAAAACACTTTCCTGTGACAAATCTCCTCTAGTCCATCCTTCAGGAATTAAATCCATATAAAATATACCCTGCAGCTGTGCTAACTTGCTCTTATGTAAGGGATAAAATGCCCTGGGTAAGGAGAGAGAAGCGTCCTAGAAAAAAAAAAAACGCAACCATGAGAATAGGGCAATAAAACAGATGTCCTCTCGTAGGTTGAGGGAAAACATCAGGTTGCAGTAACAAGTAGAAGGGCAGCTCAGGTGTGGCACAATCCTGGCACTGCCATTTCACTCTGCCTACAGCAAGTTATGTCGGGTGGTCCACAGCACCATCTGCACACTCTGCTTATGAAACCTAAGTCTCCTCATTGTTTTTTTTTTTACCTTGTTGATCCCGGATGGACTGAAACACAGCTTGAGCATATGCAGCCCCAATGCAGGAGCTGAGAGACCCTCTCTGATGGAGTCACCTGCTTTCATGACACGTACAGGGTCTTTGCCTCTTTCAAACACCTACCCTTCTGCCAAGCCTCGCTGCAACTGGCCAAGGCTCAAGTGACTGAAGGGAAAAGAAAACAGATAACATTCTCACTTAAGCTTTGTTTCACCAGCAAAGCAAACAAAATCCAAGTTATGGCTCTCCGGCTTGGCAGACCATATTCTGAAATACAGAAACATTTCACTGACCTTCGTCTCCGTCCCTCTGGGCAGGTACCAGTAAGCTGGCTCTATGTTCACGTACAGCAAGAATCGAGACCCAAGCTCGGCACCAAAAGGAAACAGACTGAGCAGCCAAGCCAAACTGTTTCTCAGTACAGGTCTCCATTTTGATTGTCCCAAGTAAAGAATTGGGAAAAAATAAAAATAAAATAAAAAATAAAACCAGCTGCCTACCTCCAGCTATGCTTAACGCGCCTACACACTTGCTCTTTTGTTACAGGACTCTAATTTCTAATCCCTTCTTAAATACTGCTATTTCCAAACCGTTTCACAGACTGTCAGAACTTACAGCTCCCTCAGTAAATGTTTTCGGAGGCAGGAGCGGCTCGGCTCTGCCAGCCAAAAGAGATTTTGTGCAAGCCAATTCGGCAAAGCGATTCACCTGGACGCAAAGCGGGGAGCGAAACCGTGCGTTTTGGTGTACGCTCGTGAGCCTCCGCCGCGAGGAGTTAACAGTTGTGGGTCTGAGACTCATGATCGCTCCTGGACCCAAATCAAGCAGCTGTAAAAGGTTATTTTTAACTCTGGAAGCTAACCCACGATCACCAAGGGGTGGCCTGCGGGTTCCTGGCTTTGGAGGGGGGGGGCCGGGGAAAATCGTTTGCCTGAGGGTCCCGTCCGCTTTAGCAGGGCTGGCGTTTTGTTGGATATCTACTGCTAACCTGGGATATGGGGGGGCAGAACAAAGTTTTTAGGAAGCTGCGCTTGGGACAAACTGATAAAGTAACAGCGACAGTGTGGGAAGCGGCACCAGGGGCAGCGAGAGGTTGCGGGAACACCACAATCACACCCGGCAACTCGGGCTCGTTTCACCCGCCGTGTAAAACACCCACCGTGCACACCCCGGAGCAGCCCCCCGGGCCCCTAAATCTCCCTAAAAGCCCCGATTTCTCCCCCAAAAACCCGGAGCAGCCTCGGGCAGGGGCTCTCCAGCAGTGCCTCGGGACCAGCCGAGCCCGAACAAAGAGGCCGCTCCCGCCTCCCCGCAGCCTGCCCCGGCCCCGCCGGCAGCGGGCACCCCTCGCAGCCCCCTGCCCGTGCCCGCAGCCCCCTGCCCGTGCCCGCAGCCCCCCCGTGCCCGTGCCCCCAGGTACCCGTGAAGCGCCCTCCGGCGTCGCCGTGCCCCCGACGGCGCTGCAGCACGAAGTAGCCGCTGCTCTTCTGCGTGACCCAGAGCTTCAGGGCGTTCTTCAGCAGCACCTCCTCGGGCTTCAGCCACATGGCGACCACCCCTCGGCCCCGGGTCCCAGTCTGGGACCCCCCCCCAACCCCAAAAAGCCGCCCTCACATCGCCCCCCGCGGGCTGCGCCGCGCCGGCTGCCTCCGAGCGGGCCCGGCCGCCGGGGAGGGGCCGGAGGAGGAGCCCAGGGGCCGGGGGCGGGGACCCCCGCTTCCATATTCAGCATTTGGGCAGCCGGGATCCCCCCCAAACATGGGATTTAACCCAAAATCCCAAAGCTGAGAGGGCTCGGGAAACTGTGCCCTGAATTTCTGAGCTCCCTGTTCCCTGTGTCTGGGCGGTGGGAGGTGGGCGTGTGGACTCGCGTCCAGCTGCCAGTGGAAATATTGGGCAGGCAAAAGTGTGGTTTTTAACAGATTACCCCAATCTGGTAAACACGGCAGTGCCTGCGTCTTTTTACAATTTTGGTTTGAAGCATTGCTTTTGTCTCCACAGCCAGCGAGCGTTGCGAGCGTCCTACTTGTCAGACATAAAAATAAAGGCTATTAGATGGAGGAGATGATGGGCATCCACGTTACAAAGTCTTTAAAAATTAATGGGAGTGCAAGAAGGGGTTATTTCAAAGGCTCTTGCAGGATAAGAATAGCTCAAGAGTTTTCCCTTCCCCCAAAACTATCTTGAAGACATGTAACTTGGCTTTTTAATGCCCAGTGAGGTATTTCTTCTCTTTTCAGATAGTTGATTATTAACTTCCATTCTTGTTTTGTTTTGTTTTGCTTTTTACATTCAGCTCCATTTTTTGAGCACACTGGTTTGAGTCCTAAATGGGAAGGGGACCAAGAGGACTGCTGACCTTTGAGTTGCTTTAGACCTCGAGAGCTACACAGCGTGTTTCAGCATCCCATGTCACGCATGTTGCCTTCAGTAACGCCGTCGTGAGATCTGCCGAGCACTTCTTCAAAGTCACAGGCTCTGTAACCACATCAAAGTCGGCCTGACAATCATTCGTGGAAGGAGGTTGACAAAGAACCTCTCAGAAGTGGCTTAGGAGAGGGGAAAAAGGGGGTGGATGCTGATGCTCCTGAGCCAAGCCAGCCTGAAGTCGTACAGTGCTCAGCAGCTGCCGTGAACTGCCAGCTCAGGGGTTTTGGGCAGTCCCCGGCCCTTGTTGTGGCACGGCCCAGGTTTGTTCATACATGCTGCTCCTTGGGCTCTTTCCTGCCTCTCGTGACCTCTAGCAGAAGGGCAGCCACAGACGGGGAAGCAGAAGCACAGCCGCCTTGGCACTGAACTGGCGCCAGCAACCTCGAGGTCAGCGGGGGTTGCGGGAAGGAGCTGAGCATGCTTGTTGTAATATTTAACCAAGAACCTGCAAGGAAAAAGCCCACACACATGTACGTCCCTCATCACCAAATGACGCAGCCTCTACCTGCTAAATGGAAAGCCTTTGGCAACAGCTGATGGCAGGTTTGTGTCCATGGAGAAAGCCCTGCAGTCATGCACTGGCTCTTTCCATTCTGTGTGAACGGGATTTGGGCCTGAGGCTCCCCTGAAATCTCACGTGGAGCAATAGCTTTGTATCACTGGTGACTGGAGAGGTAAACAAAACCGGAGAGGATGGGAATCTGGTAGATTATCAGACACAAAACTGCATGCTGTGAAGATATACACCTTGCTCTGCATTTTATTACACAGTCTAGGAGAGAGCGGAGCTATCTCACACTGCATTACACAATTGCCCGAAGGTACTTAAGCTTAGCAGGCTGAAAAAAATAACTTCAGAAATAAATTAAGATGTAACTGAAAAGAAAGAACTGAAATAAAATGAGGTTTCTGGCCTGCATTCGGTTTATTTATAATGCTGCGTATCGCTGCTACATTTAAGCCACAAAGAGCAAAAGACAGGGAGTCTGCCTTTCAGAGTGCACTGGAGCAAATAATCAATCGCACCTGAAATAAACTGCAGCTTCAGAGGGAGCATCATAAACTGCATAGCTCCCGAGGCTCTGAGACAGCGTATAAAGGGAGCAGAGGGAAGTCATGGGGAAAACGTTGCCTTCTCCTCTTGCTTCTTTCACTGAATTCCTTCCTAACCCCTCTTGGCTCATCTTTTTCATCCATAAAGCACACACGTTACTTTTTCTCTCAATATTACCAAGGTGCTCAGAGGAGGTGGATTCCTTGCATGTATAAAATGAGCTGTGCATCTGTGGGCAGGAAACAAGCAGCCACCACGGTCTGGCTCTCCTGTTTGTCTGGCCACCGTGGAGAGTCCCAAAGCATCTGGACATTGGTGGGTGCCGACTCTGGCAGACCAGTTGTCAGCAGGCATCTTGCTTTTCATAGTCACGTCCCCTGGAAGCCACACGCCAATTTGGACGTCCAGAGCCCTGCGGCTGAAACCATTTGGCTCCCAGACAGCAGAAAAGAGATTTTTCTGAAGGACTGAACCACATCTCTTCAGATTCTCCGTATTAGTACTTGGCTGGGTTTGGAAAAGACCTTATCTCCCTGAAGTAAGGAGCAGCCATGCACACTTGGTCAGCACCCAGCAACAGTTTTAAGCACTCAGCACCTTTAAGCTCTCAGGCTCACCTTCGAAAGGACTCTCAAAATCCATCCCCAGTGCTAAGACTGCCAGGCTTTCCACGTAAATTGAGATTGTGTTTCCTGCGTTGTAGAGCCAAATCGCCTTCACAGACCGGGCAGATAGCAATCCTCTTCTACCCAAGTCTGAAGGGACCGTGCTTGATATATCATATTAATTTCAGAGTACTTCAGTGCTTGAACGACGTAGATCTAGTGGAGACAGATTAAGAAAAGAACAACAGAAGTGATTAAAGGTTCAAAGCTGACTTGTGAGCTCAGACTGGGTGTATTTGATGTATGTGCACCTTGGCTGAAAGTGACAACTGAAGTGTAGCACAAAATAGCTGCCTAAAGTATCAGTGTGTTAAACACAAAGACAGAAGATGATGTATTTACTGTGTTTAAAAAACAACTCACTAAAGCAGTAAGGGAGACTTTTATTTAATTAAAAAAAAAAAAAAAAAAAAAAAAAAGAAAAAAGGAAAGGTTAGATACTACGAAAATCCTGCTGACCGTAATTTTTTATTTTTTCTTACTGCACTGAATAGTGTACCAAGGGACCAGAGTAATTTTAGAAATAGTAAAAGATGGATCGTTCTCTCTAATGCAACTCAGGGATCTGATAGATTAGGCAACTGAGTAAATGCCTCCCGTGCCCAGCTAATGACTTCCTTCACTACAAGAAATCCCCTACAGGAGGGGATTTTTTAAGATGCTCTGAAAGGCCTCTGCAAGGTTTTTCTCATCAGACACCTTCCCAGACATCATCCTGTTGGAAAGGGGCCATGTTTGCTTCTCACTTGCAGAAAGTCCACTTCAAATTTGGCAGAAACAAGAGGGCCTGAAGGGAAATCACAGTCATTCACACGGAGCTCCCATCTCCTGGCAGCGGGCCTTCGTCGAAACCATACTGCAAAGACCCTTCCTTCTGGACGTATCAGATCCTGGGAATCTGCAAAAAATATATATTTCTTGAGCTTAGATCCATTAAAAAGATTCAAACACGAGACACGCTTGAGTTTTAAAGGATCCAGGGGATGGTAAAGGTACTCCAGGTCTTCTGCACCGAGGACTGCTGTGGAAATGCTGGAGTAGTCTCAGCTGCAATGTCCTGTAGCAACGGGATTGCAGGAGCCTGTTCATGGTTACAGGTCCATGTGTTTTTGTCTTCCCACCTCTTCTGGTAAAGTAGCAAACTGTTATAGCCTGTAATTAGAGGCTTATTTTATTATCTCTGATTAAATTAATGCCCGTGCAATAATGAAGACATAAGGAGATGTATACGCTCTCAGGAGCAAGCGTAATTAAGCTACAGGCTACACTGCAAAAACAGATTAGAGGTCTTGACTCACGGTTTTGTGCAATAATATTTCATGTTTTTTTCCTTGTCAACAACATCGTAGGGAGCATTTTTATATTTCAGCTGGCAAAATTCCTTCCAAAATCTTTTGATGAGCAACTTAGGTCAAAACCACCCAACGTGTTTTTGGTGCTGATTTCACGTCTTGTCTTACTTCCAGCTTCGCTCCCTGACTTCCAGTTGCAGATCCCACTTCTGCAATTTAGGACTGCCAAGCCTCTTCTGGGAAGAAGGTGATTGAGGGGAAACCCGAGCAGCGGTTTCACGACACCCCTTCTGCAAAGGAGAGCACAGAGAGGATCTCTCTTCACCACGGCTTGCCAAACACCCTTGGTAAATGACCCCAGGCAGCCAAGAGAAGAGGCAGTCGGTGGTATGATGGGAAGAAGAGGGTACTTCTCATATTCCCAGCCAGGACACCCTCCTTGCCTGTCTTGCAGGGGCCCAACCCCTTGTCTCAGAGTTATTTTCATTCTCAAGGACATAGCTACAGACAGACCCATCTTCACGGGACTTTTCTATATTGCCCACTTTGACACTGAAATCAGATGCTGAAATTGTGCTGGAACGAAAGGACAGGAATGCCCAGCCCCAAAAAAAGAAACTACATTCCAAGAATACCATTTGCTTTTGGCACAGGATAGTTACTGTATTGTAGTGGGAAGGGGAGAGCTCGCCTCCCAGAATATGTCGGCACTCCTTAAGGAAAATGAAACAAGCAGAAAATATTTTTGATAAATAAGCCGTGCTAAGCACGAGGGTGGCAGAATCAGAGGTGAATGTGTAAAGGCTCTGTGAGCTGTGACAAGGTGAAAAGCCCAGAGCAAAACCCCACAAACTGTGTTTCTGATTGCTGTTTTTCTAATTGCAATTTTCTGCGTAGAAGTGGTGGTTTAGCCGGGAAAGCAAATGACCTTGATAAGAAAAGGTATTGCTGAGCTAACACGCCACTTAAAGCGTGGCTGCTGGCATTCACTCGTGCGGTACAGTCTCAAAGGAAGCCTGAAGTGGAGAGGCCAGGCTTAATAGCAACTTCCTCCAAGGCTGTTTCCTGATCCAAAATCCCTGTACTGTTTCAGCGGTCAAGATCAAAAAGTCTTCGGGGGTTCAGCAACAGATAGGTGGTTCTGGGGAAAAATAAATAAATAAATAAAGGAAAAAAAAAAAAGATTAACATTCACCAGAGTATCATTCACGTGGACAGCCTTTTTGAAGCCCTGAAATAGCCATGCCTTTCTCTCAGCCAGCCATGGCTCCAGGCACACGATGGTGACAGAGCTGGAGGACGAGAGCCGACGGTCTCGCCTACAGTCACTGCAGTCCCCGTCCTGCCTATACCAGCAGGGCCCGATGCTGCGCTACTCCATGGGATTTCCCATCACCTTGTGGGAGCTGACAAACAGCTTTAAGACTGGCTGAAACTCTACAGCTTTCCATTTTCTCTGATCCTTTTTGGCAGCCGTGGAGGAAATGGTATCTCCAGCGCAGAGCTCGGTGCTGTGCTATAACCTGAGTAATCCCAGGGTGACCGTGGTGGTAGAAGCCACCCCTTCTGCTCACCCCAGAGCATTTCAACCCACCCGTGGGGAAAAACACTTCAAGAGCAGCAAAACCGTGCTGCAACGCAAACCCCAGATCACACAAGTGTCAGTGCTCTGTGACAGGCTTTAAAATGTGTGTGCGAGTGCCTTTCAGATACACTTTAAGGTAATTTTTCAGGCAATTTTTCCCTCGCTTTTGCACATGAGGGGATCCCCAGAAGAACATTTCTGTTTTGATTCTGACATCCTCCACTGATCTGCTATGACATCTGAGGCTGTGCTGAGACTTCTCGCAGCCCGTTCTCAGTATTGCTGGGAAGGAAGCATGCTGCACAGGCCTAGGACGGGGTTTGAACTGGTCGTCTTTGATCAGCACCATATTTCTGCTCCTAGCTGACATTATTACATACTGAGGCTTTTCTTTGCATGAAAACTCCGTGATTTCCTCCTGTTCCAGCTGCCGACTGATTTAAATGACGCTCTCTCCATTTCCACATAACTCAAGGGTAGGCAAACAAGACATTAGTCTTCGAAGCAAACATGGCCACAAAGCAATTAAAAGTGAGAATGCATAATCCCAATGAACATAACTAACTCTCTCTTCCTTTTTTACTGCACTGCTATATTTTTTATTTTATACTGCTATTTCTTTTTTTCCACTGGATTACCAGTTCCCATCATTTCTAATGAAGCCCTGTGTTGTTTCCTCCTCACTTCAGCAAAGCTACCAACTATATACACGTGCATGGCTTATATTCTTCGCAGGAATAAAATATTCATCACACACTTAGAGAAATGCATCCAAACCACCTGCCTAGCCTTTATGGGAGATGTGGAAAGATTTGAAAACATGCTCTGCTTCCCTTCCCATTTGCACAGATGAATGGGTTCGCTTGGGAAGTCTTTTCTTTTAACCTTGCTTCCTCTTTGCCCTCTTTGTAAGCACCTTAAGCCCACACAACCTCTATTTCCATTCTTGCCATGGTGCAATGGTGACAAATTAAAATGTTTTCATTTATTTATTTCTCTCGCAAACCAGCGTGTCCCTAAACATGTTGTGGAAACCCAGCGAGCCAACAAGGCCTGAACCTTCAGCAGCTATTGTTGCTTTCAGCCTGCGGGTTCAGACCTACCTTTGCAGAACTAATTGGCGTCCCGGTGACAACGATGGCAAACGTGCAATCAGTCCCTCTGGAGTTCTGGTGCCGAGCAGCAAGTGGAGCTCTTAAAAGTAGTTTCTACTTTTGAAAACTCTGGCCTTCAGCCAGAGCTTTCATCTCCTTATCTATAAAAACGGAATGCGGCTTAAATACCTCTCCAGCAGCTCGTGAAGATTCATTAATGTTTATAAAACGCTTGGAACTGAAAAGCACTGAGTATTCCTGATTATTTATTAATTCCCGTTGTCTTGCCCCTTTGCATTCCTTTCGCATGTCAAAGGAGATTTTGCAAGAAGCAGAACCAGCAAAACCTGTAGCAACCTCCGCTCTCCTCCGTGGTGCTTTCCTCCACATAGCCTTCTCCCCATACCCTCGTCCCCAAACCCCCTTGTGGCCTTTGGGTGGTCCAGGGCTCCCTGCCAGGCCCCGTGTGGGGGCAGTGGGTGCAGAAGAAGTGGCTGAATCGGGAGGCCACCCAGCAGAAGTGACGGCAGGCCCCCCAGCACGGCCCTTCTCCTCTGCCCAGCCCGCTGGAGCAGTGGCCTTGGGTCTCCTGAAGCTGGATCTCCTGCAGGCCTCTGTCCCTCTCCACACGAGAAGCTTTGAGAGGGTGGTGAGGACTTCAAAGCCCCACTAGCACGAACCACCAAGGGAACTGCCTCATTGTGTGTTGCGGAAGGACGTGTTTGTCTTTCCTCAGCTCCTGTTCACAAACGTTCCTCGCCCGTTATTAAATTACCAAAAATAAAAAGCTTCTGGTTCAGCGTTTTCCCCCGTGTGTCCCCTCTAGCTGCTGCCCGGGCAGAGATGCTGCACCAGTGACCGCGCTGTTCCTGTTTTGGGCTGTGATGTTATCTCCATGGGATGCGCACAGAAGGCTCTGCCCATGAAGGGCATTTCAGCAGTGTTATTTTTTTTAACCCTTACTTGACAGTGGTAGCCCAAAGAAATTGGCAAAGAAATCCCGCTGACATAGCAGAGAGGAGACAGCTGTTGTTCGCATCCGCCCTCACCGGCTGAGGTCTCTGGTGCCACGGGGTTGTGAAATTACATCAATACCTACAGAAGGTGATGAGCAGCAGCCACGGAGTTATTGCACAGGGAGAGCCACCCTTGGGGAGCCCTCTGAAGAGCTCAGTCTGACACGAGAGGTGCTATAATAAAGCAGGGAGAGGGGGCAGTGCGTGAATGAGCCTTCACTGCTGCCTGGGGTGGCTGTGCCAGGCCCAGGTAACCGCTTCCACGTTGATTAGGGAAGTTTTAATGCTGTGATAGCAAGATGTCTGTGCTGTGGTCTCTGATGCCAAACCACAGGCTCCAGTGGCTAACACACATGAAATAATAGCTGGCTGGGGGAGGCTGCACTTTTCCAACAGTGTGGGTGTCCTTGGTGTGATCTCTGCAGGAAACACAGGAATGACTGGCAGGCAGGGGCACGGCTGGATGGGTCTGCAGATGGTGGCTGAGCACAGGGGCACAAGCATGAAACAAGGATCCTGAGAAGAGCTAATGTTTCCCCTTCGGACAAGACACTCCGTTTAATTCCAATATTGTATTTATAAATAGGAGGTTTCTGCCCATTATCACCTTATTTGACCCACCTTACCATCTTCTGTCCCAGCACGCAAAGTTGTGTGCTGAGGTCAGAACACCTGATGGGAAAAAATGCTTTAATTATATACGAAATACTTGCAGAATGGTTTCAGCTGCTGAAGGCAAAATGGCCCAGTCTTCTGACTTGTTTGGATGCCAGTGTGCTCCATGCTTTTTGTGTTAACACCACACTCTGCACCTTCACAACTTCCTCGAGGGTGTTAGTTAAGGACACTGGTCTTCTGCGATAGGTGGGAAGAGGAAGAGAAACCAGGGATGCCAGGTGGCCTCCTGTCTCTGCACTGCAAGGGGTATGCTTGTGTGCATCTGGATTTCTGTGTGTGAGTTTTATGCTGTAAGGACTTCTTGACCCTTCTTTCTTTCCCATGCACTCCAAGGCCAAACACATTAAAAAAAAATGAAAATTCTGTCTGTGTCCAAAATTGCTAAGCATCTGCAGAACAGGGAACCTTTATTCTTCCCCAGGAAATTCCTGCCAGGTAATCTTACCTAAGAAGAAAATGGTATTCTACTCCCTTGAGTAAAAAAGCTTCTTTTTTCTTAGTTGGGGAAAAAAAATGAGAATTTTCTTATTTACATAAAAAGCAAATCTGTTTTTCCTTTTTCATGTGTGCCTTTCTTCCAAAATGCAGGCATCACGCTACATACCTCCAAGGTGTTTATGCACTTCTGTTGCCACTGAGACTTAAAACACCAGCCACGGGGGACAATGCTGTGATACTGAAATATAAGGGCATGTTATGTCACAGTGGAAATACAAACTTAGGTCGCTAGGCCTATAGTCATGGCTTCATTTTAAGACTGTTTTCCAGACATCACTACGGACACAGGTAAATAGATAATTGTGCTACGTGCATGTTTCCTGCTTTCCTCCAGCACAGAAACACACAGACACTGCTCAGGACCAAACCCTACAGTGGAGCAGAGCAGTGGTCAGGCAGCAGAGGAACAGGCTGGGCTTTTGCCTTGACCTGCACATACTCGGTATGCTCAACAGGTCAACCAACAGTGACAATGAAAACACTCGGATTGTCCACAACTTAATTAATAAATGCACTCTTTATTTGAGGTAACACATGCACATGCAAGAGTTTTACCAAGGACTGGTTAGATGTGGACCTATCCCTGTTTCCTCAGTGCACATTACTCTCCATAGCAGGAATTACCTGGGAAACACTTGCCAACTAATGACAAAAAGGTGGTGACCACTTCTTTAGCGCTGGTTTGGCATTTCTTTTCCACTCTGTTCCCTGAGCCACCATTTAGGAGCTCCCTAGAACTTCACCTTGAAACTCAGTCACTTTGGGATATAAAGGAAAACTGGAAGCATTCCCTGACCAACACTCCAACACACCCAACAGCCCCAGCTGCTTCCCTTCTTGTCTCCTCTCATCCCTAAAATGCTGCCACATGCCCAGGAGAACCCCTCCAGGAACACCTCCGAGCTGCCTCTCCAGCCCCTCTCATCCTTCCAGGAGACAGCACGCACCATGGCAGTGATGTGACTGCACAAAAGGTGACTTGCCAACACATCGCTGCCTACCAGCTGAATTCAGCCAGGACTGGCTTCTGTGGGGAGGGGACAGATGAGGTCTCTTTGGCCCAGCCACTGATTTTCATAAAACTTACGCGTGTTCAATATTTTTGAAAGAATTTTGCCCTTTGGTCAGATCTGGCTGAAAAAAAAAATATATATATATTAATGGTCAGAAGTTGATGGGGGGAGGGAAGAGGGTTGATTTGATAGACTGACATATAGACAATGTGATTGCATCAGTCTCATTTCCTTAGGAAACTGGGCTAAAAATAAAAGGCTTTATTTGCCCCTGGGAATAAAGTAGAATGTCTCTCACATCTTTACAAAACATTTGTTTCTATGTATACTTATAAATAGGCAGGATGGGAGAGGAAGTTTGCACTGGGTTTTGAGAAGAGAACTACAAGGAAGAGCAAGAGGTGTGTGAATTTTAAAACCCGAGACCCTTTCAGACACGACAGCACAGCAACAAATGTGGGGTCTTGTACAATAACGCCACGTTACCCATGTGTAAATTGTTGGCCTGAAAATAAAACCACCTGTTGGGCAATTTTTGGCCCCACCACAGAATGAATGCACTTCACTCGCAGTGAAGATGGATGATGTGCCCTCGACCAAATCCTTCATGCACCTTGAAGTCAGCAGACTCTCACAGGTGTAAGTGAGCAACACAGAGGTTTCTGTGTTTGATCAGATTTATGGTCCAAAGATTCCTGTCTGACAGTGACCAAGACTAGCTGCTTCAGAGGAAATACTCCCCCAGAAGTCTCATCCATCATTAGTGGATTGTGTAAGTTGAAGAAGCACTTAAATACCTTTTAAAATTCTCCTTTCTTCATTAACTAGATATTTTTATTTTTGAAAACATCTTATTTTTTTTTTCTCCCAGCCTCGGCCTTGGCGATAGACTGTGGCAGTAAGTTCTTTTTATGTATGCTGTATAGAAAATGCTTATTGTTTACAAAGCCTGAAAGCGCTACTTTTCAGTTTCATTGAACTGGCAGCACTTTGGAGATAGGCTTTAATAGTCATACTTAACAGACAGGGAACAAAGCAGTTCCGCATCCTCCAGAAACCTCTGAAAGCTGCGAGACACAAGCGCCAACACAACATTGAAGAAGAGAAAAACAAAAGGAGCTGAGGGGGACTTCCATCATGAAGCATAAGCTGGCAGTGTAGAAGCATTTGTATTGTCCATCTCCTTTGCTTGTGTGCAACCTTTTCGTTTTTGTTGCAATGACCTATGCACGGAAGCCCCTTCTTCCTGAGGCATGCAATTATTTCCATTACAGGAATCCTTAACAAATACTGTAGGGCCATGTAAACATGTAATTAGAGGTGAAAAACTTAAGTTCAAAATACAAAAGACCAGCAGAGTCTGGGAAAAAAAGGATGCAACACACTGCTAGAAGACAAGAAAAGGAACATACATTTTGCCTGCAGGTATAACCGGGGCTCTTGGCAGGAGTTACCTTCATTTCAGCTTCCAAATTGTTCTTGCTTCTCCCAGAAGATTCAGCTTGACTTTGGGGATGGGGCTGATCTGTCCACAAAGAGGTCAAAAAATGAGACATCTGAGCTTATCCTTCTACAGACTCTCTGCAGTCAACCAAGAGAATTAGATACTTGCAGGAGACTGCTCATGGGACCTGTTTTAAATAAAAAGATAGCAGCCATTTCTTTTGTCTTCGATCACATGTATTTGAAATTTCTTCTCAGACTGCTTTAAAGCCCATTCTCTACTGCTCTCAGCAGTCACTCATTGCTACCACCATCTACTAAAGATAAACTATTTTTTTCTATTTCCCTATTTGTGAATGAATTTAAGATCGTCTCCTTTACCATTTCTGTTGCTAGTTAGAGGTCAGCGTCTCTGGTATGGGCAGAAATAGAACTTCACCTACATTTTAATGTATGACACGACACATTTGCCTAAGTCTGTTACCTTATTTGTTGAATGTTTTAGGATTTCTTATGTCACTTCTTAGAATTGGGTATGGCATCTTAATTTAAGCCTAACGTGCACACTGGCAACTGCTACTAATTTTCAAAAAGCTTCTTAAACTTCAGACTCACACATTCTCATGAGTTTTGCTCCTGAGCTCCCATGCATATGATCTTGAATGAAAAGCACAAGGATTGGAAAGGAATCTGAAGAAATGCTAATCAAAGCAGCTGATTTTTTTTTTTTTTTAGCTCAACAGCAAAAACCCTGCATACTTACACTTTACTGCAATAACATCTGAGTTGTGACTTGTCAGATGACCCTATTAGTTGATGTGGTTATGAACAAACAGCTATGTATTGGGAAAGCAAGCAAGCTGAAGACATTATAAAAGCAGATGCCTCACACATATAGCTGGTCCTTGGCTTTTTTTTCCTTATATTTATTTTTATTTTTATTTTTAATTGATGTGTAATGCATATGAGTGAAGCTGTGAAAAACAAACAAACAAACAAGCAAACAAAACAAAACAAAACAAAAAACAGAAGGATAAGACTTATATTTGATATCAAGTTCACTTTTATTCATTCATTATAAACAGTCCCTGAAAAAAAAAAATGTCACAACACTGGATGAAGAAGGTCTCTAGCTATAAGACAAGGAGCTGCAGCAACATATATGGCTGGTGCAGCCTGACAACACTGCTGTTAGCATTACCTCCATGTAGCCACACATGCAGGTAATTCTCAGACACCTCTCCTGAAAACACCGCTCTCCTTAGGATGTAACTGCTGAGTTATTCCGCAAAAGAGACCCATTGTCTTATTTTATGGTGATGTGCATGTTTGCCAGTTTCATTTTTCTGTTTGTTTTTCTTAACCTGAGTTAGGGTATCCCAGAACTCTACCAGCTCCTGTCTAGAGAGCATCCTCAGGCAGCTCTCTTCACTCTGGAGCTGACAGCACTGCCTGGATCTGCATCACTAATTCCTTAATGCAGTGATCTGGTGTCTTCCCCTTTTGTTTCCTTGTACCAAGGATTACACGTTGTTTGTTTTAAGACACTGAAAACGAGATGCTTCTAATGCAGCTGATTGCAACAACCGGATTGTGGGTGAGGATGGGGGTGGATTCAGTAGATAGAGGCTGTGGACTTTTTTAGTAGACAGATCTTGTGGTCCATTTGCCTTGTCTTTGAATCGCATTAAATATACACACTGCTAAAAGGCTATTGAAATGTTCAAATGTCAGTGTTTCAAATGAAAATCAATAGCATGCTATTAGGCTCATTATATTCCTGTTATGCATCATTAAAATGCATTTAAAAGCTTTCAGCATAAAATGGGAGACGGGATGAATAACAAGACGCTCTGAGAATGTGCAGCATACTTAGACGGCAATAAAGAGTCAGTCACAAGAGAAACTTTGTAGGCAGTTGGAAAGAAAGCCCTGCAAGGAGCTCACTGGGTGCTGGAAACATATGGGAATGTTATAAAATGAATGAGGCAGAGCTCTGAGGATACAGGTGAATCAGTAGGGCTGTACCACTGGTGGAGGAAAACAAAATCATCACATGTTTTTAAGATAATTTCATAAATGGGTCTTTGCAATTTGAGGTTCTCTCATTGTCTAGTCTATAAATATCACTGGACCACAGTGCTTCATAACACACCTAAAAATATGTTTTATCTTCTTGCACAAAGGGAATGTGTTAGGTCCTAAAAGCACACTTAAAAATTAGTATTTCCAATCCTCTTTCTAGTCAAATGTTATGTGGAAATGTGTCACATCATCAGATATCCCAGCCTACTTCTTCCCCATCTGAAATATATTTCTAATGAAAAACTTTTGGTCTGATTTTAAATGTGCACATATGTTTATAAATGAACAAGTGTGTACACATGCAATTATATACACGTGTGAGAAAGAGTGCTTCCTTTCTAAATTGTTGAAATTTTCTTTCTAAAGGGAAAGAATGGGGAGAAGTGACTCTCCCAATGGCTGTGACTTTAAACAGGCAAGAGGAACAACAGATTTCCAGTCCCGACACACATATTTTTATGCTTTCATACCTGACTGTCATTGAATGCATGCTTGCCTTGCTCCTGGCACAGGACCAGAACACAAACCACCATCCTGCATCTCACCAAGCACGTTCTCACTGAAACCATCAGATTCTGCTTTTCTCCTTTTCCTTCCAGTGAATCCTCAATTCCTGTAAACAGAGCAGTGTAACTTTAGCCAGAGATGAATGTTCCCCTCTGCTCCTAATAACCACTGCCTGGACTTCAGTTTAAAACCCTATAGGCAGAGGAAGAAACAGAACCCGAAAGTCCCACTTCCTGGACAAGAGCTCTGCTTGGCTCTGAATTATTGAACACTTTTTCAGAAAGCAGACTTCAAATTTGTAGCTTACGCATAAAGCCCTTCCTCCTGCAGTGCTATCTGCAGAGGCAAAGATTCAGCTGAAATTGATTTCAGATGAAAACAGAAACAAGGCATAAATCGAGCCATCGAGCCAGGGAACAGAAATAGTGCCATTTGGGGCAGGCGTGCAGTCGCATAGCTCGAATTATAAATGCTGAGCACTCAGAGTTCACAGCAATGCATATACTGAATGTTTTCACATAAAACACATGCTCAGCTATTTTCAAAGTGGAGACAGATTTTAAAATATCTCTGATTAAACAGTAAGAAATAATAAAAAAAAAAAGGCAAATGAAAAGATCATTTTGCTTCAAATCATTTGCCAAGGAGAAAATGCTTCAGAGTTATCACAGAAGGGTTTCCTACCCAGAATAGGGATCTATGCACAGGTATATGTGCAAAAAGCCATATTGTGTGCTGTTTTTATGTGTTAGTATGACCCTGCTGAGTTTCATGATTTTAATTGGGCCCAAAATCCCATCTCTTCTGGAAGTGTCCAACACATTCGAGAAACCAAGTAATTGCACTAACATGAGTTTACGTGGATGAGCAGCTGACATCTCAAAACTGGCTTAAAATGCAGAGGTATCAGTAAAATTCGCAGTAGCTAAAGAATTCGTCATCAATCACGTTTGTTTCTAAGCCACCCAGGGTTCAGCACTTACGAAGCCAATGTAAAATGATATTTTAGGTGTTTCCTGAGTGCTCTTCAAGTTATATCCAAGACTCCCTTGGCAGCTTTAAGGTCTGACGAACAAGTGAAGATGCATTCTCCTACAGTTGCTCAGGAAGGCTTTTAGGCATTGTTAGCAAGCCAACATTGCTGATTACTCCAGGAATAACAAAATCTGTTTCTGCATTGGTGGTCTCATCTTGTGTTTTGAATCAGAGGCAAACTAGGCAGGATAACATGGTTATCACATGGTCACTGGGATTCTGCAGTTGAACAGACACACACAGAACACACCTTCTCCCTCCCCTTTTGTAAATGTAGCTGTTTAAAATACACTGTGGATGGGCTGGGTCACTTAAATTATTGAGGGAAGGAATATGTGTACAAGAGAGAAGCCTGGTGAGAGTAAACAAAGCAATCTGGAAGTGCTTTAATTTCCCCTTTGACTCTGAGGTGTGACTTAATTCCTTCCTAACACGTTCTTCCCAAATGAAATGTGGGATAAAAAAACATTCTGGTGGGAGTTGTTTCCCAGCCTAAGTACTCAGCCTCTTTGCTAGAGGAAACTCAAATACTTGCTGTAGAGTGAGTCTATTTAATACATTTTCTTTGCATTTTTTCTTTCTTCTTCCTAATACTGTCTTTTTTTTATTGCTTCTTCATTAGTAGTTCTTTTTTTCTTTTTCCTAGTGCCCATCATGCAGTTCTTGTTCCATGTTGTTATCTAAAATACAACAGCAAACAATAACATAATCAATTTTAATTTAAAATTGTTATTTTTTTTCCCTGCTATTAGGAAATCAAAACAAATCAATATGAATGTGCTCCTTTGCTCGGGGATCTAATTTTCCAGCAACAATTACAGTTTTCTCAAATGATGGTGTCCATTTAAATCATAAAACTATTTCATACATGTGCTAGTCAAATAATTTGTAACATTTATCTGTACTGGTAAAGGATTATCTGCCAGAGCAGATTGTCTGTGTCACTTTTAGCCTAAAATCTGCATGTCCACATTAGCATTTATGAGTCAATAGGACAGAGTTAGAAACGGAACCTGAGTCAGTAAATTCAGCCCCAATCCCTTTATCCCTCTTCAGGAACTCAAAGCATGATGTTTAGTGAGGTCCTTACGCACGAGATAAAGATGATGGGTATATTTCAAGCTTTTATTGAGTATCTAATAGCTCTTCCATGAGCCATCTAAAAGAAGCGGAATATGCTCAGCCTGGTCCCGGAGGAGCTGCTGTGCAGAGGCAGCAAGCTGGACCTGTCCCTTGGCACCAGGGCGCTGCACAGTTTTGGTGGACCTGCTGTGGATCCTCAGCTGCCCCGTGCCCACTGCAGTAGCCAGGGCCCCGGCCTTCCTCCCAGGGTGAAACGTTTTAGAAAGTTGATTTCAGAAATTAAAGGTGCCTTTGTCGACCGATACTTGTGCCCATCCCACCTCCTATAAAATATTCCACCTCCTGAGCTGTTAGCTTTCCTGCTCTGACCAGAAACCCTTTAATTTGCAGAGAATAATTTCAGATGGCTGCATTAGCCACATATAAGCCACGTTCTTTTTGCTATCTCAGTCATTGGGGAGATGTTTTTATTGCTCTGAGGGCCATTTCTGCAGTTCTACAGCCATTGTTCCAGTAAGTACGTTATCCAAGAGCAGCTTGCGCTTCTGAAATTTATAGGAAAAGAAGAGACAGATGTCTTTTTCTTAGCATTTTTATCCTTTTTGCAATAAATCCCCTGCTCTGCTGTCTTCAGCAAAGCTTGTGTAAGCAGCAGGCTGAACAAAACAGACCACCTGGACAGAAGGACCACAGGTCCATTTCAGTGTGGATTAGCACCCAGCAAACTGCCCTTCATTTAATGCCCAATCTTAGGCATGGTCATTCCTAACCAAAAACTTCATCCCCACAAATGAACAAAGAAAAGTTTTGCCAGCCCACCAGAAGCAGAAAATCTGCTGACCGGTCTCAGGCCAGCAGATGAGCACAATATACAAAAGTATCGAGGGAAAGAGGCTATAGGGGAAAAGCTACATGAATTCTTTGCATCTCTGCGTGGGATCTTGGAGTTGTTCCCAGACAAGAACCTTTACTGGCAGGGTACGAGGCAAGAGAACTGCCTCACAGTGGAGTAAGAGATGTAAGAGATGTGCAGTGAAATGCACGAAATAAGGCATTACTCATCACCAGGATCTGATTGGGTTCACTCGAGAGAGATGTGTATCAGCTGAAGGATGAAGATGCTAAACTGCAGTGTGCAACCTGCTCGTCAGAAGGGTCTCAGTAGCGAAGAAATAGTGTGACACCAATCTTTAGAAAGGCCAAAGGGATAACCCAAGACCCCATAAACCTTCAAGCCCAATTTCTGTACTGAGGAAATGACATGAAAGTACAGCAGTGACCAGAACTTGTGCACGCACAGGCGAGACTGAGGAGTAAACCCTGTGTCTGTGCACCCTTCCCAGGTACACACTCAGTTTCCTGGTGAGACACAGTCATTCAGGGCTGTAAAAAATAAAACTGGCAGGAAGAATTCATAATGTTGAACGAGTAAATTAGATGGCAGAGAAGTCAAATATTTGATAAATACAAAATAAAATGCTGCAATGAGGGTGGGCTGGAAAGAGAGGGAAACTGCCCCTTTTGTAGTGGTGGGTGCTACCTAATTATTGCTAATTATAGGAAAGAAGAGCAAAGTCATTCGGGACAGTTCTTTTATAGCATCAGGTCAATGTTCACAGCCCAGGAGATCAAACAACACGAAAAAGGAGCAGAGAAATAAATAGAACTCATTGTAAAAAGGTGTATAAATGTATAAATTTATGGGACGCTCACAGATGAATACTAGACGCAAGTTTAATCCCCACTTCTTGAAAAGATTACAGCAGGAGTGGAAAAAGCAGAAAAGGGCAACAGGGATGACAGAAGTAGGAGTCCACACAGGGTGGCTTTATCTTAGAGGGGAACAACTGAGGTGTGGCATGGCAGGACATGCACAGAATGAAGAGCAACGAACAGAGTGGAGAAGGAAGCACTGTTTTGCACAGCATGGCTCCCAAACTGCAGAACTCATTGCCACGGTGCTTTACACGTGCCAAAAATACAAGCAGGTTCATAAATCACTGACGACGAGCTCAAGGAAGAAAAGTTCATCAGGGCTGGGAACTGCCACGATGAGCATTCAACCTGCAGCTCGGGAAGTACCTAAACCTCAGATGGACAGAAGCCAAGAGCCCACAGGGAACAAGTCACTCTGTGCTTTCTCTGCTAGACCCTTTCTCTAAGCTTCTGCTACCAGTCATGGGCAAGGCACTGAGCTAGGTGAACACCATCCTACGGTTTTGTGTACAGTTATAGATGTTTATAGCCACGGCTGCTCACACGAGCTTCTTTCATTTAGACCAGCAACACCTACCAGGAAAACTTAGTTTTGCTGTAATAAGCTGTCGCTCTCCAAGTCTATTCTATCCTTGTATAAAACCTTGTCCCTTTGTCTCTGTAGGAAGTTTAAAAGAGACAGAGAAACAGTGACCAGAGTCTTTTCCACTCTGGAGACCACTGAGATGGTTACTACAACTTCCCAGACTATTGCAATAGTTCTTCAGCCCCACAAAACCAAACCCCGACAGGAACAAAGAACTGCAACAACTTCTCTACAGCTCAGCAGGACAGGGCTGGAGCACATCTCCTATGAAGATGGGCTGCGAGAGCTGGGGATGTTCAGCCTGAAGAAGAGAAGGCTCCAGGGTGACCTCATTGCAGCTTTTCAATACTTAATGGGGGCTTATAAAAAAAAAAAAAAATGACGGGAGAACAACTTTTTGCTTGGGCAGATAATGACAGGACAAGGGGGAATTGTTTTAAACCAAAACAGGAGAGATTTAGATTAGATGTTATGATGAAATTCTTCAGTCTGAGGGTGGCGAGGCGCTGGCACAGGCTGCCCAGGGAACCTGTGGATGCCCCATCCCTGGAGGTGCTCAAGGCCAGGCTGGATGGGGCTTTGGGCAACCTGGTCTGGTGGGAGGTGTCCCTGCCCATGGCAGGGAGTGGAATTAGATGGGCTTTAAGGTCCCTTCCAACCCAAGCCATTCTGTGATATGATATGACACAAGGGAAGACTAAGTTGGCCAGGTCTGCATGTCCTCAACTCCCCTGTAATCTGAAATGTCTTCCCAAAGACTGAGCATTCAGGTCAGCTTGAAGTTCATCTTTCTACTTATTTTTCCATAAATCAATTTGAGTTATGAAGAACTTTCCTCTCCTACAGTGTCTTCCTCTCTAAAGTACTGAGCTTTCACATTTTTTTGACTGAAGACCTCTTCTCTCTATGCATTGCAATTAAGGGTGGAAAGCTCTTGTATGTGTTCATGCTTTCCCAAGTTCTCCTGCCAGCCCTACTACACACCTACACAAATTACTTCCTCATCAATTTGCAATCGTTTGATCTTCTGCCCAAATGTTATAACATAAGTCCTTGCTGCAGTTTAGTAAAATCCCAAATTCCAAGGACTCCTCTCTTTCCTGGAACACACTGGCCATGGCAGCAAGCTCACTGGCATCCTCTACTTTTTGCTTTATTATCCTAGGCATGTATTTTGCTGTGTGATCTAGTGAACTAGTGAACCGCTGCTCTAACAGGAAGGTTTTTAGATCATCCCTCACACGGCTGAAGACCCTGTGTTTTTGGTGTTGCTTTTTGTGTCTGTGTGTGTTTCTTTCCAAAGCAATCACTTCTTTATCTTCTATATGTGTGTGAAGCCTTTACACCTCTCATATCTTGCTTTCCTTCCCATCTATGACTTGCTTTGTATTCAGAACCCTACCCTTCAATTTATTTTATGTTATAAACTGAGTCCCATCTCTTACATCAGAATGGCTAACTAGAAAGCCAAGGTCTTCTGGGCTGTGCGACCTGGGAGGTGTATACCTGAGGGCACCCAGTCGCTGATACCACAGGAATCAGACAGCAGAAGTGGTGGCTGTTCTCAGGACCTTCCAAGCCCTTCTCCTCTCAGTGTGCACCACAGAAAGCTCTTCCTCCAGGCCATGCCCTCAGCACTTCACGCTATGCCTCACAGTGCGTCTCTGAGCTGCTGTCTCTCAGGATGCACTTCCACAAGTCAGGCTGGTAAAACCAAGCACTGCACTTCAAAGGGATGTTCCTCCGTCCCCTGCTTCCAGCCACACACTGCTGCAGCTCGTCTTCCCTCAGCTCTGCCAAGAACCCCACCAGCAAAGTGGTTGGATCTCAATTAAACCAGATCATGAAAGACACAGATGAACACTACCTCCAGGATGCCCTGTAGGCAGGGCAAGGAGGAGAACAACACCTCCTGCTCTTAGCACCGGAGGCAAGGGAAGGTTGCAGGGCTGCTGGCTGAGCTTCTTGGCTCAATCCTAATCCGGGGACATGCTGGCTCGCTGGTCAGCGTGTGCCTGCAGCGTGCCTTTGCTCCTGTGTGGGTGCTGGTGTGGGAATGGGACCCGAGGGGACAGCATGGAGCTGGGACAGGGCAGGGTCAGGCTGGGGGTTAGGGAAAGGGTCTGCATCCGGAGGGGGGTCGGGCACTGGGACAGGCTCTCAGGGCAGTGGGCACAGCACCGAGCCTGAGGGAGTTCAGGGAGCATTTGGGCAGTGCTTTTAGACACAGGGGCTCTTTTCTGTGTGGCGCTGTGTGGTTGGGCTCAGCAACCCTTGCGGGTCCCTCACAGCTTGGGATACTGTGTGCTTGTGATACACTTGAGGTGGAAGCTTATTGAGGAGCTTATTTTCTCTCAGAAACCACCAGATATGAGGAGATGTCACTAGAGGTGTACCAGTTGTTTGCCCACAGAGCCGTGACAGGACACCCCATGGCAGCACAAGCCCCCACCTCCCACATCAGGCGAGGCGCCCCGCCCCCCCATCTCCTCCCCTCAGCCTCTCGGGGCGGGGCCAACGGCAGCACCGCGCGCGCGCGCGCACCCCGCCGGGCTCCCCCTACCGGCCCTAACGCCCCTAACGGCCGCGGAGGCCCCGCCCCCAAGGCACCCGCCAGCCAATCCCGTTCCGCCGCCGCGCCGCTCGGACCAATCCGCTCCCGCTGCCCCGTCCCGGTGCCCGTGCCCCCGCCCCGTCTCGCTCAGTCGCGGCCGCGCCGTAAAGCGCGCAGCGGGCGCCGCGGCCTGGCGGCGGGGCCGGGGCCGGGCCGGGCTCCGTGAGGCGGATGCCCGGGGGCGGGGGCAGCCCGGCGGAGGCGGCCGGCGAGGCGGCGGCGGCGGCGGCTGCTGCTGGCGGAGGAGGAGGAGGTGGAAGTGGAGGAGGAGGAGGAGGAAGCAGCGGTGGGGGGGTGGCGGCGCCGCCGGCGGTGTCGGGCAGGATGAGCCTGTCGCCCAAGGAGCTGTCGAGCCTGCTGAGCATCGTGTCGGAGGAGGCGGGCGGCAGCACGTTCGAGGGCCTGTCGAGCGCCTTCCACCACTACTTCGGCAAGGCCGAGCACTTCCGCCTGGGCTCCGTCCTCGTCCTGCTGCTGCAGCAGCCCGACCTGCTGCCCAGCCCCGCGCAGCGCCTCACCGCCCTCTACCTGCTCTGGGAGATGTACCGCACCGAGCCGCTGGCCGCCAACCCCTTCGCCGCCGTCTTCGCCCACCTGCTCAACCCCGCGCCCGAGCGCGGCGGGGATGAGGCGGAGCGGACGCCGCTCTCCGGTGAGAGCCGGCCCGGAGGGGAGGGGGGGGGTGGTCAGGGCCGTGACACTGGGAACCCAAGGGATGTTTCTGCTCGGAAAGAGCAGTCAGGCACTGGGACGGGTTGCCCGGGGAGGTGGTGGAGTCACCGTCCCTGGGGGTGTTCAAGGAGAGGTTGGGCCTGGTGCTTGGGGACATGGGTTAGTGGGTGACAGTGGTGGTAGGAAATTGGACCAGGTGATCTTGGAGGTCTCTTGCTGCCTTAAAAATCACGGAGTTGTTTCTTCCTTCTGTCTCCACAGGCTTCTTACCTCCCATAACTCCCCCAGAGAAATTCTTTCTCTCTCAGCTGATGTTGGCCCCCCCTAGAGAGCTGTTCAAGAAGACTCCTCGACAGATCGCATCCATGGATGTAGGAAACATGGCCCAGTCAGTGGATATAAGCGGCCTTCAGCTGGCATTAGCAGGTAAGGAAGAGCTGTGGTTCAGCTGTGAATGGAAGTGTGAACTGTCATTTGGCTGTGAGTTACTTGAGGAAACACTTGTCTAACCTAAATAGGGAAAAAGCTGGACTAAGCTCTAGAGTTTTCAAGCACCGATTATGTCTCAGCTATTTTATTGTACTTAGGAAGCTGCTTTTTTAAGCACGTATGTCACTGTCTTAAAATGAGAAAATTTTGCAAGTTTTAGAAGACTTTCATCTAAAATTAGGTGAGGTTTTGGTGTATTTTTTCCCTTTTCTACTATGTAGTACTTTTGGTATGAAACTGGCTACTGCAATTGCATCTTTGCTGTTCTAAAATTAACTTAGATTTTACAGTGTTAGCTCAGGAGTGGTAAGTGGCCTTCTTTTATCATAGAACTACAGAATGGCTTGGGTTAGAAAAGACTTTAAAGCCCACCCAGCTCCACCGCCCTGCCATGTGCAGGGACACCTCCCACCAGACCAGGTTGCCCAAGGCCTGGCCTTGAGCACCTCCAGGGATGGGGCATCCACAGCTTCTCTGGGCAGCCTGTGCCAGGGCCTCACCACCCTCATAGGAAAGGATTTCTTCCTAATGTCTTACCTAAATCTGCCTTGTTTTAGTTTGAAGCCATTACCCCTTATCCTGTCACTACGCTCCCTGACAAAGAGACCCTTTCCTAAGTGACAAGGTAGCACAATGTGATGCTTATCCTTTGACAGAAGAAGGAAAGGACCAGGAACATGATTGTTCTGCTCATGTTGACTGGGGAGTCACATCTGGGGCCACTCTAAAACAGAAAATATTGTCAGGGACAAGTTGTCAGTTCCGAAGGAGGGGGATTCCTAGGCATGTGCAAATGGAACTACTTCAAAACTGGCCATCCACTTCTGTTCCTGAACCCTGTGGCTTGCCTCTCTGAGGTCAGGCACTAACTAAGCTTTTTCTGCCAGGCACTCATATCTTGGTCTTGTCATTTTCATGTAGAATTTGCCACTGATTTCTTTTTTTTTTTTATGCTCAGACACACTGTCCCATCTTCACAGCGTACAGATCTTCAGTGTCCTCCTCAGTTGCTATTTCTAGGCTGCAGGATCTTTTCAAAATGGAAATTGAGTACCCTAGCATACTGTCAAGAGGGAAAACAAAGCCTTCTGGCTCTTCTGTTCATCCTGGCTGTGTTTTCAAGGACATTTCTGTCAATTCAGAGTCTTGAAATTTCAGATAACTTGTGACTTCAGCATAAGGCATACATCATGCCTGAACAAAACCTGGATTGCTTCATCTGTTTTTGTTTTGCCCTTGAATTCTCTTGTTGTGTTTCATGTTAAAGGTAAAACATGCAGAGAACCTCAAAACTGTAGGGATAGTTGCTTTAGGGCATGCATTTTATTCTGTCCTTTTTCTTTAAATACCATACACTGATGGCTTTATGTACAGTACAGAGCCATTAATGATGCAAAATCGAGCCCTGTGAGATGTGCTTGTATCGTTATTTACATACTCAGTAAACAGCATGCATCACTAACTGTTTATGAGCCATTGCAGGAGTTGTGTAACAAAACAAACTACATCTGAAAAAAGTTAAATCTGTGTTTCTTAGACTTCTAGCTCCCTAGAATAAATGCCTGCTTTCTAGCCACTTTCTTAGAGGACAGCTTTTTTTTCCTTTTCTTTTAATAATTGTGACGTTTCCTGTCTGTCTATCCGTAATGCTTCAGAAAGTCTGTAAAGTTTTCAGAAGTCTTCGGCGCATGTTTCCTATTAATGCAGGATGAAGTGATGCTGTTTACAGTGTGTAAACATGTTGTATTATGATAGATGCTTAGATACAATGTTTGGAGTGGAGCATTTGTGTTGTTTTCCCATGCATTCCATCAAACTTAACAGCTGTAAGTTGTGGTAGCACCTCAAAATTGTGGCCCTGAGTTGAATTTTGGGCTGTTTAGAACTGGATGAATTTGAGCTGCTTTAGAATGTAGTTGCCAAATTAAATTATTTAGAAAGCATAAACATTTTTCAAAGAGTGTATTTATCTTTTTTTCTTTTTCTTTTTTGTGAAGCATGGGGGGGGGGGGGAAGCACTTGGCTTGTTTTCTGAATTTAATTGTGACAACTTTGCTTGGAGCTGTATTATGATTTTTTTTTTTTCTGTTGAACGTACCGTGTTGGCATAGAGCACCTTGGGAATCAGCTTTAAAACTTGCTTTGTTCTATTCTCCCTCTGGTTTGCAGCGTGTTCACTCAGGCTTTGTGTCTGTAACTTGATTTTGTTCACCTAGTGTGTTACTGTATCAAAAGTGACATCCCTGCAGCTAGTAGAAAGTGACTCTGGGGAAGTGCTCAGGAGTGTTTGTTTGCTAAATTTGATGGAAGGGTAATTATCCTGTACTGAAAGTTGGGTTTGTAATATACTGTAGGGCTTTCTGTTGAGAATCAGTTTGTTGTTACTTGTTTAAATAGGGGAAAAAAAGGGGGGGGAAGGGTAGATGAGACATGACACCTCCATATAGGAACCTATGTGATTGTATTCAGATTAGGTTGTGGTTGGGTTTTGTTTGTTTTTAATTTGATGTATTAGTTCAAGTTGCTGGATTTGTTCCCGTTAAATAAGCATGTTCCATTTTACTGATCTCAGTTCATGCTTTTGCTTACCTGAAACTAATTTTTGAAGCAGTGAGGGCTAGACTTTTAAACTTAAATGTATATAAAGGGCTCGTAGAGGCTTCTAACACCTGTGAATTAAAGGAGTGTGTCTTAAACTTTTGTTTTTCTAATTAAGCATCATTAGCAGTTTAAGATTATAGGGATACAAACAAATCAGTGATTTTTATTGACTGATATATTTAAGTTCTAGATTATAAAAGAAAAGAAGAAAAGGCACCCAATATGTTCTTTTTTCTTTCTTTTCAGAGAATTTGATTTGTTGAATCAACTAATCTGTTTGGTGGCTGAATGAAAGCTGGAATTTGAAACAGTTCATAAAGTAGATGTATTTTATAGACCAGTTCATTTTTACTTCAAAAATGTTTGTTTGAAAACAGGTGAAAAGCATGCTAGCTGCATTTAACAGAAAAACATACTATGCTGTGCTACTTCAGTGAGCATATATTCAAATGTTTGCACGGTCTGAAATAACTTGATAAAATAGGACAGAAAGCCCTGAAAGAAACTAGCAATAGGTGATGCTTTCTTTTGATGATCCTTCTGACGCTTGCAGGAATTTCACTTCAAACATTTCTCAAGGATTTGGTCACAGTCACATGAAGTAGAGCTCACGTGGATGGGAAGCTGTGAAGGGTCTCGTGGCTGCACAAGAAGGAGCAAACACACTTTGCTTGAAAGAGATAAGGACCCTATACTGAATCTGTCAGCACTGTGCTCAGTTAGAATAAGAAGTAGTATCTAATTTCATGTGGGACCAGCAATTTTGGACTTCCAATTACTTGAGGGTTAATGTGCTATTTAATATTCACTATGGAGGGTGAGAGGGAAGGAACGCAAGGTGTAGTTGTGTAGTGGGTTGTTGGCTTCCTTTGTGTGTATTATTTTTGCTAAAGTGTTAGAAAACATGGTTTCTCAGAAATACAGAGAATACAGAAGGTAAGCTTTTAAGCCTTTGGATGCAGAAGAGTGATAGGCTGTGCCAGAAGAACACCTGAAATCTGGCAGTTCAAGTACTGAGCCCACTAGTTTCTCTTAGGCAATATTTTTCACATTTTTGGTAATCTTTTCTGTAACTTGCTTAAGTTCTGCAATTTGGGCTTTAAACAGACCCTTTCACAGGATTGCTTTATAATTCCTGGTTGTGTAGAATCCTGCATCAATTAAACACCATCTCTTTCGAGCACTTGCTGTAACTTGACAGCAAATGCAAAAGTAGCTTATGTGGTGCTAGTGAGATGTGTTGGCTAAATCTGAATAGCTGACTTCAGTTCTAGTGTGCCCCTTATCACTGCAGTGTGTAAATGTAGCTCTGCAGATTTTTCACTTCCCAGCTCTGAGAAGTGATGGCAAAACTAGATATGTTATCTGAACTCTTTCAGGAGTATCGTGTGAATCCACTCATTAGCTTTTAAAAGCAGATTACATCAGTAACTTACCTTTCTGAAGTCAAGACTACATTTCACGTTCATTTCTATTTCATCTTTATCACTGCTGCATGCTTCTGTCCCTCTCCTGTCAGATTGGCATTCTGAGTACCAGTGTTGAACTTTATGTTGTTCCCTCTTTCTTTTAAGCTAGCTCTGCTCTAAAGCTGATTGTTTCAGACTACTTTTAGTATTCCAGGCATCTCCGTTTCAATTTTATGCTTTAATATTGTGGCCTGACCTTCTTCCAGAACGCCAGTCCGAGTTGCCAACGCAGAGCAAGGCCAGCTTCCCCAGCATCCTCAGCGATCCTGACCCAGATTCTTCCAACTCCGGTTTCGACAGCTCTGTTGCCTCCCAGATCACTGAAGCCTTAGTGAGTGGGCCAAAGCCTCCTATAGAAAGTATGCGCATTTTCACATCTTTGTGGTTGTAACTCATGACGTGCTGTGTCCTTATGCTTCTCCAGATGAAATGTAGTATGATTCAAAAGTATTTTCCAAGTATCAAATGGCGATGAAGATGAATGAAATAGCACAGAACTGCATCAAACTATTTTCAGATCACTCCATGACATTCATATTTCCAGGTTTTTCAAAATCTGGAGTGTATCTTCAGGCTGTTTCCTGTGTTGGCTAAAAAACTGGGTCTGATGCCCCTCAGCTCTTAGTCCCCTACACTAAGATCTGCATTCCTGCTCCAGGAAGCAGTTAGTGGGGAAGGGAAAAAGACCATGCCTTGATGGCAGAAGCAGTAACTTAGTGATCTGATCCAAGAGAAAAACCACTGATGTAACAGCATCTCTAAAAATGAGGAATAAATGTTTGTCAGGAAGAACATAATGCTCTTCCCAGTGTTACAGCTTAAAGAAATGTGGGCTTTGGGGGCTTTCTTGTACTGAAATAAAACTGAATACCTGAAGTTTAAAAAAAATGTTTCACATTGTTGCCTTTTTAGGTCACTTTCGACCAGAGTTTATTCGACCGCCGCCTCCACTCCATATATGTGAGGATGAATTGGCCTGGTTAAATCCAATAGAACCAGATCACACAATTCAGTGGGATAAATCAATGTGTGTGAAAAACAGCACTGGAGTTGAGATAAAAAGAATCATGGCAAAAGCTTTCAAAAGTCCCTTAACTTCCCCACAGCAGACGCAGGTAAGTATCATGCAATTATCTGTTTAAATTAATTTTTCTAACAAGTTGTTTGTTAGATTTATGTGTTTTTAATTAAAAAGTGATCCACATTTTCTAATTTAGATCTGTGTTCTGATTCAGTACTTTTAATTGTCAAAACCCAGGAGTTTTGACTTGGGTTTGTACAAATGAGAGGAATCTTTAAACTTCATAGCATTGGCTGGATGTAGCTAAGCTGATCAGTGGTACCGATATTTTTCTGCATTGAAAGTCTTTTGATAACAAAGTTGTTTCTGCTTCTGTGGAAGCTTTCAGTGAGAAATGAGTTTGGAAATGCTAACACTGAATCTTTGCTCAGTTTAGTAATATTATTCCCTTTATTTCAGTTGACTGTTCTTATATTCGTTATACAGCACTACAAAATATGCTTTATTTATAAAATGCTTTCTGATGTTCTGACAACAATGAACTTGAAATTTAGTTTTCTGTCCAGCAGAAGAAATCTCAAGAAGGATGACTCTTTTTTTTCCCCCCTACCTTCTTTGCCACCCACTGATCAAAGACTATTAAAGCCTTAGTAAAGGCTTTGTTGGCACTGTTGTCTTTAAATAGAAGTGTTAAGGAAATACACGTGCGGTGTATTTCAGTAGAGATGCCTAAAGGCTTAAAGTTCTTCTGTAGTTTACATATATTATAGCTGTTACTTCAAGCAGCAGTGAGAATGGTTAAGAAAAAAAAAACAATTCAGAGTTGTGTTTTTCTTTTTTTTTTCTTTATAGCTCCTTGGAGAACTGGAAAAGGACCCCAAGCTCGTTTACCATATTGGTCTTACTCCTGCCAAATTGCCAGACCTCGTTGAAAACAATCCTTTAGTAGCTATAGAAATGCTGCTCAAACTGATGCAGTCTAGTCAGATAACAGAGTATTTTTCTGTCTTGGTCAACATGGACATGTCCTTACATTCAATGGAAGTTGTAAATCGGTAAGTACTCTCTCAAATCTAACGTGCTTCAGGAAATCAAATTGTCTTTATTTATCAAATAAAATTTGATAAAATATTTATCAAATAAAAAAAAAATGATAAAATATTTATCAAATAAAGACAATCTGATGAACAGTTTTTAAGTGACTGTGGGGCTGGCTGCAGGGCTGTAGGTGGATGCATTCCAAGCACTACCAAAAGAAATGTAAATAACAGAAATGAACAGGAATCAGTTAGATTACAGTGAAGTGAAAGAAATGAGCATCATTATCATTTCCTTTTCAATTTCTGTGTTGTCTCACCTTTTTAATGCTCTTTTAATAGTAAGAGTTAGTGTGCTCTAACTATTCCTGCAGAGGAAGGCAGTGCTGTGGAGTTGTAGCTTTCTGCAACTTCTGGCTTTTCTAAATCTGTTTCTTTCATAAAAGCTATACTTGCATTTTGCCTTTAGATAAAGAAGAAAAACACAGCTTGTTTTGGTCCAGATTCAATTTGTAGGTAGCTTTGGGTTAGTCATAAAGAATTGAACCTCAAACATCCTCAGTGCAGAGAAAGCTGCCAATTTCCAAGTTCCTTTTTTTACTGTGGTGCTGTTTGAGAATATTACTGTAATACCATTTCCTGTTAGCATCATCAAAACTGCAATTTAACAGGAAAAAAAATGTTACTTCCCAGCAGAAAGAGTAAATTAGATGTTGGAGATATATATTAAATTTTATATCAGTTATATATTAACATACTGTATTTTACAGCACATTCCTTGCACAGATGCTATTCTAGTTTAATTTTTCAGCCCCTGCTCCAAGAATGGAGAGGCTTATTCAAAAGAAAAAAAAAAAAAGGCAGTGTTACTCTTGATCTTAGCAAAGTGTTTCTACATGGAGAAGAATGGGGAAATAAATATTGTCGTGTAGGTAGCTTCAACTGGAGGTGGTAATTATTAGAAAGTAATTTTACTACACTGTTTGGTATGTTCAATTCCAAACAGTATTTAAAGGAGGCATTTGCTTAAAAAGAACTTGTGTTCTTGATGCAGATTAAGTGAACAAAAGGTGGCATTGTTAAATAGCCATCCTGCTTTATGCTCTTGCCCTGTCTTCATTGGAAATAACTTCTGCACATAGATACACCCCGTTTTCTTAATGAATGCTGGCACTTTAAATGGGGGACTTCTCAGACAGCTAATCCCCACAAACTACCAGAGAACATCATTCCTACTTCCTTCCATTTCTTGGCAATTACTGAATGCGAACTGCCAAATCAGCCTTGTTCCGCAGTCCCTTTGCAGCAGAGCTGAATCGTACCTCAAATATTTGACAACAGGAACACACACACCTCCCCAGTGGTGCAGACTTAGGCGGTTACTGCCCTGAAGGTTGGGGTAGTGGTTGCAACAGGGAGAAAGGGTGATAAGAAAAGCCTTCTTGCTCCTGTCTGGGGTAGTTGAACCACCAGTCAGGCATGCTGGTTTTCCCACAGCGGAACTGCCATAGGAAAAACCTCTCAAACTGCAAAATGACTACTAGAGGTACTGATTCTTAAGTGAAAGAAGACAAAAATTTGGAACAAATGTCTAAAATTTCCCTGTTGCCAGGCCTTTTACTGCTTGAGACGGGACTGGTTAGAGTTATAGTCTAATTCTGTTGTAATTTTATGACAGTTTTACTATATATCATTGTAACTTATGAGCCGTAGTACTTCAAAAAAACAGTGGTATCTCAGATACAGCAGTCAGCACTGTCAAACAGCAATAGGTGTCCTTTCTGTTAACCCTTAAAATAGATGAATACTATTCTTTGATGCAGTAGTTCTCCAATTGTTCTGCAGTAAGAAGCTTCTGAGATTATCATGCATCGTGAATCTCATTCATGTAGTCAGTGTCTCCTGTATTTGAGCTCCAGATATTGAAGCTGTTTCAGTTTTTAGGACTACAATCTGGATCTGAAAGAACTAATGAAACACATCTTTTGACACACACAAAAGTCACATGGGTTGTGTACTTCAGGAAGGAGCTCAGCATCCAGATTCACTCTCTGGAGTTCAGATATGGATAAACCAAATCGTATTGCAGAAGAATCTTGGCATTCAGACAGCTTAAGGCCTTCCTCTTAAATTTGAAGTTACATCATAGACTCATTTGCGTAACATGTCTTTGTAGGTATGTCAAACACACTAAGAACCAGATCCAATTTAGCTTCTGTACTGTGTTGGGTTTAAAATAAAAAGGTTTTGACCCCTAAGAAATCCAAATGTTTAGAATTATGTCTGTGAAGGTTTTTAGAAATCAGCTCTGTATGACATGATCAGGAATAAACTAGTATCACTAGTCTAACTCATCTGTTCTGCAACAGAATCTTAGTATTTCTAGCTACATAAACCATTGGATATTTTTAATTTGAACAGGCTTACTACTGCAGTTGATCTCCCTCCTGAGTTTATTCATCTTTATATCTCCAACTGTATCTCTACCTGCGAACAGATTAAAGACAAATACATGCAGGTGAGTACTCTGCTCAACTGGTCAGGAAAAAGGGTCCAGGGTCTTGCTCTGTGTGACATGTGCTAAGACTTTATCAGGGTGATAGCATTAAAGAAGCAGTAAGACAGAATAATTTATTTCAGAGGTACTTTTTTTTTTCTTAATGCACTACGCAGTTCCTTAGTGTTTAACAATTACTGTTTCACCTTTCTACAAGACTCCACAGGTAACTACTGTTTTGTTTTACTGTAGATATCATACACTTCTCCCTAGCAATACTACAGTCCTATGACTCAGGAGCCTAAGTGCAAAAAGCTTATCTGTCATTCAGTGTGACTTCTCTTTACTTCTAGCATGAGATGTTTGTTTTCTACTTAGTTTTGAGCTTTTTTTGCTCCACAAGTGTCTCCACCAGTTCCACGCTTCGAGGTGATGTTACAAAACTCCTGTGGAAATTTTGCCCTTCAATTTTCTCTATTACTGACCCATAGTAACTTTCAGATCTCCTTTAAACCCTAAAAACCCTTTTCTTTTCTGCTTTCATAATGCCATAATCTCTTCTTCCCAAGCCAGTCTTAATTCCTCAGTACCAGCATGCAAGTTGTAGCCACTTCAAGGATCTTTAACCCTCCTTGTAGCTGTTACCTGCATGTTGTATGAAGTACTTCCCTTCTTTCCTAAAATTATTTATGAGTTTCACCAAGTAGGTCTTGTTTTCTTGGATATTTTTTTGGTGAAGGACAGTTCCATGTTCAGTTCACACAAGGCTTTGAGTCCAGACCAATTCCTCCCTCAGCTTTTCTCCTCTCCATACTGGATTGCAGCCTATTTAGATTTGTGCATTTTAGATTTCCCTTAAGCTTTTTGGCTTCCTCCTCTAGCTCTGCTATATCCTTAAGCTGCAGAGGCCAAAACTGCACGTAATGAACAGGATGTAGGTTCAGTGTGGTTTTGGACAGCAGGAAAATCCCCTCTGTCTTGTTCTAAGTACCTTTCCAGATGCTGACTAACCACTTGTTAGTTTCTGGTGGCTGCTGATGGTTTTCTGCTTTGGGACTTGGCCAGAAATGCATGGATGCATTGATCTGTGACTTGCTGAATAGCAGGGGAGAAAAATAGCAGAGCTGAGAACATGCTCACAGAGTGGGTGGGCACTGCTGAGATTGTAGAGCAGCTGTGCTTCTGGCACACAGGACAAAACAAAAAGAAGAGGGTCAAGGAAGACACACTGATCAGCAAGGAGCATGCAAGGCGTGTGAGATCTGACATTTGTTAATACTACCTAATGAGGTCTCACAGCAGCTGAAACACAAGATGTTTTGTTTGAGAAGCACCATTCAAAAACACTCCTATCAGAAGTAAACAATTACAATCCTCAGAGTTTGGGAACCGGCCAACACTTTGCAGTTGTACTCTTGTTCTGAGTTTCATATTTGCCGAAGTTATTCTTGTACCTAGTCCTGGTGCTGCAGAGAACACATGATGCCTTTTGACTGTAGCAAGGGAAACAACTTGTTCAGTTCCTGAATTTCCTTGGTGTAGGTAGGAAATTTTGAGAGCTTAGTTCCTCTAAAAATAGGTGACTGCTTATTTGCCTTCATCCCAGTCTGGGGAGCAGCTGGTTAGCGACTGGGTGGGTCTGTATAATTGCCAGCTCCTAGGTCTGCAGTTTACCATTCTCCATGTGCTCTACAAGGTGCTACCTCAGCAGCCCCTAGGAAGGAGGAATGCAGCTGAGATCCCAGCTTCTCACTGGAACAGGCATGGAGTTGCAGCTCACAGCCACGAGCTCTTCTGGGATTAAGTATCCCTCATTTCCTTCTAAGATACAGCAATACTGCAATGTGTCAGTTCCGTGATAGAGTGCTTCCTGCTAAGCAAGGTTGGGATCAGTTCTGTAGCTGTCATTTCCCAGTTGGAGTGCCTTAATTGCATGCCCACTGGGAAGTTTTGAGATTGAAGCTTGTTCATTTTTCTTTACGGTGTTACTTGTAGAAAATGAGACTAAGCAAGAACTGTGTCCATAGTGATGACAAGACTCTTGGGGTTTTATTCATAGATTTACATGTGTACATGTGCTCTGTACTTTCATATATATATATATATATATAATGCAATCTGGTACCTTATTTGTGCATGTACAGAGCTTGGGGAAAAGACTACTGCTGTAGCTGAAGTTCTGCTGAAATGCCTCAGTTAAGAGGGTTGTGCTGCTCAGGGCCAACAAACGTGGTTGCCAACTTTTTATGTGGATTATGAAACTGCCTCTCTTCTGTTTCAGAACCGCCTGGTACGTCTTGTTTGCGTCTTTCTTCAGTCTTTAATCAGAAACAAGATTATTAATGTACAGGACTTGTTTATAGAAGTGCAAGCATTCTGCATTGAGTTCAGCCGGATAAGAGAAGCAGCTGGCCTCTTCAGATTGCTGAAGACACTAGACACTGGGGAAAATCCATCAGAGACAAAAACTTCCAAATAAAACCACTTGGTCACTGGGGGGAGGGGTGGAATATGAGTGTTCTATACCAATTAATTGTATATTTTAAACCAAAATCACTGGATTAATAATGTAATACACTATAAATAGCATTTTATGCATTTAAACAATAAATGTTTTTCTGATATGTGTGCTTGAGTTTGAAATGTTAGGCCTTACCCTTAAGCTTTCTTTGACTACAGGTCATGAGCATGTCCTGAACTATAAGCTCTATTCCCAAGCCTCTATTCACAAACAGCTTTGGATAACTGAAGTCAACTGCTATCCAAATAAGTAATTTAAATTCATGTTGGCTCTTTCTGTACTCTGTAAGGCCTCCTAAAAGCTGGAACCACCTTCTGTTAATGATGTTCCCTCTTCTCACTGGGAAAGGGAAAGTCTGTCTTGATGCTTAGAATAAGTTTAAGGATTATCTTTAATGTTTCTGATGAAGTGTTGACTGTAATGTTTAAAACTGTATGCTCTCCTCCTCCACATCACTGACTTTTTCCACAATGCTGACTTCATACCACCAAATTATTTCATGATTTTGAGAATGATCCACTGTGGAAAAATGGTCCCCTTTCTTCATAGAACTCCGTCATAGGACTCTTCTTACTTCAAAAGTTGCACAAACACTTCCTTTGTGGCTACCAATGATTAAAATAGCCTCTTCAGTTATAAGCATGTAATCAGTACCGTGCTATGTTAGATGGGGGTAGGGGAGAGAGTAGGCTGAAATACCACTGTTGACAGTTAAATAATTGCTGTTTTTTAAACTCAACTTTAAAAGAAAAACAATTTGAAAAGTTAGCCATTCTAATGTAAGGCTGTTTGATAAAAAATTAAGCAGGAGAGCTGTAGACCTAAAGCAGCTTTTGTTTATGAGGCAGAAGATCAGTAATGCAAGGTCAAGATTTTCTTTTGACTTCATAAGTAAGGTAAACTGATAAATTACATGAATAAAATGTAACAATGACTTGTACAAAATCCCCTCAATCTCATCTTCTGCAGCATGATCTTTTTTTAAGATGCCCTGGAGGAAGTGTTCTCCAGGCATTAGAGGATTAGGCTTGTACAACTTCCCAAAGTTATGATGTGTTAAGTCAACTAAAGTAGAATTTATTTTAGAGCTGCTCTAAGTCTAGAAATTCCTGCTCTATAAATTCCTTCTGAAACCTAGCGCTGTGCTATGTCACTGTTAGCAGTAGCAGTTAACACAGTTTGTGCTTGGAATTTGCAGCTTGCCTGCTTCATGTCTACTAACGTTGACATACAATGTAACTATGCCATATTCATCTTCTCCCTGTTCATATCTCTTCAATAAGTGGGTTTAAAAAAAAAAAAAAAACAAACTTAAAAGCTCTATACTTTGTTTGGAGCTTCCTTCTTGAGCTTTAAATGAAGTAAGGAAGGAGGAGCAGAAATAAAAGCCTTACACACTGAACGTTGGCCCCACAGCCCTTAGCTGCTCAGCACAGCTCAACCCACCACAGCTCCCCAGGGGTTACACAGAGAGCACCACAACATCCAGAAAGGATGTGAGCTACTGAAGACAATGCCCCCTTCCTACCCAGCATAAAGTTAAGCTCACTTTGTGCTTATTTTGAGTGTCCCAGATCTGTTTATGACGGTTTTGTCACACTTGTGTAAAGAAAACCCTCAAGCTTCTACAAAGCATTTTCTACAAAGTGTTGCTTTTTAAAAGGTCTGTATAATTTATTATGGAAATTGAGCTTTTAGCCATTAAGTTACATCAACAATGCATAACTTGACATCCTTACACTTGTACATACACAATGGAAAGAGGAGTTCAGTGCTTGATGCAATCAATGCAACCGAGTTAGTACAAGGTTACCGTAAGAGTTGATGGTGAATAGTTGTTGACAGAGACTAGCAAGTTCAAGAGGTTATTTGCAGTTTTGTTTAAGCGGAAGAGAATACAGAGTTTGGACTTAAGCCTCAGACTAATGAAATGATGGAAACTCATTAATTCGCTGTTCTCAATTCAGAAGGATATGCTCGTTTAAAAATACAGTATCATTACCATGTTTCAGGTGGTGAAAACTAGCTTCAGGCCCAGTGGAAGCATAACGGACAGTTTCCAGGCAATGCATTCTTCACACAAACACATGCAATTATAGAGACATTCTACTTTTAAACTTTCTCAAACCAAGTTTCGCAATACAGCAGGATATCTGAGGAGAGAGATCAGGACCCATACTGAACAAAAACAAAAGCCTCCAGCTTGATTTGTGCATGTTTAATCTTCACATACCACCTGTGAGAGAAAAAGAGCACTTAGTAAAGATCAGCCTCAAGGACAGAAAATATATTACTATTTTTCACCAATTCTGGTTATAAAAAGAGAAAGTTGCTGCTGCCATCTTTCATTTCAGCAATCTTAGTTCAGCACGGCACTATTATAAAACCACATCTCCCAGTCTTGCTCTTCCCTCCTCCTCCACCCCAGCTCCTCGTTCCCTGAGCCCAGCTCTAAGACTTATGCAGTCGCACCGTCAGGATACACAGCTTCCTACCTTGACAATATTCAACTTGGAGGAATTTAGTTTTCTGCCATGTAAGCTGAGTTCGTCACATACTCTTAATTCGAATGTGAGAACCAGAACAAAGTAAGTAATTGATAGCTGGCACAGAAAATTGGAAAGGACAACTCTCTCGTGGAACAGCAAGCTACTGAATTGGATTGAGCCATCCTGTGAAGTCTCACTCAGGCTGGTGGAAGAGAACAGTCTCTTGTCAAGCTGCCCACACCAAGAGCTCCATTCTCTCCAGGTTAAGCTGACAAAATATTTCCAGCTGACTCCTTTACTAAATTTCAGTATCAGCTCTCCTTACAGAGCAGCGGAGCCAGTACTTCCTTAACAGCCTCAGTACAGAAACACCAAGACCAAATGCCCACACAATTTCCACAACAGTATCACTGTTGCAGTGACACAGAGCCCTTAAGGCTTTGTTGAGCAAGAGTTCCACCTTTTACTGCACGCTGGAATGCTGATGTGCACCAACCCCATGCATTTATTAAGTATTTGCAGCCTTGGCAACAACTGAAGAAGTATTCTGCCAATTCACACTGCCCTTCTTAACCTACTGGTGTATACTTCCAAGTGACAACTGCTAACAGTAGTTGCATGTCTGTACTTGCCTAGACATGAAAATTTTGCTTTTGGGAGGAGCTAAATAATCAGCCCAATGCACTTTCACTTCTGATGGAGCTCATCAAAACCCACGAGCACAGACCCTGCTGTCTCAAGCATTCTCATACCACAGGGCATAAGAGGTGAGACAATGATCACCACCATCTGCTCTCTGGGCTCCTGTCTGCACAACTACTACCGGCTTGTCTTAGAGAAAGCTTTAGTGTGCTGGAAGGAAAACCAGGATGACCACTCCTAAATCAAGAAGCCGTTAAAAAAAACTTGGCATGTTTTTTTTTTTTGAAAAAAAAAAAAAAACAAACAGTGTAACAGTTTCTCTGAGCCCAATTACATGCTGGCACAGGACAGGAATTACCCAACAATATTCCTACCAAAGCTGGGCTTTTATTATACCCAGTGCCCAATTTATTAGTTTAATAAGAGTTAAAAACATTCTCGCTGTAATTAAACCATCTTACAACCCCTCTGACATACTTCCTCTGAAGAATCTAGCACTGATTCCTGGCAACAGGCAACCAGATGACGTTCATACATTGGTGAGCAAGGAGTCTGGGGAAGGAGCTACTGCTATCTAATCATTTTTTCCTACTACTGTAGAGATTCTCATCCAAGCATTGCTTCAAGCCCATTTCTGCTTAGGGTCAAAAAAAAGAAGAATCTGATCTTTATTAGGGGTAATTAGTGAAAAAATCCCAATTGTCTAGTTAAACTGGTACCACTGCTAATGAAAGTCATTGTTAACATGCAGTTAGATCTGAAATGTTCTTTTTTTTTTTTTTTTTTTTGCTAACAGGTCTGAAAGCTAAAGCTAGTTTTAAAAGTTATTTAATAATAAATTTATTCTTCGACTACTAAGCCAAGGCCTTTGATCAAAGAGGAGGCTTTAGCCTCACTTTAAACACCACTCCATTTTGAGATGTTTACAGCTCCTTTTTCAATTTTTTGCATCACATCACAATTAATGATGCCTACTAATGAAATTCATCATTGTGCAGTAACATCCCTCAATTCCGCTGGGGATTTGCTGCAATTTCTTTATTCAACACTGCCACTGGGGGGCTCTCTACTTTATGCTGGCACTGGGCTTTTGCTTTTTTACTTTATATATACGCTTGCTGTAAGAAGCCCTCTGGGAGACTTCAGTAAAATCTGACAAAGGGACATATCTCAGAGAGAGGCTCCTACATGCTTTATGAAAAACATGCAGCTAGGAAGAGAACCCACAGCACATACAGCATCAGCTCCCACATTAGGCAGGAGATAACCCAAGCAGAAAGGCAGATTACAGATCCTCCAAAGGGTGAGGAAGACTCTGTTCTGCTCTTCATAGGAGCTGTTGGTAGTTGGAGTGCTAGGAACTAGAAATACAGGTCTGATCCAACAAAGTCAGTCCTGATCAGCAAAAACCTGTACCTACCTCGAGCTGCCTACACCCACCTACTCTAAAAGTTACTTATGCGAGTTCTAACAGTAGGCAATACACTTCATGTTTCTAAGCCTTTTGCTTTAAGCTCCACAGATGGCCTATTTCCTGTTTTGTATTTTCACACTGCCACTCTTTTTGCTCATAATAAGCTTTCTGACTGAGGTCAGACCAATGTTCGCTTCGGAAGATTTTGTCATCGTGCTTCCAAGGAGAGCAAACTGCTTGTTGGAGGCACTGCAATTCGGCCTTTTATTGTCATCATTCCTCAGCAGCACAGCTGGCCTTACAGGACCTAAATATATCACAAATTATGTGCAAACTGTTCTTGTGAAAGCTTAAATGAAACAGGTATGGAGACAGCAGAAGACGTGTTCTAGCAATCCTCATACTTAGTCATTTTTCTAAATTGTTACCACATCAGATTTTATAGGCACTCTCGTCAGTTTGCAGGTTCTCTAGCTTTTCATCCAGCTCTGAACTTCAGTTCTGAAGAAAGGCGTTTTGTTTTAGAAGTATGACTTAAAAGTTGATGTACTTACCACAGTTCTCCCCTCCAGCATGAATATTGCACTGCAGGTATCAGCAAGACACAATCCACAGATTGACAAGACTTCTCTCGATAACTCGTTTTGGTTCCTCCTTGAGCTAGAGTTTAAACCCTCTCAACGTTTACTAAAAATCAATGTTCAGTTTTGTGTTAAGGAAGAGGGAGAAGACTTAGTTTTTAATATTGAAGAGATAGTTAAAAAGGCAGTTCTGGAAATGTTGGTAGGCTTCTTTTGGAGACAAGCGTCCCTATACATTGTTTTAGTTGTGGGTTGTTTTTTTATTTGTTCAGTGTTGGAGATGCTTGGTCAGTCATATTCCATTCTCGTGTGCTTCTTGTAAGATAAAGGCATCACAGAAACTTGCACCTGCTGGTGACATCAGAACTACAACCTGACAATTTTCCAGTAAACCTAAAAGTTACACTCCTACAGGGAAGAGGCAGATTTATTTAAGTAGGCATTAGGAAGAATATTTCAAAAGGAAATTTAGGATGAAACGTCTGCTCTGCAAAGTAGAAGTTTAGATTATATTTCCCCAGCTGAAACCTCTCATTTCTGGAACATTCATTCTAAAATTAAAAAAAAAGTTATTGCTTCTACTGAAGCTCAATATAAGTTAGAAAAAGAATTGCATATTTTCTTAAAAACATTCCAAATATACATTTTAAAAACAAAATACACTCTAAAACAAATGTCTAGTAAGAGACCTTGTTTTAAGCAACCTGTAATAACAGCTTTACCAAAACAAACTGAAGAACAGAGCACATTTATAACATGACAATGCTAAAATCCTAAACAATTCGTTTAACACTCTTAGTTAAGTAGTGTCTTAAATATACATATTTCTTTACAAAACAGTTTAGCAATTCCTTATACCACTTACAGTATATAAATATTTGAATAAGAGGTCATAATGGGAGATGCCAGGGTTTATATTCACTCTCAGATGCTTCAGGTTTCGTAGGTGTTTTGCTATAAGGCACAATACTGCTAATCTAAAAGAAAGGAATAAAAGCGAGTGATGAACCCAGCGGAAACTCCTACCATGGAGTCTCCAGGAGAAGATTTCTAGCGTCTCTATGCAAAGAAAAAAAAAATTCAAACCTTGTATACTCTAAGAAACAGTTCCAATTTCTTACATAAAGTGGGACAGGATGGGTGCAGGAATAAGAAGGAATTAAGTAAAATTTTATAAATAGACTAATAAATATTTTAGCCATAGTTAGCCCTTCACCTCTGTTCTACTGAGTTTAAGACTGAAAGAGGTAACCAGTGTGCATATACCGAAACAAGTCTACATGCTCAGCACGTGAAGACCACCTTGCATAACCTATTACTGCCAAATTCAGTATCAAAAGCTAGCGAGGTGGAGAAAGCCTCCTTTTCTTTCAGCATCCACTCGGAGTGGAACACATTACAAGATCAAATTAGTATTTGTTACACGTAAGGAAAGTTGCAACTGGTGATTTTTTCCATCACCAAAGAGGATATGTAACATATCCATGGAGTTATTTGATTCCTTCAAAGGTTAGATTGTGTCTTTTACGTATATCCATCTCCAATTACAACAGGACTTTCAGAACATTTTAATAGTTGTAGCCTTGTAAGTGTTCTCCATATATACACATATGGATCATGAATAGTGCTTCCAAAGTATTTATCCATTAGACGTTCTACATTGTTTCACTGCCTAGTCTTCAGCTTTGTTACAGCCCTCTGGAACACAACGACATTGTAATAATGCTTACAGAAAAAGGGTTATTGCATCTTTTCATAGGATGAGACATCCAGAGGAAGTTTTATAAAATCCTCTTGTGTACAAAATTCTTAGTTATTAGCCCTTTTGGAACACCAGCTAGAAAAGTTTGAAAGGTAAAATAATTTACATTGTTATTTTTCCATTAACCAGACGAGTTCATACTACTTAAATAAAAAATAATAGTTCTTCAACAGTCTATTCAAGGTATCTTCTGTGAAGCAGTTCAGTGGGAATTTCCATTAGATAGATGCTCTCCATGTCGGTTATTACTGACATCCACATCTAGAAGCCAGGAATTAGAAGAAAATTTGTTTCTACATTCACCTTTTTAAGTTAACATATAAAGCACAATAATCTAAAGTCTGGAAACAAATCAAATATTCATGTATATGTTCTATCTCTAGGTAATAAATCCTCCCAAAACACTATTTACATCTTTTTTTCCTTTTAAGACCAATTTTCTTCATCTTGATGGGATTCCCTCAAAATCTACCTGCTTCTGTTTTTTGAACATCAGCAGTAACACCACTCAATCTGGTCTGCACTGCAATACTAAGACCACTAAAATCCCTTGGAGAAAGTCTCCTTCTAATGCAATTAATGGCATCAAGGATCGTCAAGTGATAAACCAACGTATTACTTACCAAGTAATGCTGTGGTTTCGCCTGCATCCTCTTTTAGACTGGTACACTGCAACACAGATTCACTGGTGGAAGAAGCTGACAATTCACTCACTTCATTTCTGTCGTCTTCTTGTAGAGCAATACTCAGGCTTCCAACTGAAACACTGCCACTTATTGATTCAGGTATTGGAACTTCAAGTGGGTCTTCAGAGTCCCCCTTCAAAATTAAACACATTAACTGACACCTCTGCCTACCCACAGGCCTCCATATTACCACTTTATAACCTCAGGTTACTAGAAAATGGCCTTTTTTTCATCTAGTGTTGCTTATTACAGGTGACCTCATGGGCACAGTATTAAATATCATCTATTTCCAACCTATTTCTTAATATCCATCTATTTCCATCAGAAACCAAAGAAACAGAATAAGCTGAGAGTGGCAGGAATCAACCCAGCCAGCCTTTCAGATGGAGTGTGTCAACACTTGAGAACAGTTTTGCTGCAGACTGGTTAGGAGCATGCTCAGCAAATATCAAGTCTTCACTGAGTAAACCTATTGATCCTTTACACGTCTGTAGAAATCGTTGTTTTTCCATGATAGTAGTTTGGCAAGTTGAGATTTGCTTACTGGGGTGAACAAACATTTGATATGAGAAAGTTTCCCTCCTCTCCTTCCTCTAGTCTAACTTTAAAAACCTGTCCTCAAAATACAAATGTGACAGCTTCTCACTTTGCAGCAACATATGCAGCATGAGCAAAGGAACTTATTTCACCTGTTGTACAGCACGAGCTATTTGTAATAATACGATTTTTAGAATAACTCCTACATGCACAATTCTGTTCCTAAAATTGAACCTTAAGCCATTGCCATTAACATACTAATATAATTTAAACATAAGCAAGTACACTACAGTAGAAATAACTCTTCTTTGGCTTCATGATGAACCTTTTCCCCCCCCTCCTCATTTATCAAAGGCCCATCCTAAGAAATTCCACGCTGATCCTTTCTTTAGCATCAAAACATTCATTTCAAATAAGCTATAGAACTACATTCGAATACAAGTTAAGACACATGTGATACTAACCTCCAGGTGTGTGTGTGTGTACTGGGGAAAGGATTAATGATTTTGTTTCCAAAATTTCAGCAGCTAAATAAGCAAAGATATAAGATTCAACAACGTTCTACTAAGTCAATAAATCAGACGTGGTGAAATACAGTTCTCTTTTTCCCCTAGGAAGTAGTAACTAGATCACTGAAGACTACAGTGTAGAATGCTGTTTGCAGGACACACGGCAGGTACCTGGCCCTCCTGCCTTCCCTCTACCTTGAGCCCTTTGAAAAAGCTGCAGCAGCGAAGTTGTTTACCATAAAATCGAGGTCAGCCTTCAGACTCTTTGCAGAGTTCAGCAGACTTCTTTAACAAGGCTGCACGCTCGTGTCTGCCGTTGCGTCACTCAGCCAGCACACTCCTGAAAGAACTGCCTTGCTCTTCACACTTGTCCTCACATCAACAAGATGTTCACACAAACACTTTACAAATCAGGTTGGGCAACCTGGATCAGGCTGAAAACTGAGCTAGAAAACCTGAATGACTTCTCGCATTGCTAATTTCAGCATGACTTGAACAGTTGACACATAAGCAAGACATCTCCCCCATTCCATCAGAAAAGAGAAGAGAGCTTCTGTACTTACAGAACTTAACATAACCCTGTACTTAACATAACCCTGCTCGACTTGCTTCCTACATTCTTTTCACCTAACAAGCAGAGGAGACATTACTCCTCTTGGTTAGAGCTGGTATCAGTACGAGTTCAGGGGATAGAAGTGTTTTAGATTTTAAAGTGTCTTGGCTTTGAGACTGTATACAGAGGGATATATCCTTTCATCGCATAGAACACAAGTTATATTAACACCAAGAATTGAAAATGAGCTAGCAGTAAGCCATTAACATACCAATGTTAATGTGGTAAGTTATTTCACATGAGAACACTGAAATTCTTGGATAAAGCCTTACTACACAGAGCCACCATAATTTGGTGCATGTATATATAGAGACAATACATGCCTACATACACGCTACGTAGCAAGAGTATTGTCACTTCTCACAAAACAAAACGTTAGTCATCCACAGACTTGATAAGTCTCTAATGAAGTAAGAGAAAAGCTAGTCAAAATGCAAACCTAGCCAATGAAAGGAAGCCTGAAACCAAGGAATGCCTCTTTTCTGAAGACCTCTATAGATCAGTAGAAGAGAAGAGGTACATTCATGCCTATGGCATTTTAGTGGAACTCGAGACTATTTATCAACAGTGACCAAGTAACCTACCGCATGTGTCTTCATCTCTCTTTTCTGGTGCTGTCAGGAAGAAATGAGAGCACATCATTTTCTCTATTTAACCAATTTCTGATGAATGTCTTTAGGAAGGTTCTCAGTACTGGCCCACTTACAGGGATAAAGCACTTAGCATATGTGGAAGCATACACAAATACACTTAAACTATAGGAAAAAAAATCACTATTCCCTTTGAATCACTGTTCTCAGCAAGATCAAGTATATACACAAGACCTACTGAATTTATAGTTTTGTAGCTTGGGCAAATTGCCTCACCTTTGCTTAAACTTCATTACTATTGTTGGTTGTTGATAGAAAAAAAAAGGCTATCACAAGAGAGTACACTGAGGATTCATAAGCTCTTCCACACTAAGCTCCTACCCAAAAGCCACACTTTTTCCAGTTCTCATCAAAAATTCAGTTCTTTGCCCAGCTTCTTCAGTCTAGCCAAGTACCAACTGTAACAACTGTTGTCATTCTGAACAGTTACACGAAGCTGTGCTTCCTGCACTGTGCTTTTTTTCTTGAAGATTAAAGGTAAGCGTGCAACATACCCAGTATCCCAAAGCTTTGATAACATCTAGTTTACACATTGGACAAGTTCGGTGGTCCAAAAGCCAAGGGTCAATGCACGTTCTATGGAAGATGTGCCTAAAGAAAACAAACACCCTTTAGAACTCGTAATGAAATATCAAACATTACTCTTTTAGAAGATGTGCAAATTACTACCTTAATAGGTAACCCAATTCCTCTGTGACTTTGACATTTAAGCACTGCTTAAATTAATAGGACAGACATAACCATAAGTTCTGGAAATGTCTTTATCTACCATGCTAACCCAAAATAAAAGATGCTACTAACTACAATGACACTACTGAGCTATCACTTCAAGTGCACAATTCAAACAATATTAAGAAAGCTCTACTTCATTTTTACACTTCTCCCAATTGCTCCTTTTCCCCCACTAACACGGGGTGGTGTATTGTCTCCTAGTGCCCTTCAACATGTAACAGGCCATACAAACAGCTTCAGCTCTGCCAGCATTTTCAGAAGAGTTTCCAGAAGGCTCATCGAATTTTTCTTTGGGAAAACATAGTACAAAGAGAAGAGAATAATTACGGTGACTTACTTGCATGGCAGAATTCGAACAGTATCTTTCAGTTTATAGTTCTCGATGCACACAGCACAGTTTTCCACATCAACATCTAAACCCTAAAGATAACACATTTAAATGTGCAAATTACATTCACATGTAATTACAGAACAAGCTTTGAGTAATATATAATTTCACAAAACGTGGTATAAATTGGCTTAGGAAATAAAAATGTCTCCCTCGTTTAAATTAAGATTCAATCAAGAGGCAATTTGATCAAGCGATACCTAATATTAAAAACTAGCCCAATTCAGATTTTCTAATATAAATAACTACACATGGTATCTTAAGCCATTTGTTATACCTCAAACGCTGTCTTTAAGATTTTACTCTGCTCCCAAAGAATAACAGATAATTAAAATCAAGAAATTTTACACGAGGTCACAGATAAAATAAAATAGTGTGCTGTGCTTTCATTTTATTTTTACTGATGGTCCCAAAGACTTGCAAGAGATTAAGTAGGAGGAGATTCTTAGGGTTAAGTACTACAAGCCTCATCTTCCCATATATATTTTTTTGTTGTTTTGTTTTGTTTTTGTTTTTTTTTCCTTCTACCACATCCTAGTAAATATCCTTTGGAAGCTAGAGGAGGAGAACTGAAGTAACAATTTGGGATGATTTTTAGAACATCTCTCCAAGCTCACACCAGAGAATTCAAATCATACCATTTTTGCCCCCCACCTTATTTCTTCTTAAGGGCTATGTATCTTCCCTAACAAGTCTTTCTGCCATCTTGAAGCCATACTTATCCTAACAGTGCAAGTATGATAGGTACCTCCTGACAAGTAATTCAGTGTTAATTGAATTGTATAAAACAAGCATTAGAAGAACATACATCAGACCAACTTCCCTTTCATCTCCCAAAAGTATATTTCATGTTTACTGCTGACTGAAGCAGTTAAAAATCATCTCAAACATTCAAATGAATTAAGTACTGTGAATGAACTTTCAAGTTCAAGGGAAGTTTTTCCCTCCTTTACATGCTATCATTTTACATACTTAATGCTTCAAATTCCTAAGTAAATCTTTTGTTAAAAAATAAGCAAAGTTAAAATAAGATACACATTTATTCTGTAATATTTTTTTTTTATTCCTCAGGAGACAAAATCCAAGCATGCAGCACATAACCAAATGTGTGCATCTCGCAATAATCCCATAAGCTTCTCAGAAAGATCTACGTGATAGCAAATACAATTTTTAAATGTTGACCCGTTTTTAGTTAAACACCTCAACTCCGAAAGAAGTGATAATGAAAGGCTGTACTGTATCACAACGGTGGCACTCTTTCAAACCTAACGACTGAAATATGTTTTGCCTTTATATAGAGACAGGACTGTCTTTTCTGACAAGTTCTCTGATAAGTTCATGAAGGTACATTTGCGTCAGTAAGTTCCTGAAATTTGCTGACAGTTTGATGATTCAAATCAAATGGTAAACCATGGTTTACAAAGCAGAAAACCTGTATTTTAGATGTTTTAATCTAATTTCATTCTACTTTGCTTAATCAACGTGACATTCATAGTTACTACCAGCATGCTGCACAATAACCTAGTTAAAATTTTACTTTTTTTTTTTTTTTTAATAAGTTTTTACATTTTTTTCATCATGGGTATATTGATGGGAAGGAAATTCCTGATGCGAAATCTCCTAAAACAATCCTTGTTAGAGGCTGACTGAACGTCAACTTAAAAGCAATTAACAGGTTCACTGTGGTCCTCACCACAGAGTTCATCATGACTCTCTTACATCCATTTCTACTTATGCTGATGTTATGCTGTGATACTGCTTCATGCAAGTTTTGATTCAGCTCCATCCTCCTTTCTCTCCAGTTTCATCACTGTATAAACAGAAGTATGTACATCCTTCTGTTCAGAGCTTGAAATTGGTTATTTTTTGATGGAATTTACAATTTAATTAAAATAACACATACATTTAAAATGCTAAGCATGCTGAATGCATAAAAGGGAAAAAAAAAAAGGCAAGCTCTGAGACAGCTTGTTTTAACATCAAACTAGTTTACTCCATGAAGTACATACACCCTGTAGCATGTCACTTGAGCCAAATAGCTTCTGTTGAAACACATTTTTGAAGTTAAGTGTCCTCTCTCACCTTAATTATATTAATCAATTTAAAAGAAAATCCTTGGTTTTCCATCGCTAAGTGAGTCAGTCCTTAAGTAAAAGTTAATCAAATAAGACAAATAAGGGTAAGAAAAAAAAAAAACAACTATATGGTACCAGAAGTCTAGTCAGAAGCTAATGTAGTATCTAGGTACATAGATGCCTAAGAAGAGAATAAAATAGTATTTTCTTTCAAAACCCTGGATTTTTTTTTCTAATTCATACAGTTGTTCAAATAGTTGCGAGTTTAGGCCTTATGCTCAAAGAGTTAACTTTCTGAAAGTTGTGCTAAAACTTTAGAATAGTTTTATCCTAATATAAAAAATATATTTCTTTAAATATTTATACTTCAAGCCAATACTGCTCCTTAATGTATTGTAAGTTTAAAAAAAAGATTAAACCAAGTGTTTCATTTTCAAAGCTTTAGATTACCAAGGCTTTCTTATCAATAAGAAGATGGATGTTCTCTTAAATGAAAAGAAAACATTACATCAGCTGTACAAACTGTGCAGTCAATAGGTCCTAGGAAGTATTTCACAATCCACCTGTTGATGTTTTCAAGTGCTGATAAGATCAGTATTTCCTCATCTTTACAGTATCAGCCCTTTTTAGTTTCCTGCAACATTCTGCAAAACAGCTTTACATTTCATAAACAGTTAAATGTTGACTCTTCGATTTTAAGATCATCCTTCTAGGCAAAGCCACTAAAATGAACCTAAAATTGTAAGAGTCACATTGTGGTTATCTTGCAATAAATTCAGTTTCAACTCTATAAAGGCATTACAGCAGATTTCAAATCATTCGACAGTAATGAAAGCCACCACATTACCTTGTCTCCACGTTTCACAGTATGCAGCTGAAGCTGGCTGATTGCTTTCTTGGTTTCTTTCCTATGTCCCTTGAATAAAATTTGAAGTATTAGTACAGAATCTAGTTTTAGGAGTTACACTTCAAAGCTTAAATATTTTTTTATGGGGATTATTAAGTCTTCTGAATGCTAGATAATCTGTTTACAAAATACTTCCAGCCAGCAGATGCTGAGGGACTGCAAGTTTTGCATTCTTGAGGCACAATAGAAAACATTATCTGTAGGCACACTGCTCGAACAATAGGCTCAACTGGCACACAACTATGCGGGCCAAACTGACGCATGTAGCCCTGTACAGTAAGTGCCTGCACCAAGGGCCTTCCCACACTGGAAAACTGAAGCTAATTTACACTTTAGAGGCGCTCAGCACTGAAACAACAGCAGTATAACCAGACCTTCTTGTTCAGCAAAGCCATGAGCAAGCAGGCTGTACGTAGGTTTAACACGAGCTGGAGAGAAGGTGGAATCCTGCCGAGTTGCCTACAGCTGGGCTACCAGGTCAAAAGGCTGCTTGTAGCTATTAATACCGCCCCTCGGTTAAACACTGCCTAACACATTATACAAAGCTTTACACTGAAAGGACACATTATGCAAAGGAGACGACAAGAAAGGCTTAACAGACGTGAGGCACCATATTGGACTTCTATACAGTAACAGCCCTAATTATGCTTGGAGGGGAAGCAAGAAAATAAAGCAGTACTGTATTCCCAGACAAAGAGACAGCTACTGCTAGAAACTCAACGCTCCCAATTAGAGTTTGATCTGTCTAGCAGGATCCCTCACTGATGAAACACCATGAGGGAATCAAAAAAAACTTAATGGCAGCTTCCCCCTTTAACAATACTTACAATGACTTATATCCTTTATAAAATAAAAAATAAGAAAATCAATACTGTAAATCAGTAAGTGATGCTAAAAAGTTGTCCAACAATTCCCGCTAAGTGAACTTGACCAGCAACAGCCTAGTCCACCTTCGCTACCAGCTCAGGACCTCCTATATGGTCCTGTTTCATCTTCTGTAGCAAGGAGTTCTTCCAAAGATTTACTGTTAAACTAATATTAGAATAAATCATAAGATACCCTTCTTCACCTTCACTCAGCAGCTACATAGTAGCTTGTTTTAAAGCATACCATAACTGACTTCCAAGGTTTAATTACTCTGAATTCAGTAACCCAAACAAATAAAATTTGGGTTAGAAAAGTAAGTTTTTGTTTCCCAAATTCACTGTAAGACTTCTAACAATGTATCTAGTCCAAGATATACATAGTTTTTTTTTCTTTCAACAGTAGCTTTAAAAGAAGAACAACTAAGGAAAGCGATACAGCCTTCTAATGCCGGACTACTTAATTAAGAGGCATTTACATGACAAACTATTAAGAGTTTGTGGCACTTACTTTGGGAAACATCACATTCAATCTAAATAACACAAGTCCCCCTAGTGCGAATTGTATCAAAGCCAATATAACAGGAAGAAATACCTTTCTTTACCAGAGAGTTTGTGTGTTCTAATGCCCCCTCTTTTTCTGTAAAAACCTCTCAAACTTTATTTTCTTGAAAATATTCCCAGAATACAAATGTTAAAACTTAAATATTAATAAAAAAGCACTAAAGGGAATCAACACTTCAAGTAGACTACAATTTTTTTTTTCCTAAGAGAGTCCTGTAAGTTACAATCAGAGATCAGACTCCTGAAGTCAAAATCCTTTGTTTTGTGTTTTTTGATGTTGCTTTGTTCTCCCCTAAAACTATCTCGGACAAAAATATGGATTTGGAAGGGGCAAAGAAAGTAACCAAAGTTATCTCTTCCTGATCTTTCCAGTACTCCCACCACTCTCAGAACTTCTGACAGCCTGAAAGAGCTGAATCTCGCCACACATGCTCCTTGCAGTCTGCTGCAGTTCAAGTTACAGGTATGACAAGCATTTTTCATAAAGCTTTAGAAACAAAAATTTTAGCCCCAATTACTTGCATCTTATGAAAAAAGTTACCATGGTCTTTCTCCATTAAAAAAATTATTCTGGTTAGTAAAATCTGTACTTTCAGAATGAAAATTACATAAGAATGCAAATAGCCTCTGACCTTTTGACACAACAAATTAACTTAGGTGACAAACCACATAGGAAGCTGCCTTTACTCAGTTTTTGATTATGACTGGCTAAATATATTTCCTATTACTTCATACTGGTATCTAATAATTACCATTAGTCAAGCTTGCGGTGCCAATTAGCTCATTATTTATTAGCCTCACCAACTATTATTGAGTAGTGTTCATAGATCATACAGCAGCAAGGAGGTACAGGTCTTCAAGAATGCTTCAATAAAAAAAAAAAACGTTAGGCAATTGATTTGACACAAAGACTGCAAATGCTTTAAAGCCTCATCCACAATTACCTGGTTTCCAAATTGTGATCCCGTATACAGGAAACGTTGTATGTAGTAAAATATGAGCCAGGCAAGCGATATAATCATCATGGTGATGAAGGCGATGGCGACGAACACAACCGACTGACCGCTGATGTATTCCTGCACGTGACGCGTGCCAACGACAATGGTCATTTTCACCGGGATGCCTCTTCGTACTGGCTCCAGTATCTCGATGCCTTTTGGATAGCCAACCATTATCACCACTGTGTTTCCTGTTCCTGTTGGAGAGGGAAAAAAAAGAGAGTGAGAATTTTGGCATTCTGGTTTGACGGTACTTTGGGTCTCTTTAGTTAAGAACAGGGATTAAAACTGGAAAAAAAAAATCCTATTTTTTTTTTCAGGCATAGAAGAACTTAAGTTGAATAAAGAACCCTTTACTTACATTATGAAACTCTCAAGTGGATGAGAAATTTCAGCAGACGCCCTTTTACTGTTACCAAAGCCCTATACTCCTCATTCCATACAGCAAAACGGGACATAGATGCCACGCAGAAGGCAGGCAAGTTATACACCACTCATCTGGAATTTGCTGAAGTCCTAACGTGCAACCCGAGCGCAGCTGGTCTTTGTTAGCATAAGAATTTTAGCTGCAGCTGGAGACAGTATATGAACTGCCACAAAAAGAGACGCGTTCAGTTCAGTTTGAATTGGAATCCACAGCACAATTAGGCTGGATATGTGAACAACAAAAAAAAAATTAGATAATATTCAGCTACATTAAACATTTAAATGCTTAATTCTTTAGTCCTAAATACTCAGATTTTAATGAGACTTCAAGACAAGGCCTTGTAAAGAAGCATTTTGGGACCCTTCTGGGAGCATGCAACCAAATAACTTTTTTTAAAAAAAAATATATTTAAACTCAAAAGCACTCAATCCATATGGGGAGAAAAGCACCTAACTCCGAGAAGACTTTAAGCACCACCGTACTGCAGCCAAACAAGTTAAGATACTGTCAAGACCACCAAGCAGAAACAAAGATCTCTTGCAATTAGAGCCTTGTTCAGTTTTGCCTAGCAGCATCTCCAGTACTTGTCTCAGAAACACCTGACAAGTCTTGCAAAATAAATGGCAAGCAAACATACTTATTAAAATGTCACCTTTTCACCGGTCTATGCCATTTGTATTCAAATAGTTCTCACTTTCGTGTGTACCAACACTGCTATACGCCCTGGGTAAATTATGGCTTTCTAGTTTACTTTGCTCTCCTATCTCTGAGAAAGTGAAACTAAGCTTGATTCGGGGAGAAAGTCAAGGAAGAAGGAGGGGGTTTCCTAACAGAGCAGCTAAAGCTGTAATGTCACGGCTACCTTTCCAGATTCTACCTACTTGCAGCAAAACCTCCCACTGAAGAGGAAGCGTTCTGCCTTCCCAGCTATGTTCTCTAGTGAGAAGCTATGTCAAAACACACGGTTGCCTAATTTACAGCAATATGTCAAGTGGGGTTTAGAAAACAACAATAAAAAAAAAAACAACCATTTTGGACTCACCTACTTCCTTCAACAGCACAAAGCTATCTGCTTTAAGCATTTCAAACAACCCCTCCAGCTGGGACTGCTCCGCCAGCCACACCACTGCTGCCACACAAAGGGCAGCTGGCAGGAGCTGCAGAAGGTACAGATGGCTGTGGATGAAATGCTGAAAGTCCCAGTTAGGAGCTGAATAATCCCCCAATCTGAACGCCAGGCAGCCTTTTTCAGCTCCACCTTACGCAACCAGCCCACTTGTGCTCACCTCCTGTAAGAGCTATTACACCCGCCGGCCGCGTTCAGACCTGGCACAGGGGCAGGGTTCCCAAACAGGGCTGGGTTTCTCCAAGTTTTGAGGATCAAGGGGAAAAAAGTGCTAGTGGAGAAAGGCCCAGCGTAGGTCTCCACTCAGCCATCCTGCATCTGCTCACCGGCAGCTCTCACCTAGCTCTCAGCATGTGTTGTCTTGTCCAGCGGGTTTCGTACAAGGCACAAAGCAGTGAAGTTGAAGGCAAACAGGACAAATCCACAAGCAACTCGCTTCCTAATTAGCCCTACTCACCAGCAACGTGCTTATTCACATGATTCCACAAGTCCAAGCACACTCAGAATTGGTTAGTGAGCATTGTTCTCCTCCCTAAGCCAGCCCAAAAGCATTACCAGAGAGGATAACAAATCCTGCAGAGAGGTGGGTGAAGCTTTCCTTGCTTTCTGTCCTTGCACTGCATCTCTACGAATTACCAAGAAAAAAAAATAAATCATTAAGGTAAAATCACATCCCATGTCAACGAGAGCTTTCTCCCCAAGAGCCAAGATCCTGATCCACATAGGTGTTTAAGCAATTGCAAGACTTACAAATACCAGGATGGGGACTTGAGGACAGTTCATGCACAGTGCCAGGAGCCTCGGATAAAGGCTTCGGTCGTTTCACTCTGCCTTGGATAAGAAAAGACTGGAAGCAGCCTGGATTTTTCGATCAGTACAGACTTCCTCCCCAAACCCAAAATCTAGAGCTGGTTTAAACCTGCTGCATAGCTCTCTCCACAACTCCTAACACCAAAACGACTTTAAAACCCACAACAACCAGCAATGCCTACTTCTGTCTTGTCACCAGCACGTCCACCTATCAGCCGGTTATTTACTTGCACAGGAAGGCAGGGTATTTTTGTGCAACAGCTGCTGGAGACTGTGACACCTTCCCGTTTGAAGAACCTAACCCAAGTAATGCATACGTTTTTAAGCAAATTTCCATTAAAAGCATCTGAACAGTTTTAAAGACTCGTGATCAATCTATCAGAGGCACACTCAGTTAAACACGATGGCCCTGAAGGTCACGAGACACAAGGAGGGGAAGAAAAAAAAAATTGATACCCACTGTTACAAAAGCAGCCTCAGAGAAGCAGTTGCCCTGAGCAGCCTGTAAGACTAAGGACTTTAACTCATTCCTCGCTCTAATTTTAGACTTCTGTTCTGAAAACGCATTATTCAAAGACAAATGCTGTTGAGTCATCCCATCAGCTTCAACTGCAACACAACTCGCAGACCATAAATCACACCTATAAAAATCGCAGTGCCACACACATGCCTTGAGAGCACGCTTTCGTGGCCTTATTGTTACACACCTGTTTCTAACCCCGCAGAAAGCAGACACATTCATACCCTAAATACCCCCTTACTTTATTATTATTATTATTATTTTTTTTAAGATATTCTTGATGCTTCAGTGGTATTGGGTAGATTTGAAATCTGGTGTGTGCTTTTTTTTTTTTTTTAGCCATTATCATCCAAATAGAGCAGTGAGAGCTGGCAAATCCTTCAGATATCTGGAAATAGGGACAAGTCCGAAGCTCTGGAGATGAAGGTACATTTCCTGCTAGCACGCCAAGGTCAGTTTTACTGCTCCTATTGTTACAGCCTTCTCCTGCAGATGAAGTCATCACTCCTGATGTGGAGAGTGCCATATAGATTAGAATCCTGATTTCGGCAACTTAAACTGGCACATTCATTTCTGTCCAGTCCTACATATACCTTAAAGATCATTTTTAATCATCCAGAAAGCAACTGCAGCCAGTCTTTTTTTTTTTTTTTTGTCCTGAGGAGAAACATTAGAAAGCTCTCAAGGTTTGAGCACCCTGGTAAAATGCTGGAGGTCAGCCCTTAGATCTATTTAGGCATCCTACTTAAATCACCACAATTACCATCGGACATGCTCTTTGGCTCCCGGTTGCAAAACGAAGCCTCTGATCTTCACCGAGGCTTAGCAGCACAACAGCCATCAGGTGACGAGCTGGTCCTCAGCCACCCAACCCAGTGTCCTCACCCCACACCCCAGGTTCGTGTTGTGTTTCCACCTGCCTGAAGGCGCAGGACGTGCAACCAGAAGAGTCAAGTGGTTAAGCAACCGGTACAGGTACGCATCCTTCTTTCCACACAAGTTTCCAATGCGCCTGTCCTTTTACATACAGAATAACATAGCAGCATTTAGAAGCCACTTCTGTGTCTTCAGAACAGTTTAGCAGGTCAACATGACTGTCCAAGTTCAGCAAGCCGCTGATTTCAGTTCTGCCCTTTTAGCAGAAGAGCACCAGAAGCCTTCAGCAGAAAGCATTGGTAACACAGAAGTTATGCACCACTCGAGAATCCCGAGCAGCACTCCAGTCTCCGAAAGAAATGTGGCAAAGAGTTGAAGCAGATGCCAAAATAACCCTAACCCTGCCTCTTGGGAGCTGCCAAGAGCTTTTCAAAACATCATTATAACAGAAAATTCAGAACTGACAGACCCTTTCTTTCCACTGCGATATACCTCTGCCTCCCCCTAATTTCTCAACCAGCCCAGCGCCTCTAACTCATTCTGCTCTCCACAGCACCCCACACCTTGCCTCTTCGGATTCCTCTCCAACCCACTGCCAGCTAAGTATTTGTATACAATATTTATTTTCTTTCTGGAAAGGAATCTGAAGCCTCTGTATCACATTAAGTTCCCACACCACCAGCACCAAAAATAAACAGTTAAAAATGTCCGTATTCCTTTGAAACTGAAACTTGAGTTTGTACTGTTCAGATTCAGTAACAAGTGCAACTGCTCGAGTCATTCAGGTAAAATAAATACTTTCCACTGGAAAAAAAACTCCTCAGGCACACGTGAAGTTGTTCCATTGCTTCCCTCAAGGAGACAAGACTTCCAACATTTCAATTCAGACAGAGAGCAAAGACCTGGAATACGTGAGATATCAGTAAAAAGTCGTATTTGAAAGACTTTCTACTAGAAAAAAAGGAGCAGGATTGCAAGGTTTTATAATCAAACTCCTGGCTTTACTGCTCCAAAACTGCAATTAAAATCCCTACTCACTGCACTAATGAAGCACACAAAATACCAACAGAAGGAAAAACTAAACTGCAGAATTTGTCCTTCACCAAATGCTCTGACAACAGCTTGAGCAAATCACCTTTAATATCTGCCTATTCAAGAATCTTCACACTCCTGCAGGAATAAGCCTAAAAACACCAAATCTGGAAAGTTACCAACTTATCATCCGCATGTAAGTCAGGCTGCACCTCTATCAGCGTGAACGATCGCTCCATCTCACACCATTTCCAGTGCCACCAACTGCAGATCCATTCAGTGGATGTTCTTCGTGCCTGCAGCTCCACTCCCCAGTTACAGCACTGCAGTTTTCCTACAGTATTTATTCCGAGCACTCCTCTCACAAGCAGGGTTTCCTTCTATGTCAGTTCACAAATCCTTTCAGAGGAATGGCAAGCTTGAATGCTGTAAAAACACTACTTTATATTCCATATGCTCCCTTGCCTTCTACAGCCTTTTTCTTCAAACAATCCAAGATTTAAAACACTAGCAGTAATTCTTCCCTCTGTTTCCAGCAAAGTGCACTGAAAATTTTAGTAGCTAGTTAGTTTAAACACTTACACATTTGAAAGTTGCCACCATAAAGCAAAAATCTGTTACTCACAGACAGTGCTGATATTTTTACACGGTATATTCCCACCCCCTCCAAACCATCCTGAGGTCCAACCTGCATTTGTGGAGTCAGTTTAAATAAGTACAAATGTATGCTTGTACGTACACTATGCTAAAACACACTTTTTTTTTTACATAGGGAGAGCTTTTGTCATCAGAATTCTGCCAGTTTACAAAGAAAAATGCTAACAGAGCAGCAGCAGTAGGGGAGGACTTCTCTTCATACCACTGATAAATGTAACTACAGCAGCATGTCTGAACTGAAGCATCAACACAAGAAGGTCATCTGCAGAACAGAGATGACAAAAAAAGAGAAAATAAGATAAGGAAGAAGAGATTTCATGGAAAAGCAAATAATAGCTAGGAGAGGCTATGACGGGGCATGGGCTGGAATGTGGGAAAATTCCACCCGAGAGGAAAAACAGAAAAAAAACTTGTACCAGTTGACCAACACAGAGTGTCAACAAGGGGGAAAAAAGTAAAAAAGTTACAAAAAGAATAATCTTAATTGCCACACAAAACCAAAACCGAAGGTACATCTTACCTAGCACCCCCCCTCCACTTTCACAGTGGATTAAGAAAGCAAGAAACGGGCCAAGCCAATACATCCAGTATGTTATACATGCTATGGAAGCAATGGCTCCAAGAGATTTTCAGCTTGCTATATCAAAGAAAGCAAGTTTATTTTCTTTAGAAGTGCCTTATAGCTCTACTTCAACCAAATTGCTGGTCTTCCTCCTCCTCACCACCAAGAGATGACCGTTAGCAAACTCTCTGCACCAGTACCATGCGCTATCAACGTTTCTGATGGTGTGCTTTGCCTTTTTGTCCTTCCCTGAAGGCCTTCCAGCTCCTCGGCAGCCTGCACACGCTAACAGATTTTTACAGCAGGGTTTTGAGGCGTTCCTCCCCCTTTAGGGTACGGGTTTGATCCGGACACATTCACTGCACCCAGCAGCGCGCTTCAGCCACACAGCCCGAGCAGGGGCTGCGGCGACAGAGCAGGGGAGCCCCATGATACCTGCAGGAATCGCGGATCCTTCCTGCAGGCGACAGATAAGCATGCTCAGACAAGCCCCGGCAACATTTTTTCTTTCCTCTATCCACCAGTTCCCCTACCTCACAGCTACCTGGCGCTCCCATCTCCCTCACAGCCCTGCACGGGGGATGGTACCACAAAGCTGTCCCCACACAGCCCCAGCTGCAGGAGGCATCTGGGGGCGACCTGCGCTAGACAAAGCCGCCTCCTCCTCCTCCTCCTCCTCCTCCTCGTCCTCCTCGCCCCGGCCCCGCTCACCCAGGTGGGACATGGAGACGGTACTGTTGCCGAAGCGGGCCTCGTTGTAGATGACCACGGCCGCCGCCCGCTTCCTCGCCGCGTTGGTGATCTTGTCCTTGAAGGTGCAGCCGCCGCGGGCCACCAGCGCGATCCAGGCCGGCGGCTCCCCCTCGGGGGCCGGGCGGCCGCCGGGCGGCAGGGGCACGTCGTAGTCGGTGTCGGCGGCGCAGCCCTCCATGTGGCGGGGCGAGGCGCCGCGGGGGATGCCCACCAAGCCCTGGGCGCTCTCCTTGGGCGAGCTGTCGCCGTAGCGGCCGCTCTCGGTGTTGCCCCGCACCGTGCGGTTGCTGAGCGGCTCCACGTAGGCCGTGCTCACCCACGCCGTGTACCACTCCAGCGCCCGCGCCCCCTGCCCGCACGGCGCCCCCAGCGCCACCAGCGCCGCCGCCACCAGCGCCAGCCGGGCGCGACGCACCATGGCCCGGCCGCCGCCGCCACCACCACCCCGAGGCGAGGCGAGCACGGGAGAAGCCGAGCAGGAGGAGGAGGAGGAGGAGGAGGAGGAGGAGGAGGAGGAAGCCCCGCCACCTCCTCGCCCCGCTCCGCTCCCCGCCCCGGGCGGAGCCGCGGCGCAGCGCCGGCTAATGGCGAGGGGGAGGCAGGGCTGCCCGCGCGCCCGCCCGCCTCACGTAATGGCGGCGCCGCCACAGCTCCTCACAGGGCTGCTGAGGCAGCGCTCGTGTCTGGTCGAGGCAAAGCGCAGCCGTCTCAAGCAGCTCCCTCTGTGGGGTGAACACAAGCTCTCCACACACCAGCCCCCCCCCCCCCCCCCCCCCAAATGTGTCAGCACAAAAATCACAAAATCGAACAAAAAAAAAACACAAAATCGAGCCTCTTCAACTCCATCCCCACCCTCCCCAAAATCGAGCCCCTTCAACGTTGTTTGTGTGTTGGCCCTCCAGCTGGTTAGCTGTTTTTAAGTCCTGTCCACCGGCTCGCCCCATGACACACGCGTGGACCCACTGAGTCATCGCTTCTGGCCTTTGGAGCGCTCCTCGCCCATGTTGAAGGGCGAAATGAGTGTCCTCCCCTGGGATGGGTGGGCTGCAGTGCAGGGAAATAGGGTGAGGGGGGAGAAGGTATGGGCAGAGGCCAGCCAGAAATAGAGCATGAAGCAGGAGAAAGGGAACAGTCACCGATGCTAAAGGTTCAAATACGAACAGTGCTTGTGCTATTGTACTGAGGGAGGCTCAGTTAAGAACAAAGAAAAGTGGCAAGAAGGTCAACGCTTTGCTAAAAAAAATGTAGTACTGACTAAAGATGACCATTTTATGGATTCATTTTCCATTAAGTAGATATTTTTGCTCTGTACCTCTTAAATTAACAAACTGTAAGGCCTGATCTGTTTCCTCACCCAAGGCATCTGCGTATGAATCATGTTTTCACCAGCCACCAGGCTTTTTTGTGTGGTCTCACACACGTGTTTTTCCTTGAAAAGTCAACAGTTGTCTGATCGCGTATTGTTGCATGTCTTGTCAAACAACACTGTCAAACTTGCGTAACATCCTTTTCTTCCTAATCGTGATTACAGCTTGTGCAGCCAGGGCCTGGTAGCGCCCGGCATACTTTGTGTGGAAGGTGTCCTCGGACAAAAGCCTTGAGCTCAGGAAGCCCGTCATACCAGCAGGACTGCTCAGCTCTGTCAGCATCAAGGCCAGGACGCTCCAAGTTCTGTTGCAGAGTTGATCTGTTTAAAAAAAAAAAAAATCTTTGAACCTAAAGTATTCATTCAAGTAACTTGAACATTCTCCCCACACACTTGGCAGTGAAGTTCAAGGGCTCTCTCCAAAGGCGCTGAGCATTGTGAGAAGATCAAAGTAGCAAAGTCAAGATGACAGCCAAGACACATCCATGGAGCAATGTAAGGGACTGGGGAGAAGGAATCCGAACAGCAGAACTGGAGTTGGTGAAGAAAATAACAAGTAAAAGAGGGAAAGGGAATAGAAGAGCAAGAGCATGTTAGGTGGGAGAGGGTCAATGGAGTCAGTCAGTGGCAGAGCAAAGGCAGATAAAGGCTGAACAATGTTGAAAACCATCAAGTGACAGGATTTGGAAAAAGAGAGAATTCAGTGTTTGGCAAAAAGCAGACTGAAAAAAGTGACAGTATTTTTAGTGAGCCCAAAAATGTAGCTCAAGAGAGAGTTTTTTTTTGGAAAAAAAAAAAAAAAAAAGTGGAAGACTGTAATCAGAATAGATAACACCTCGGAAATGGGGTAAAAGTAAAAATAGTTAGTAAAAATGAACAGCTACAAGAAATGTTCTTTTAAGAGTATGGAGTCACTCGAAACAGGAAAATGATGTTGACTTTGATTTGTACACGCTAGGAAGCTATTGTCCTCATCTTCACACAGAATGAAGACCAGACAGCAAGACTGTAAAGTGTAAATAGGAAACATAAGCTGTTTCCCATACCCTTTTTTTTTTTTTTATTGGTTATGAAGTGAAGATTTTAGTGGAGAAGCTTGAATTTTCTTGAAAAGAGATAGTGTGGGAAAGCAAGATGAAAAGGTAAATTGTCAGCCTTGGCCTAAGATAACTTCCAGAGGAAAGCAGACAGAAAAGAACAAGCTATAACAAGAACTTGGAAGAGCAAGGCTAGCAGAGGAAGAAATAGCACTTAGGAAATTTCCAAAACACCATTACTGCACACCTGATTGGTGTGGGTTCAGTCTCAGCGCAGAAAGGAACAGCAAACGTTAAGAACAACAATTAACTGCCACGCTGGCTGCAGAGCTGATAGCAATGGGAAGACAAAGCAAAGATAAAAGGTACCTGGCTAGACATTTCTCCACAGAGAAAAGCTAAGCTACACCAAGACAGATCAGAGTCTCAATGCCCAGAAGGACTTTGGAAGAAATTAGCTTGGTTCAGGAAAACTGAAAAAAGCAGATGTTCAGATCAGACAGGAATTCTAAGGGCTGTCAACAAAAGGTCAGTTACCCAAGCTAACAGTGTACTGCAGACGTAAGGACATTCTAACCTCTGTTCCCCTTTGAAATCTGTTTTATTTGTGTTTGTCCCTTGATAGGCACTTTGTTAACAACATTCAATATCTTTAGAAATCAGAATACGTTGCAGATTGCAGTACACATCCAGAAACAAGACATACTGAATTTCATCCAGCTAAATAATGAAAATTTCATCAGTAATGGAGTGTTCTTTGGCTAAATTAGAACAGCAGTTAAAGCTAGCTGTGCCTCAACCCTGTGCATGCATGATGTTTGCACAAATTAGCAAGAAGTGTGAACCTAAGTTTCAGAACTTTATCTTCCTTTTTTTTTTTTTTTTTTTTAGCTAATATACAGAAATGATTCAACGCATCTCTCAAATATTGCAAAACCACAGCTAAAGTTTTAAATAATATCCATTGCACAACAAATGTTTTTGGGGAAGCTACAGAAATAACTAAAATACAGAACACATGGCAATAAATTGCACATCAACTATTTGAAATGTTTAGTAAGTTCATTAGGGCTTATCAAGACCTTTTCTAAAAGAGGTCTTAAAGGTCTAAGAGGTTTCCTTGATCTAGTAATCGAAGTTCAATAAATAAATAGGAGTTCTGCTATCAACTTGAGCTGAAGCAAGATGAGACCTTTTAAAGTCTCAAGGAATTTTACAGTCTTTATTGTGCTATCTTGATAACACTCTTTGGATTAAAAGCTTTAACAAACATCACCGGGCATGTGATGATCAATATCACTCGAGACATTTGCCACTTTAAAGAAAACTTGGAAGCGGTATATAATTAATAATGTAAAGCCCAGTTAAACAAACTATTGACTATGTCCTCCCTTTTTGTGCTCCAGAAAATTCCACTCAAAATCTGCAGCTCGTATTTTTGATTAATTTCTACAGACTTTCAAGAACTTTTATGGAAGGTATTCTTTGGGAGAAGAAAGCGTGAAATGAGAGCAGGTGATTTACGACAGCCTTTCTTTATGAAGCCCCTTTTTGTCACTTTACGTGCCATTGCCATTTCATGTTCTGAGGCTGTCAGGAGTCTCAAGGCTTGTCCGTACAGAAAAGCTGCTTGATGAATGTGTCAATTTATAATACAGTAGCTACTGCGATTAATCTAACCGTGCAGGGAAACAGCAGATAGCAGGCAGTGTACAGTAAATCCAAAACCTTTCTTGGAGCACACTGGTTTCTTAAACAGTTGCAGCTCTGTGAAATATTGCTGGTACAATGCCTCGCTGCTTTAAGGCAAGACTGTTAATAAGTAGTGGATAGTATACGGTAGGACCATGTTTCTGTTATCGAGCTGTCTAAGAATGCAAGTGAAACTGAAAGTATAGTTAACATTTCTGAAATTCCCATCCTGTTCTTCAGCCTGTTTAAAGATCAAGCTCCTACACTGGATTTGCTCAATCTGTGTGTTTGGGGCATGGAGGGAGGAGAATAAGATTAGTTCAGGTTTCTCTGGGAACAGCAGTGAACTAGGATGATACACTGTGTAATTAAATTGCACGGAAATGTGTAGTTTGCACCTGTGGAGATTCCCTTCCAGGGCCTAATACTCTGCACACAAAGTGTCTGTGTTTGTTCCATAGCGGACAAAGATCTCCATGGAAAAAATAGAAGAATCCAGGAGGATTTCACGTAATGGCATTCAATACATCTGTACAGGGCCAGCCATTTTGTTTCAGTCGTACACGGTACCAGATCTAGGGGCAAAGTCGGATGGGAGAATGCTGCTCATCTGCCAAGAAAATAAAGGAAACAGATTCAGGCAGGACGCTACCTCCTCTTGCATAATTACCTCCGCAAAAGATCCGCACTGCTAACAGACGCACTGGCAATGAGACAGGAAAACAAAAGGCTTAGCAAATGTCTAAATAAAGCTTTCCCCCCACATTTTCCTTCAGTTCTTGCGGAGTATTGGGAATGGTGGTGATGCCTGGAGCTTGAACCCAAGGTCTAAGCGGCCCTTGGAAGTTCAAACAGCATGTTGCCCAGCTCTGCTGAGGGAATGACGCTCTCTCTTCATGCGTGAACCAAAATAATCTCAGCTACAGTTAATTGGCTTCCAGCTGGTCGCAGTTCCCTGAGCTGCCTGGGAGCTCTGTCCGGGGATTAACCTGTAAAAGCTCAGGTCGCTCGCTGAGAAACCCTCACTCCTCATGCGTGCCGTGGTGTGGGGTAGTGCCCAGGGCTCTGCTTCCCTCCCAGGGATGCACAGGAAAGCCACCTCAGTCTGGCTCTTTCTTAAGCTAACAGGGAGAACAGCCCTACAGTTTTTCAACCTCTGTCATGACTTGGACAGTTGGCTGTTGGATGTTTTTTACTGTGACACCCCTAGGAATTGCAGAGTAAGATTACCAGGACATCTAGAGAAATGGCTGAAGATTAATAAAACCGATTTGAACTCTTTTGGTATTATCACATGCATAGTGTGTTTGCAACCAGGTTTGCACTTTCCACACTAGAAAAAAGTATTTTCATGATCTAAAGTATCTATCTGTAGGCTACTTGAAAAAGTAAATTCATGAAGAAAGCCTTTCAACTTTGGTGAGAAAACAGAGTTAACGTCTAGCTCCACCCCTAGATGAGTTGGTGAGGGTTTACAAAAATCGGTTGCACAAATGAGTTAAAAATAAAGTGGTGGCTGGAGATGAAGTGCAAAAAAATCAGGACTACAGGCTATTGAAATACTTTTTGTGTCTCATAACAGGAACGGGCTAGCTGAGAACATTAAATTATAGTTAAATTCTTTAAGTAAGAATGTTTATAATTGTATTGGGATAATTCTTGTGAGCCTGATTTGTTTTTGTCCCTTAACATGTTTAACCAGCTTTGTGGCAGTAAAAGAGAAGTTATACTGAAGCTGTGTTCTTTGAGCTGCTTGTATTTTTCCCACAAAAAGAGTCTTTGGAGCCTTTCGACTCAATTTCCAAGTGAAATAACAGATTAGATAATTAGGGAAAAATACATGTAGAAAATTTAAGTTGGCAAATGAGGACAGCCCTAGTACAATATTTTTACCAACTTAAATATCTGAAGTTGCAGCTATTTGGTTTAGCTTAGAATACTTCTAAAATGAGAGACCGAGCAGCAATAATACTTCCGCAATACATAGAGGGTTCTGAATAGGCAATTTGTTTTTTCTGTAAATCAGAACATTATAGTTAGCACGTACTATAGCTTCCCACTGTGTGCAAAGGAAAAAAAAAAAAAAAGCCCAAACAAGCAGATACAAAACATTTTTAAGCAGTGCTCAAGGTGATATATTGCCTGCTTGAAATGACGTGTTTGTACATTGCAGGGTTGGGCCAGTACCACCTCTCACTTATAATTTGAAAGTCTGTGTTGGTTATTTTCACTCTGTTCCATGTAAGATGGAGCTATTTTGAAGCCTTGTGGAAAACAAACAAACAAAAAAAAATCACTGTAAGGTAACCATCCAGCATGAAATTTTAACAGTGTTTGGAAAGGAAACTCAGAAGATCTCTCTCTCAAAGCCCATTCAATCAAGCTTTACTTGGAGCTGTTTTTAAGTACTCTTCTACTGGAACGGCAGAAACTTCTCTGTACCAGCTCTGAGGCCAGATGTGCTCAATGTTCATTTTCATGTAGAACCACTCATAGCTACGAGGCCACTTCCTTATCACTGGGTGCCTGGAAGGACAAAAAAGAATAAATAAAAGATGTGCCAAATTACATGCCTAGTCTGCTTTTTTTTTTTTTTTTCCTTTAGTCTAGTGTGCTCATCCAGAATGAAACCTGAGATCTGAGAGTCACCACCAGTCGTGTTTTCTGCCTTGCCTTGAAATAAGGTTGGTGATGTTCCACACCTCTGTCTGGCAAGAACTACAGCTTAAGGCAGTCAGTGAACAATATCTTCCCCTGTTGCAGAACCTCCTCTTTAAAGACAGATGTTGTTTGGTCTCCAGTAGGTAAAAACAGTTAGAGGAGATTCTCTGAACATGTGTCAAGGTCGTGTTTGTACCTGTTCAAAGGAGACTGTGTTCTCTAAATATCACCTCTTTGGTAACAGTCGTGGTGTGTCAGGAGAATTAATAAAACCAGCTATCAGACAGAGCATGGTCCCTTCGAGCTATCACCTGCTAGAGCCTTTTCATCCTGTATTTCTGTCTTTTTCCTTTGGCCTCTCCTTACCACTAGCTCAACAAGACCATCCCCACCAACAAGACCATCCCCACCATTACTGGGTAAGGCATCAGAGAAGACTCAAGCCTTGACACTGTAGCTCTGTCACTGTCTGTAGGCTCTGGAGAGGGCAGGTGCTCTGCCACCTTGCTGTTCTCCCCCATTGCTGTTCATGTGGTTGGGGTTTCTCCCCCAAGTCTGCTTGTTCCCTCCCTCCCCACTTTCCGGGGATGCTGGTCCCTCTCTTTTTGCATTTCTCATGGAAATTTTCTTGCAGAGTTGAGATAGTGGCTTTCACTGTGAATATATAAAGGTTGGCTATCTTTGTCCTGTTTGGAAGCAAGGCCCTGCAGTGGGCTTGGTCTTTGTGTGCTCAGGGAGATCGGGTTTTGGATGATTTTGCCTCCTTGCTTGCAAAGTCGATGAACTTTGGGGCACCTTGTGTTTCCACCATGCTTTTAACCCCCTGCTCAGTTTGCGCCAGTAGGGGCAGAGTGTGGCCAAATACTTGGTGGATCTCCTGTGCATGTGTGTGGGTCATGGGAGCTGAACTGGGGGGTGGCCCTTTGCTACCTCTCTGTAACCATGGTCTCTCCATAGCAAGATAGCCTGGAGGCTGCTATTGGAAGTCTAAGGTGTAGCAGCTCCTGTACTTGCTGCACTCTGCCCCAGCTCAGCATCCTGCTGACCTGGCCACTTGTTGCAGGGGGAAGTCCTCTCCCCCTGCAGAGGACTCTGCAGAGGAGGCAGTTGGTTTGATAACCTTTGGGGATTTCCCACTCTGAGATGTCCTTCTGAGCACCTGCTACCGTGTCAGGAAATGGCTCTGGCCACCACTGACGCCGGTGTTCCCACCATGTCAGTCTCACTTCTGCTCCTCAGTGGCTGAGCAACTGCTGCTGAGGCACTGGTGGACCCTGGCTCATGTAATAATCCAATTTCTGCAAAGTTTGTAGAAAAGGTTTGTGTGCCAATACAACACCCATCTGTCCCTGGTCCCATTTTTTGCTATTGATGGAGAGGCTCCAGTAACTCTCTGTCACACTGTCAGCATCTCTGGAGCCACCTGTGGGCATCTCACAGCAATACCCTGCTGACAGAATTTAGGATTTTTTTTTTTTTTTTGCATATTTTTGAGCAAAGGCAAGCACTGACATTATCCCCTATTGGGTATACAATTTCTCTGTTGAGCTGTTCCCAGATGCTCCTCTCCCTTTGGCTCCAGAAGATGGTGGTCCACCAGAGATGGAGGCCACCAGAGATGGCGACCTTGAAAGCTTATATTGAGGGTGGTTTAGCTCAGGGTTTTATTCAATACTCCACTTGCCTCTAACAGCAGTGTCTGCTCTTCCACACAGTTGGCCACTGTCATCCCTGTGACCACCCAGCTTCTCTGGCAGCTGCCCAGGGGTTTTGCCCTGAGGGCTCCCTCCAACAATTGTAGCATATACATTTATTTCTTCCAGAGCATCTGAAAAAATCAAAGGCTGCTTATAGACACGACACAGACAAACACTGGACATTGCAGCTGGGGACTACGTTTGGTTATCCTGTGAATGTGTTTGTTCGGTGCAGCCCTCTTTCTGTGCCGGACCGCCATTACCTGGGCCTATACACAATGGAGTTGGCCCGCCATTTTGTCTGCAGCTTCCTCGTTCCCTCAGGATTGCCCCTGTTGTTCACGTTAAAACCTGTTCACCCAGATCCCTCCCAGCAGGACAGAGAGAACATTGTGTCTGGGCCATGCTGGTTCCCAGCACGTCCCAGTTTCCCCTCAGTATTTGATTCACTGGGCAGGGTACGGCCCGGAGGATCATCCATGTCAGCCAGCGTTGGAGGTGCACGTCCCGGCTAAAGTTCAGGCTTTTGATACCTGTTACACTGATAAAAACGGGTCCCACTGGAAGGTGTGGGGGCACACCCTGGGTGTGGGGTGGATGGTGTTAGGGTTGTGCTTCTATCTGTTCACAGGAGACTGTGTTCTGTAAATGTTATGGCTTCAGTAGCAGTTGTGGTGGTGTGTCAGGAGAGGTCATAAAACCAGCTAGCAGGTGGGGCACAATCTCTTCAAGCTACCGTCTGCTACAGCCTTCACGTCCTGTATTTCTGCCTCTTCTCTTGGGCCTGCCCTGGCAGCATGCTCATTTATTCTCTGGTGTAGCTCTGTTGAAGGTGTCAAGAACTGCAGTGCTGGGAAGCATGCTACAAATTGCCTCATTTCTACATTGCGAAGTTTCCAGGAGATGAGAGCTGATGAATTTTGTTTCCAAACCATGAGGTCTGGCCTCACTGAAGCCCACAGGCTTCATCCTGCAAATGGGTGTGACATAGTGCCCAAAGGTAGCTGCTCTGTCTCTTGCTAAGGGGCTGTAGGTAATGAGTACTACTTGTCCTGAGGTGGGATGGATTTCTACATGTAGTGTCCCACTTAACCAATGCACCCTGTATTTATGGAATCTCTCTTCACAGCCACGATTACAAAACACATGGTCTACTGGAGTCTTAATATTTACCAACTGTGTTTCCACAGTTCATTACCTCAACAGTTAAAAGGAGCTTACGAAGCTCTGCCTGTAGTTCCAGGCCAACATCCTCTGTGGCCCCAAAGTAAAGATCAGGCTTGTTGCTTCTCAGGTTTTCTGTACCAAGTGGCTGCATCTATATATTTGTCTCCAAACTGCAGGCTGTACGATACTATATGCATATCACATACAGACCTAGAAAACATTGCTTGCTTGGCAAATTCCGTTTCCTCTGGAGGCACCGTGACCATCTGTCCTGTGAGAGTCAGTCTGGCACACCTTGGATCCTCCGGATCGACTGCATTTTTTCTGTGCACAGAGAAAAATGCTCGTGTAATAGCTTGTCTTCTTCGCTTTTGAGATATACAAATACAAAAAGAGGCAGTATTTTCTCAAACTGTGCAGGTCTTTTCTACACTCAGCTGTAACGTTCAGGGGGATTGCTGAAGAAATACCTGAGAGACCTCTACTGTAGAGATTTGCTTAATTTTAATTCATGCTCTTAAAACTGCATTAATATAATAATTCAAAAATGTGAAAATGGCAGTTTTTTCCAGACCTACGTACAGCCCTGAATTCAGGATTCTGAAGAGAATTAGTGAGTTGATTAATAAGTATGTGTATATGTATTTGCATGTAATTTTTCTTTCTGCCTACCCTGGAAATTCAGCTCTTGTTCATTTTCGCCCATTTTTCAACTGCTTTACATTGCTTTTCTTCACACACACACACACAAAGAGTCAAGTAAAGTCTATTAAAAAAAAAAATCAACTGCCTTCATCCTTCAAACTGAGACAGAGTAGGTACTTGTTGCTTTTTGGCTCTTTCTATACAGTAATAATAAATAACTCCCATTAGTAGCTGTGGGACAACTGCTGACTCCGAGGTTTACAATACAATGATATAAATCATGAGTAAACTGACAAATTGCAAAAAAGTTTCAGGCAATGACTGCAGTGGCCTGATCCCAAGACGTGCTGAGCAGCCCCAAGGTCCTTTGCCAGCACACTGAGACTGCTCAGCATTGCCCAGGACTGTGTCCCCACGTAAGAACATAAGCCCCGAAAACTACATTAGGAAACAAAGATTGCATTTCTTGTTCTCCGTGTTTTAATCTGAAGCAGCGAATCACAGTAAATTACATCTCATCTGTGTGCAATTTTACGTAAAGATCTCTGCTTGAGCCCTTTAGCCTCAACTGCGTGCAATCTGCAGTGGCTTTTTTTTTTTTTGGTTGTTTTAACTCTCAATATGTGCCTATTGCATGCAGGAAACATATGGGCATCCTCCTGCAGCTAATTTAACACCTGCAGATTCCCCACAGATGGTTATGAAAGACCGTGTAGCTTACTGGATAAAGTGTCTGCTTTTATAGATAGGACCAGGAACAGAAATACACAAGGAAATACAACAGGCTGATTGATACTCGGCTATGCCCAGTAAGCACTTGGCACAGTTTGTAGCCTGAGCTCCAAAGAGCCATTTGCAGTCACATCATCTCTGGGATGTTTTTTCAGCATCCTGTTCGGTCTGGAGCTGCCGTTCTCTGAAGGTGGTGCTCAGCGTAATGATGTCTGGACAAACCCCACTCATACTTTTTTTCCTCTACCGTACTTTCTGCATGGGAGGAAGAGCGGCCGCCAAGGATCAAGCTCAGTCTTTTTGTTCGCATCAATAAATAATGGTCTGATTTTCTCCAGCACATTTTTTTTTATTATTATTATGAAGTAGCAAATGGTGTTCTGAGCACCTGAAAATCCGCATTGCCTGCCCGGACACTGGGTTTAATTCTCCCAGTGTATATTTGCAGTAGAAACTTGTCTACACGGCAGCCTTGGCGTGTTGTAGATCAACACTAGCTCCCACCGCATGCTGACGATGCAGTTTCACATCCTGCTTACAGTGGTCTCAGCCTGTCCTGTCCCGAGCAGTGCGGCTCCGTGCCCCAGTGACACCCCTGCTCCCTCTCACTTCTCTTGTCTGGCTGCTGCGGGGGCCGTTCGGTCTGCGTGACCCCTCGGGCAACCGACCCGTCAAAACAAGAATAAATATCAGGATCATTATGACTAAAACGAGGGAGGAGATGGTCATGTGTGATGGGGACAGGGTGCCATTTAAGACCTGATGAAGCTACAGATAAAACTGCACTTTATGGCATTTCAGGTTAAAGGTGACCTGACGTAAAAGCTGGCTCTGGCACTGCACAGGCTGCAGGGTACCACTCTCTGGGGTGCCTCGAGGCAAAAAAAAAGTAACCCAGTTTATAAAAAAGAGGGAAAATTTTCCCCCCAGGTTTAATTCCTAGAGCTCATGCCAAGGGGGCAGGATCCTGTCCTGCACAGAGACACAGGGGAGGGGCAAACCTGCCCCTTTTTTATGGTTCCAGATGAAGGTGGCATCCTCCCCTTTGGAAGCGGGATACGCTGCCCACTGAAAGGCACTCTCCGTGGGAATCAGCTCTCCCACAGCCGAAGGACGAGCTGATCCCACACACAGATCAGGACCTGCAAGTCCAGCAGCTAGGGCAGTGCAGAGTCTTAAAGTCCATTTGAGTCATCCTGACCTACTGCTGCTTCGTGCTTAATCTCGGTACTTCATCAGTCTTACAAATACGGAAGGGGACTTCTCCCTCGCCAAGCTGCAGTTCAGGCGCTTGTTTTCAGCTGATAACCCTTTATCTCTGTGTACGAAACCATTTCCTCCAGAGCCTAACAGCACCATAAACAACTGAAAGCTGGGAGAAGTACGAGTACCTGCAGCCGCCTTTGCCTGGTACAGCTCCTAGGCAGGATGGTGCTAATTACTTTCAGGGAGGAACTAGAAAGGGGTTGTTATTAAAGGATGTCTTCGTTTCACAGAGCGGATCAAGGAGATAAATTCGGGTGTGGTCATTTGGTGAGGCATTTTGGGTTGACACCTCCTCGGATGAGAATTACTCGATCGTTTTGTGCAAGTCCTCATTTATTCTACAAGTGTCCTTGCTGATTTTTGAGTAGGCAATTGGCTTGGCACCGCTGCCCTTGGGTTGTGGATGCTGCCTTCCGCTGTCGAGAGGTTTTTCACCTGATAGGAGTGTCAGATGTGGTTCTTCCCTGATTTACAGGGAAAAAAAACAACCTGCTCTCCACATGTTCAGCTGATGACAATACAGCCATATCTGAAATCTTATTATTTAATTTATTTTCCTGACTCCTTGTGTTTGCAGTTTTCTGTATGTTACCCTCTCATGAGTCAGGGCGTTACGCTAATTGACACACACAATGCCATCACTCCCAGTAAAAGTTATTTGTACCAAATTCTGCACTTGTTAAAACCTTGTGAGATGAAGTTTTGGATGAGCTCAGCAAAGGACGATGATACATTTGAATCTAGTACGCCGTGTTATTACTTCGTGGGCTTTGCATTTAGCACTGGCTCTTACCGTGGGCTTTCTGTTTCAGAATAGCGACCTTGCACTCTAATCTTACATTACCATCACTATTTTCGTTATCAAAGGAGCCCTTCATATTCTGAAAGAAATCTGTTTCTTCATCATTTCTGGCGTAGGATTTCCTTAATAACGTGTGATAACTTTGTAGTCTCTAAACTATCAAAGATCCCTAAAGTTACTTCTAAAAGTTCAATCACTTCTAACTGTATTGTGAACATGTCTTGAATTTTCATTGGTGCTACTGATGTAACTAACCTAAACACAGGCTTTGTTTCCTAGAAGTAAATGGATACAGCTCATGTTTTTACTAAAGACATTACAGGGATATCAGGGATAAATAGGTGTATTTACTAAAATATTCCTCCTTTGTATCTGTAGAGGTCTAGTCATGCATTTGCTAGTTATTTCTTGCCTGCTGTCTAAATAAATACATATTCAGCCCTCAGTCCTTGGGTTTATTTTGTCTTGGTTGGCACAAGGACAAGAAGGTGTGCAGAAAAAATGGCTTTACATAAAATTTGGGGGCATGGAGGAGGAAACCCTCACTGGCTTCTAAGGCCCTGGGAAGAGAATCAGGTCCTCGGTAGCCCTGGAGAGGATTTCATGAAGGCTACGGTAAGACGTGAACTGAGGGGAGGAGAAAGTAGGGAACCATTGTAGGACACAAATCAATAGGGAACACGTTTATTTATTTATGCTGATATGAAATACATACACTTTGTTGCAGAAGTTAACTGAAGCCAGATGACAATGGAGGAGGATTCAGCTTATGCATTTTATAAGAACACGATGCATTAAGAGAGCTTCTCTTAATTATTCATCTGATTGGTGAAGAGAGAATTGATCACCTCCGTTCCTCTTCCTCTGCTTGGTGAGCAAACTTCGTATGCAAAGTCTGACCCAGTCTGGGCAATTGTCTCTTCTGGGCATGGGGAGTTAAGAGAGTGAGCTTCATTTGCAGCTGGCCTACAAAGTACCATCTTACCAAGGTGCCAGCTTTACTGACCTTATGGACAAGCCTGTGTCCAAGCGAAATTTGTTTCCTGACAATGATGGGGAGCATGCTGCTGATGAACACGCCCCGCTTACTCTACTGCTCACCACTTCTGCACTTTCTGAGTCACGGTTCAAGAACGGTTCAGGGTAAAGACTGCCACCTACTCATTAAATTGTTTATTACACCAGCCATCTCGTAGATTTTAATTAGAAGGTTCCTGCACCAAAACCATCTAAGTGCAGATCTGATGAACGTACAATTCAGGCTGATGCAGTTAAATTGGCTCACAAGGTGATGATGTTGGGACTCTGTTAGGACTCCCTTCTGCAGCTGAGATCTCTAGATCCCTGCCTTGACTGTCGATGCTCTGTCTCCTGGTTTCACTGGGTATTCATCTTCATCCTTGGCCTCTGCAGTCCATTAGTGAGCTGAAACAGATCTGGCACAGATCAGCAGTAAAAGTAAAAGAGTTCAGGAATCATTCAATAAGGAGAATCAAGTGTCCCTGAGAAGGAATCGCTAGGAAGAAGGTGGGAGGGCTCATGGTGCACCAGGAACTGGTGGAGGAAGCAGAGGCTTATGGATGAGAATCTCTCATCCTCCCCAGCTTGCTTTTCCCACTGAGGAGCTGCCATCCTCCTTCTCCTCTCCCCTGAGGAGACAGGACCTTCCATCCTTCCATGGAAAAATGTTACTTTACTTTTCTACTTTTAAGCAGAAAGAAGAGAGAAGTTGGAAAGGAGCCTTCTCCTATTGCAGAAAGGCAGACCCAAGAGCCAAGAAGAAAGCCCTATTTCTACTCTTGCTACTTTAAAGCACCTCATCTGTGGCGTAAGGGCAGTGGGTGTCCACACACCCTCACCCCTCCTGCAGCAGTGGCCCCGTGGCCATACGAAGCCATGCCATTTGGAGGTGGGGACTGGCTGAGCCCTGCTGCCTCCCACTGACTTAAGGCAGGGACTCTGTCACCCTGTAAAGGACCCCTGTTCGTCCTGCCCCAAAATAGGAAATAACTAGAAAGTAACTAGGATGGCATCATAGTTGTTTTTTTTTTTTTCCTTTTTTATCCATTTATATAAAGGAATGGAAGAAACGTTATGTCCTTTGAGAATTATTGTACAGCGCATGCAATTTTGATTATTAAATGCCATTAGTTTTCAAAAGCTAGTTTTCCTCCTCGTTCATTTTATTGTCTCCTCACTAACTGTCTCTGAGGCAGACAGAGCGTATCGCTGCTGCTAATCTGCATGGCACAAACGTCAAACAAAATCTCCGCTGAAAGCAATTTCATAATCTGAAAAGCTGTTGCTGGCCTTCAGCTGGATATGGCTGAGCAGTTTCGCCCTGCCCTGCTCTGACTTTGACAAGAATATCTTTATCAGCCGTGTCTGAGAGCCAGCAAAGAGAGTTAAAAGGCATCTTGGCTTTTGGAAGAGCTGCCTTGGGAACTGAAGAGTGCTGGTACAATGCCTCTTCTGCATTGAAGGGAGTCGGTGTTCATAGCCTACCTGTCTGAAAGTTTTAGGTCATTTTGCTGTTCCTAGAAGATAATAATTTCTAGATTGTTTTAATTATAATTTATTACATCAAGTCAGTCTCTTTGTCTATCTTTGTTCACAATAACAACTCATTTCTTTAGCTGAACTGCATGTTTCAGCCAGGTTTTATATAGTTTAACCACAGACAATTCACAGGAAAAAAGAAAAAAAGAAAGAATCACAGCATCAGCTATTTCTGTAAGCAAACTCAGAGAAACACATATTAGTGCTCTAGAGAGGGATTTTGGGAAGTTGGTTATTTAAGCATACAGGGATAAAAAAAACAGTAATTTAGAGCTGTATTGTGTGCATTGGGTCACGATGATAGTAGGTTTCGTGTTTGACTTTCTAATTTGGTATCTTCCTGAATTTTTAAATACAGATTTTTCAGGAACTGCTCCTGACATAATTATTTGCATATGACTAAAGAGGACCAATACAAATACCAGGAATAGAAATGTGTCTGTGCCACAGAAACGGGAGGTGGATCTCAACTCCTCAAAAAACGCGGGACGGATGTCTGGATTCAGCCGTTGTCTTCCACACGCGTAATTTCTCCTTGCGTGAAGGCACACCACCAAATTTCTTTGTTTTATTCATCCTTGCATTAACAGACAGCGCCCAGAGGCAGATAAACACTGGATGGCCAACAGACCCCTCAGAGGTCGCACCTGCCACCCATTGCTGGTCTATCTGCCTGGGAATAAAGTCAGAAATTTGTGTATGCCAGCGACCAAGCACCCAGAAGGGACCCTCACCTGCTGGAGTACTCTCCTCTAGCAGTCCTTCCTGTGGCCTGCTGCTGTCCAGAAATGCTGGAGATGCTTTAGCCTGACAGAGGGATCTGGGTCACTCAGAATCACTCCCAGTCCGCAGAGTGGATTTAACACACCATCCTCAGGCTAACAGAAAGGAAAACAGACATATGGACTGGCCCTACAGCTCATCACTTCTCTTTCTTTTCCCCTTGTGTGAAAATCAGTTCATGGCAGCTGTGTAACTGTTCCTCCACTAGGAAAGCTGCCTTGACTCGGTCCCTATGAACGTGCTGAACCTGATGTCAAGGAGACGACACATGTTTGAAATTAATTGCCTGTTTTCCAGCCTGAACTGTAATGAGGCAGGCCCAGGAGCTTACTTGGAAAGAGAGATCCTCTGAGCAGCTTGTGTGTTGGGAAATCCATTCAGAACAATCGCCCCTCTATTCTTTACTGCAGGGTTTGGTCTTGTTCCCTCTGAAATCCGTAAGAATAGGACTCAATCTTTTCAGTTTTTATGTGGAATAAGCATGCCAGCTTGGTCTATTTATAGCCCTGAACCATTTCATTTTTCTTGCCTCTGTTACCCATTTATCAGCCGTCAGATCAGCGGCTAACTAACCCTCTCTGTAGGCCGAGCATCAGAGGGTGTCTGCAGCGAGGCGCAGCTCGTCTCCCCCTGGAAAATGGAAATCTCTGGGTGAGAGAAGAGGAACCCAGGCTGTAGCTGCCATAGCATCATGTCCTGCAACTGCTGCCTATCCCGATGCATCGCTGCTCTCTTTCTTTCGTTATTAAAAGTTAGTTTTGTACTGGCTGGGGCTTTGCAAATTTTCTCTCCAGCTGATTAAACACTGAGGCTGGAAAACCAAAAAGGCCGCCCCATACTCCTCACAGCCCCACGAGTGGGAATATTCATTGTCCAGGTTTGAAACTTGAGCATGTTCTGAAACAAAACAAATGAAATTCGCTACTAAATAAACTTAATATCAAGCTGATGCACGGGCACACAGGCCACTTGATTAGATACAAGACTATTGAAATGTCAGCTGTGTTTTCTTTCTAAAGGCCAGAGATTTCTTCTGTATGCAATAGGTCAGAAGCATGTTTCAGGAGAGTGCCAAGTGCTCCCAAGAGCACTGACTACAGGCATCAAACAGCTTTCAGTTATTTTAATTCTTATAACTCAGGGTAGGTTAATAATGAAATTCTTATAAAATTCTACCTGAAAGCAGGCTGCAGGGCCAAATTCATTGCTGGCATACAAGGACGCGAACTTTCTCACGTAGAGCGTTATTCGTTTAGCTATTTTGCATGCTTATTTTGGAACCAAAACAATTAATGTTGCCCTTGCCCCAGAGAAAATTTGGGTATTAGAAAATATAAATGACACTTCCCTTTGTGACAAAATCTCCACGGGTGCTGTCTTAATACCTAGCACAGTCCGAGGTCTGCCAGAATAACAGGTCTGGCCTCTCGTTTCGCCTGAGTAAAGAGAAAGAAACCTGCTGGACAGAAGCTAAGCCACCACACGAAACCCCGCGCTGTGGATGTTCCCTGTGAGGTTGCTCTCCTAGCTTAAAATATAAACTCATTTCTGACCCTGGTTACATAGGGGAGGGGAAGAAGAAAGTTAGGCTCGCAGTGCCCGCGTGCTTGCTGATTGTGAGACGGCCCCAAAGCCTTGTCGCTTTGCTAGCCATCAAAAATGCAAACAGCAGCTTGCCAAATGCCCCAGCTTTTCACTCCCTTTATCTGATATTTTCTCCTTTAATGCCAACCAACATCGGTGACAGGCAAGAACTCCAGAAATAATGAAAACCAAACTGAACGTAATGACGAAATAAATAATGCAAAGAGCAGTGATTTGACTCCACATCTCTGTGCTCAGTTCAGTGGTGAGCTCAATATTTAGAGTATGGTTACATGCAGGAATGGGGGCGGCCTATTTTCCCTCACCTTCTCCTCTCCCCTCTCCTTCATGCTCCTCTGGCTTTTGGTGAGCTGCTGAGCTGCTGCAAGTTGCTAACCCAGCAGAAACCTAATCCAGAAAAAAAAAAAAAAAAAAGGAAGAGGTTTCTGGTAGGTTAGAGATAAAGCAGCCCCCTCAATGGCCACAGGAGGGGTGGGACTGGCTGGCCGGGAGCAGCACCAGGCGTGGGACAGGCAGAAGGACCAGCAGAAAAAGGGATTGCCATCACTGGGTTAATTCTCTTCAGCTTTATATTTGAACTCGAGGTCAGACAAATCCCAGAGCTGATGTAAGAGAAGGACGGAGGCAGCATGTGACCAGTCTGAGGGAGGGAGGGAGCGCAGGGATGTGGCCACTGGTAATTAGTGTGGCCTCAGCTGTCTTGGCAATACAGGGGTTAGCTGCCTGGCAGTTGTTTGGGAAATTAATAGATGCTTAATAGGAAGACAGTGAATAAATATTCTTGAAAGGTTGTGATGTGTCTGACTTTCATATGTCTGTAAGTCATGACTCATTTTGTTGGTGAACTGGCTCTTCCCAAACAGGTAAATCAGGCAGCAGTGTAGCTAAAATGTGAAAGGCAAAGACTTTCTAAAGCAGATGTTTAAAGTCAGGGATGAAAGGCCACTCTTTGGAGCCTACATGGGTGTCTAACTTCCAGAAGTGCTCATCACCAGCAGCCATCATCAATGGAAGCCGCTCTGAGCCTCTGAAAACAGGACATCCACGTAGGTGCTAGGGCACAGGGCTTAGCTTACAATTTTAAGCACCTGATGTAGATATTCAGCTCATTATTTGATAAAAGTGAAGAAGCTCAGAAGGCAGGAATAAGCTCCATTAGCCCTTTACTAAAGAGCTGATAAATTTAATTACGATTTGAAATGATTAACTCAAAATATTTAATGAAATAACTTTAATAAACAAACAGAACCCTTCTCATCTTAGCTTCACCACTCTGTTGACCTTCTCAACCACTCAGAGCTGAATTACCTCAGTAAGTGCTGTGATGAAGAGTACATACTGGAGGTGACAGTGGGAGAGCCTTCCACTTGCCATTCACTGCTTTTTTCCAGTTTTCTTCTCAGCTTGCAGGCTTGGAAGTTGAGATGACCCAGCTGGGGGTTGTCTTGGGCGTAAGTCTGGGATCCGGCTCTTAAGACAAAACTTTCTTCCCCAAAAAAAAGAGGACCTTAAGTTGGGGTAAACACTTCCAGCCTCATTTCTTTCTGAGGCAGCCTCTACTCACCAGTTCCTCTACCTATTTCCTTGGAGTATCAGCCAAGATCTGCTTTGCTAACGGAGTCCTGTCTGACAGAGTTTCGGTGTCACCTACCTTGTCGCGTAAAGAGGCCTTTGGAAATAGCGCTTCACACAAGGCCGACCCAGCCAAGCTTGCTGCAGGTCTGACTGCAAACAAACACATGGCGCAGACGTGTCTCTTCCAAGGACACAAGCATGGTGGGGAAAACTGTATCGTCATCGAGTTTACATGCATACACTTTACACATGTGACACAAGATCCTCTTCTCGACCCTGGAGAGCTACAGCCCCACCAAGCCAACCAGCAGGGCCTCCAGAGCTGCTCAGCAGAGCAAGGTTGTCTGCTTCACCTTGACTCCTACAGCCCTTGAAACTCTACTGACTTTACTGACCAGGTTGCCGTGGCCTGTAATTGGATCTCCAACACCTAGCTTTTATGTCAACACCTCCAAAAAGAGATCAAAGTTTGGGCATGCTAACGTGCAAGTTGAAGGCGTCTCCAGCTGTTGATGCTGATACTTAGGTGATACTACTTGGGTATCTATTACTACTTCTGCTTTTCTTTAAGATGTTTTACTGGGTAACTTACTGCAAAACAAACCCAAGGAGGAGCTTGTAGCTGATGGTGAGAGACAAAAATAAGAACAGGACAGTGAAGGTGGAGACCCAGCATAAAGCTGTCACTGTTTCATTCTGAGGTCTGTGTTTGTTCTCACCAAAGCTAGTACTGGACACACAACATTTCGTTACCTGCAAAAATTTCCATCCGCCTCTGGCAGGGTCAGAGAAGCCACAGGATCCTTCAGGAGATCCGCCACAACATTATCCTTCGGCGTCACGTAAAAGAAAGGGATTGCAGTGCTGTTATTGACAGGACCATCACTGATAAGCAAACAGTTCCCAAAAGGCATACCTCGGATCTGCAAAATCCAAAGACACATCTGCAAATCCGCAAAGTCCTAAGACACAACAGGGAAGATTTTTGTTTCCACTGAGCCTAAAGGAACTACCAAGTTCAAAATGTCATCAGCAACAATAAATGTTTACTCCAAAACAGGGCTGCTACCTTCTCTCAAAGCAAAAAGGAAACAGAGCTGAAGTTAGCCTCAATTCAGTCTGCTTTTTACTCTAATTTTGCCTCCCCTGTTCGACACGACTCAGAATGTGATTCCATCAGTTTGCCAAGAGAGGGGGAAGGCATTTCAGCCAGAATTGTGTTTTCAAGTCAAACTGCACGCCAGCTCAGCTGCCTGGGAGGGAACCTCAGCCCTGGGAGGGGTGGCAGCCACCAACCCGTCCTGCCACGCAGCGAGGAGCCAAGTCCTCAGCAAGCTCCCTCCCAGTCTCTGAGTTGTGTAAATAGCCAACGATGGATATAGCACATGCAAAAATGTCCTTACCCGGCAGGGACAAACATTAATACTCTCTGTAATGATTTATGTTCTTACTATGCCTTTCATCCCGTTACAAATCACAAGGAGAGGTACTTACTGAATTATGATTTTTGAAGTCTTCATGTATGTCTTCATGGTCAATTAGACATTAAATAGTAAAATCATCAGCCGATATATTAATTCGATGTAACCGGTAAATCCTTCACAGCAAAATTAAATTATGAGTAGTTAATAAGAAAGCCCTGTCTGCTGTTATTAGTTGGGCTGCTGATGTTTGTACGCCTCTACAACTGGGAAGTTCCTGGTGGTGAGGAGTGCTCCCCGTGCTGTGGGTTGTAACGGAGCTGCCTCACGCAGCAACTACACAGACCCGTTTGTCATTAAGAGTCACCGGGTGAAAAAGCAGCAGCTGTCAGTCGTATCGCAGGACACGCTCGCATTGCTTAAAAATCCCCGTTGTTTGCTTTTTTTTTTTTTAATGAATGGTTAATTTGGAAGGGGCTCCCCGCCGGCGCCTCACAGACCTGCCTCAGCCCCAGCCCCGGCTGCTGGGGGGCGCCCGGCGGCGGAGGAGGAGGAGGGCGGACATCTCCGTGCAGGTCCCGGGCTCCCCCAGCTCCCCAGCCCCGGGGGTCTGTCCCCTCGCCCCGTACCTTTCTGGGGGCGGCCACGAAGCCCCAGGCGCTGTGGTGGGCGAGCAAGCGGCGGCAGCGCGGCCGAGAACATGGCGGAGGGGGCGGCCCCCAGCCCCAGGCGCCTCGCCGCTAAGCTGAGGCGGGGAGGCTCTGATCCCACAGCTCCTCCTCTTAAAACCTGTCCTCATAACCCTTCATTGCATTCGTAGAGTCACCAAGGTTGGAAAAGCCCTCCAAGATCATCTGGTCCAACCGCTCCCCTGCCACCACTGTCACCCACTAACCCATGTCCTCAAGCACCACGTCCAACCTCTCCTTGAACACCCCCAGGGACGGTGACTCCACCACCTCCCTGGGCAACCCGTCCCAACGCAGATTATTGAAGGAGTCCAGGTTCAGCAGGAGACGGGAAGGAACAGATCTCACAGGGGATTCTGCCTTTCGCAATGCTCCCAGGTACATCTGTCAGACCTCACCGTCTGTACCTGTGGAGGACAGGTCACCAGGTTGGTCTGTGTTAGTAACTGCTGCTCAGTCACCTCATGATCCTCAGAATCACACCTCACAATCACAGAATTTCTAGGTTGGAAGAGACCTCAAGATCACCGAGTCCAACCTCTGACCTAACACTAACAAGTCCTCCACTAAACCATATCCCTAAGCTCTACACCTAAACGTCTTTTAAAGACCTCCAGGGATGGAGGCTCAACCACTTCCCTGGGCAGCCTGTTCCAATGCCTCACAACCCTTTCAGTAAAGAAGTTCTTCCTAACATCCAACCTAAAAAAAAAAGAAGATGCTGCATAACTAATCTTGAATAAAAATGGACTGAAACCTTGAGCATTATAACTTATTTTTTCCCCATGTTTATTATTTTTATTATTATTTTTATCTTCACCATAATAACCTGAAGGAATAGTGAAAACAGGCGTAACGGGCCTTAAGGCTGAAATTAATTTTTCAGATTGTGAAGATACTTTCCCAGTGAGGATAATTTCACCACCAAACACTTAATCTTACAAGTAAAATTGAATACGCTGCTACTGTGCCTTTAGCACGTGGTCCTGAGTGCATGTGCTGTGATACCACTCTTTTGTATAATGATTCCCACTTCGGTGCTTGAGCTGAGGAGTGTAGATGCAAGGAGGAAATAAATAAAGATTTTTTGAAAACAAAATGAGTGAAAACTTGATAAGCTCCTCAGGAGAGCTTTTCTCTAGTTCAGGAAACATCACTTCTTAAAATAACGAAGGAGTTGTCCCTTCTTGAAATAAGAAGACATGCTCTTCAATTTATTTATTTTTTTAAAATCCCAATTCCCTGCTGTTTTTCACATGACCTTTAGTCCATTTCCTCATGCAATCTGCTGCAGGTGCAATACGAATTTCATACTCTATATTTACTATTTCACATGAATTTATTCCAGGGTTTCTTTGTAGAGATTTTTTGCTTGTACTCCACTTGTAGAGCAAGTTCAAACAACTTTGCTTCTGACATAAACAAATCAATAATGTTATACACGTTATTTTATTTTAGTTAATACGATTATGCCTGAGATATTGACTCTTGTATCCTGCAGAAGTGGGAAGCAAAGTAGGATTTTTTCAAGATGTGGAAATCAGTGCTGAATTCTATATGTGATAAATATCAATTTTAAGCTATGTACTGTAGACACAAAACAGCATTGATCCAGGGTCATTAATCTATTCCGCAGCTTTCAAATTTACCACAATGACTTCACATGGGTCTTCAGCTTCACTGATAACAATAAGTACAAGATAACTGATAAGTACAAGAAATAAAATCAAAACACATATTTCACCTTTTTATTCTGAAGTTTTATTCAAATAAACCCAAATAACGAACTCACTTGACAACTTAAAATAACCATCATACTAGCACAGTTTTGCATTTAGTATTTACAGAAAAAGATCTTAACTTTAAGAGAATGAAAATAGTATTTCTTAAAATTATATCAGAAATAAGAAAGGTCTATCCTTATAAAGTATTTTCAAAAGTCAGGCTGATTTTCTCTGAAAATTACCTGACCATGGGAGGTAAAACTAAAAGAAAAATTCTGTCCATCTCTGACTACTAACTGCTTCCCTTCCAACAGCAAGATCCAACTTAATGAAAATTTTAGCTATTTTGTCTTCCAAATCACCTGGATGACCTGAAAGTTAGAAAAGAAACATGAATGTTTTGATTGTAGGGACCGTAAATCATTGTTTCTCCCTTCATTAATGAAAAAGTCTTCTCTCCCTTCATTAAATAAGTCTTTTCTCTACTTTCCTGCTGAACCTTCTGCTTTTTTTTTTTTTTTGCAGATACCCAACCTAATTTTACATGTGTTAACCCAACAGGAGGAGATACACAGTAGTTTTCCCCGTAGGGTGGCAAAAGTCTGATAGGAGGACATAACTACTTTTCGATACATCATTCTCACTTTACGTGTCTGCTATAACCCTGTCTATTCTCTTCCAAAACAAATAATCCCAGTCCCATCTCTCCCCTGTCCTAGGGATATCTTTTCTGTGCTGAAATTTTGGCTTTCTTAAAATCTGGAAGTTTTGCCACTGAATTTGAGCAGGGACTTTACTCTTATTTTTGATCAGTTCAGTTAAGGATTTTACTTGATCTCTGTATCCTGGATTACTCAGACCACTCAGATGAACACCCACCATTCATTGAAGTGAAGTAGTTAATTATTTCCTTTTTTTTTTTTTTTTTTCTTCCTTTTTAGCAAATCAAAGTGTTTGATTCGCTCTCTGCCGGCAGAGCTACAAGCAGTGTTCCCTCAGCCTCTCTTTGCCGTATATTGTATGGTACAGAGGCGTGGAATTGGATTAAAAGCTACAGCACAGTGCTCTGCAGATAAACCCACTGCAGGTGTGCAGTTTAATAGGATTTTAATTTGGTAACAAGTGAACAAAGAGAAGAAGCGCAGAATGGGATTTTCTAGATGAAAAAATGCTGCTCGTGCTGAGAGAAAGCAACTGCAAGCTCTGTGATAAGGAATAAAGATCAGGCCAATGCTCTCCGAGCTGCCCTTTTACAGATTACAGTTCACTCAGAGCATCTTTGTTTGTGCCATCAGTTTCAACAATTCTTAGTTCAAGCTACTTGCATTCAACTATTTAGCATTTAACCTGCCATACTGCCCATTAAGCCATGTTGTTTAAATATTGCATCGTCTCATTCTCCTCCCTCTGCACTTTTTTTTATATAAAAAGAATATTTTCCTTGGGAGACGTCACCAGCTTGGAATATATTCAGTTTTCAAGATTATTAACAATGATTTTCATGCTTCAAATTAAAAAAAGAAATATATATATATATATATAAAGAAAGAAAAAAAATGCTGCGCTGTTCAAAATACATGTAAAAACACGGTGTCTCTGCTGAGGAGCGTAATTTATATTCAGCATGAACTGGGGATGGGGGACCAAAAACAGATGGGGAAGGAAAAGGAAAAATGAAGGTGACGACTGAAAGATCATGAAGAGATCTGCTGAGACACAGGCGCATATTGCTGCTGCTGATGCAAGGGCAAGGTTGGGAGATTCTTTTCTGATTTCTGTTACCAGTCCTCCCTCTCGTTTTTCCAGGGTTTCACAGCAGAAGTGAGTTTTTAGCACTAATTTCAATGAGATGCGGGTGGAGGTGCGATGAACAGATTTTTTTCCCAAGCATAACAGGCTGCATGGAAGGCACAGAAATGCCTTGTGGGACAAGATGAAAAAGATACGGAGGTTGGTGTTGTTGGCAGGGGATGGAGTGGAGGAAGGGAGCTGAAGAGAGACACCAGGCCAGAGAGATCTGCAGAGGCTGCATGAGGTAAAGGACTGAAAGGGAAAAAAAAAATGCAAGCTACACCCTCGATACACGGTGCAGGAAGTCAGGCAGCAGGCGCACAGCCCAGGAAACAGCAGCTTGGCTGTGGGACGCCTCTGAGGGTTTGCATACCCCACAGGATGGGTTCTGGGATTAGCCAGGAGCAGGGACAGATGGCTGCCTGGGAGCAGGGGAAGGTGATCCAAAGTCACAGAAGCCAACCCCTTTTGCAACAGGAATCCGTTCAGGGGATCCACAGAGATGGTAAGGTGAACAAAGTGCTAGGAGATGGAGACGCTTTTGGCAGCTGCATTTTTCATCAGCCTGTGGGATTAGTATTGGCATGGGCTGCTGGAACCCGGGGCTTTCAGCTCCATTAGCTGTCAGGGTCTTTCCCCTCTAAGCTTTTCCTACATTTTCCCAATCCTTTACTTTCTCCTTCCCTCTTCCATACCGTCTCAAGTTGTGCTACTCCCCTTTTTGGGTTTTATACCCATCCTCTCTTACTCTGGCACCCCTTGTCCCTCACTCTAAATTGCCTTGCTCTGTTCTTGGTGTCATGTTCAAAATATGTAAAAAAACAACACATTTATTTATAGGCATATCACTTACACAAACAACCCGGGTCAGATCCTTGTCTGCTGTCACCTGCGTAAGAGCATTGCAATGGCCACAGAGGCCATAAAAAAGGCCATATGCACAGCAGAGTGAAAGAGCACAGGAAGCAGGACAGACATTGAGTAAGCTTTCTACTGGTTTATCTCCTGATTTCTGGCCATCAGTGGTTTGGCAGTTCCTTGGTCATACCCTGCATCCAGCTCAGCTTGTTTTAGAAGTTAAGGTGGTATGGCAGGACAGGTCATCATACTGCATTTCAAAATAAGTCCTTATTTTGTCCAACAGCCCATGACCTGTGCGTAAATCATTCTTGTTTTGTCCCCTTTGTGCCTTCTTTAACCCCTCCAATTTCATTGCTGACCTAGTTTTAGCATATCTTATATTTAAAAACAAGGGTCCTCCAACACTCTTTATAACTAATGAAGATTTTTTTTTAAAACAGTTAATTTCCAGTCCCAGTCCTAGTTTATAAGCTGTAAAATAATGATAGCAAGATCACCCCAAAATGTTATTTTCTTCATGAATCTTGGTGCCATTAACATTTGTCCAGCTCCGTGTTCTGGAAAACACAGTGTTCTCTGAGACTGAAGACAAGTGCTGTTATTACATGGAAGAGGAATCTGAAAACAGCTGAACATACGAGTGATGAATATATCTCTTCTATTAACCACAGAGGCTTGATCCACATTCCCATATGGCCTTATATTTAGCCTCGTGTCCTAAGACGACTTGGACATTTTGTTTTTTTACCTGTATGTCATGCCTTATGCTGATAATTTTGAACCACGGGACTGACTGCAAGGAAGTCTGGCATGGCAGAAAGGCCTCAAGGATTTCCCACTTCTACATCTTTTGACAAAATTAATAACAGGGTGGAGGAAAGAGAGCCTCTCATGCTAGTGAGAAAAGACTACACCATTTTCTCTCTCTTCTGATCAGCCCTTTTGGTCTGTTGTCCACATAGCACCCTTCCCAATTCCCCCCAATTTATGGCCTCTTTTTTCTTTTTCTTTTTTTTTTAAATTTTCTTTAGAGCTAGTATTTTATTTCACCTTGCTGCCTGTGCCTGTGTCCTCCAAACAACTCAGAACTCTGAATATGTGTCGCTTAATGTGATGTTACTCGGGCTCTGCATCACAGTTATGAGAGTTGGCTGTGGAGCTTTGGCTTGAGGTTGCTCCTCTGCAAAATAGCCCCAGAGGTAGCTGGGCTCATAAACCAACAGAACGGGTGGGTCGTTTTGCTCCGTGACATAGAAGCTTGCAGCTCCCTCCTCCTCTATATAGGACTGGAAAATGTGAGCAACATAATCCAGGAGTAGCAAATTAAACAAATGCCAGGATCCTAGATTTAAAGAAAAATATATATATAATAATTGTAGCAATTTCTTAATTTGCATATCTTCATGGTATATTCTTTTTAGAATGGCTTTATTGTAGTAATGGACTAGACAAAGCAGTCTAGCACTCATTAAATAATACTTACAGAATTACATACTTCCAAATATCACGGCAAAATATGCACCAACTATGGGTTTTAAACATAAGCAAAAGCCTTTTCCCCTTCTTAGAGCTACAGAGAAAAGTGTTCTTGTGTTTATTCACTTTCCTGTTCAAGTTCTTCCCCCAGATTCACTGCTTATCAGCAGCCACCTATCATCCCCATTTTCCCCTTTCACAGATAAAACATCCCACCTCTTTGCAGGCAAACCCTTCTACCTCTTTATGTTCTGTACCCATGGGATTAAATGGCCTACCTTGCAGCTGGGGGTATAAGTGCTAAAAGCCAAGAAAAAGACTCCTGAGGCCATTGAATTTTGAATTGTACCTTTGGTTGAAAGCTCTTACTGTGAAGGGTAGGTCATCTTCCATGCCATAAATTTCCATAGGAATTATCAAGTAATTCAGAGTCTCTGCATCCCACAAACATGTTTACACGGACATCAGTGAGGAGATATTACAATTTATATGCACAACCAAGACTTCCAGAGCTTTAAAAATGAGCAACACTGCCTCTTTTGATGTCTGAGAAGCTGCTGCTTCCGCTGTTGGTCTTTTTGTGGATCTTTAAATGATAGCAAAATAAGTGATAGGACTCGTTTATCTGTGTGACAAGGATGGGGACTTTTATACTTGAGCTCAGACTATACAGACCTGACACAAGGCATCAACGAGTGCTTCTATCAGCCTTATATCACAGGAGTGTTCAATATGCTAAACAAGAGTAAGCATGAGACAGAAGCTACCACTCCAGTTGTCCCTTGAGATAAGGAAGGGACACAGTTTTGAAAAGAGATTAGGTTGAAGCAGCTTGCTTGCAAAAGAGGAATGCATTAACTGCTAATAGCAAATAGCTTCAAAAACTTAGTTTTTGAGATGTTCGGCAGTTTGTGCTGCAAACTGGTGCAGGACTTTTTTTTTTGTAGAGGAATCAGTGGCATCTGGTGAATCATCCGTGTTGACAAAAGATAGAGATGAAAGTCAGTGGTCAGGAAGCTGTTGCAATCCTCGTGATCTGAAGCTGTTTGGGTATAAATCTGCCAGTGTCCCCTTTTTGAAAGGAGGTCATAGTAGGAACTGTTAGACAGTCACACCTTAACAGAACCCAGAACTGTCAGGATCAGGACCCTGGAAGCATTTTGTAGGTGTGAAGTTCCAGTGCAGGTGTAGGTGTGTACATAGGTGACTGTCCAGCCATCGTGGCTCAGCAATACAACCCTGAACTCCACGGAAGAGAGACTGGTAAAGGAAAAGGAGGTGTACCAGCTGATCTAAGGTTCTGTGGTGGAGATATGGAGAGGTACATTTGCAGAGAAGGAGGTGGGACTGAAACAGCTGTAGCATAGAATCACAGAATCATCAAGGTTGGAAAAGACCTTCAAAATTGACAAGCCCACCCATCAACCTGAATTTCCAAGTCCCATCACTAAACCACGTCCCTTAGTGCCACCAAGTCCCATTGGCCCTGACTGCTGTAGCACTTTTGCTCCTTGCAGCCTTGCAGGGGAGAAACTGCACAGTTCTTCTGACTGCACTTGAGCATCACACATGTAGAGGCTGGACTGAAAGAGGGTAAAAACCAATCTGAATTGAGAGGTGTAAGTGGGAATGCCAGCATATTATGTGTGCCAGAAGTGCCAAGCTCCAAGGAAGAGCCCCACACAGAAGGAAGTCTGGGTTTGGTTACTCGTATAGGATTTATTTTGTGGGGAGGCACACTGCATGAACATGACAGACATCCACAGAAAATCTGGCATTTTGACCCAGTAATTTTGTTTCCTCGGTGCATGCTGCATATTTTGTCTTGCAGGAGGCCTGCCATTCCTGCAAGAAATGCTGAAATCTAAGAAATTTCTGAAAAGCAGTGACCCTGAGTACAGAGCTTTTACACAAGGCAGCTTGTTAAGGTAACTGCCTAAGCCTTGTCCACTATGGCTCAAAACTCTACTGGAACAGAAAAAAGGGGAAGGTCAGACATTGTTAGATCATATAACGCGATGTCTTAAGGAACCAATGGTATTAAGAAAGAAGATAGTAATGAACAGCTCAATTGAAGCATCACAGAGAAACATTAAAAGGTGGTTTGTTGTTTTTTTTTTTTTTCTTTTTTGTTTGTTTGTTTGTTTTTTAAACTCTCATATGTGAGAATAAGCCTTAATGCTGATGAAGTATATCACAAGGCTATCTCAAGAGGAATGAAAACATTGCTTGTCACTAGTTTAAGGAAGGCTTAGAGGAAGAGATGTTCTACATCAGATGGCATTAATTGTGTTCCCAGCCACTGGCAACTGTAGAATAGGGAGGCAATTCATTGAACTCTTCTCATAGTGGGAAGAGGGGAGAGGATTTCATCACCATGGGGAATTTCTACAAACATTGTGTTTCCAGTGCTGTTATTGGAATTCATTCACGATTTCCACTCAGTGGCCAAAACATTGCATCCAATGTGGGAGAGTTTTGTGCAGGACTCTTCTGCAGAGATAGAGAGGAATGATGATTTTATTACTACTCTAATGAAGCAGCCCATGGACAGGGGACTGAACTGTGCTGTGTTCCATGTAGTCACAGAACAAAACTCAAATCCTGCTCCTGGGAGTTTGCGATCTAATTATAAGGCAAAAGGTAACAGCCAGATGCAGAAAAGGGGAGCGCACATACATGCACAAACATAGACAGTAAGAGGGAAAGATTACTGAAGAATATAAAAGGCAGTAACCTTAGCATACCCCTTTGTTATGTCTTTGTAGAAAACACAGGGAAGTAGAGCTTTGAAGGGGGATTTCTAAGAAGATAATGAGGGCTTTTTGGCTATTTGTGTGAAGCTCCATCCAACAGAACAGGAAAAAATATGAAGGTACTTCTTTGAAAATCTAAAAAGTGATTCGTGCCGTCTGGGATCAGATGTTACTCAGAGGAGACGGTGAATTTCTCCAGAATGAATAATAGACAGATAGCTTCTGAAAGGTTTTCCAAATAAAGAGAGTGGCAGTTAGGTTTGAAGCCATATAGAAGTGAAACACAGAGCTGATTCAAGACACGGTTGTGCCACTTCAAGCCACTTTGAGTAAATGTGACTGCATGGCCCCCTCGCTTCTCTTGCCTTGCACTAGTGTGCGGTGGATTTGATGCTTGGCAGCTCCGAGCACTAAAGCAGAGAGAAAACTAACCCAGCTGAAGAGGTGACTAGTTTTCGATCACGTGGGAGATGCAGAATTTTGGTGGTTTGGGGCACATTAGTGCCCCAATTCTCCGCCACCCCTCCTGCTGAAGCCCTTGCAGTGCTCGCACCTGAGGCTGCCGTTCCCCCTCAGGCAAACGCCAGCTTCTGCCGAAAGAGGGAGTCCTGCTCTTCCCACCATCTCCAGCTGCATCTCCCTGCCGCCCTTCCTTCTGCTCACCTCGGAGAAGCGATGCCCTTTTTGGTTGTACCTTGAGTTTCTGTCCGTCGAAGTGCCCCGGTGCCTCTGCCACCTCAGGTCCCAGAGGGGTGCCTCAGGTGGCAGCCACAAAGCTGTCACTTACTCACCAAAGCTGTCTGCGTAGTTGAGTGTCATTGCCTTGCTCACGGCTGTTAATAGGAAGTTCCACCTCAACTGGAAATCGGCTGCCAGTTTCCTAAATTCCTCTTTATTCCTGCTTGGCTGCAAATAGAGAAAAAAAAAAAAGAAAAAAAGATGCTTTATGATAAAGCTAGTTAAAAGGATCCCACATTGTGTTGCAGATAATTTCCCTGCACAAACTGCATATGAAGGTGGAAAATTCAGCTTTTTTTTGGTTAGAAACCTAAAATAACTCGGGTTGAATGTCATTTTAGTTCAGGTCTTGTCCGGACAAGTTCTGAATATCTCCAAGGTATTCACTGCCTTTCTGGGTAACCTTTTCCTGTGGTGAACTATTCTTGTGGGCTTGTTGTTGTTGTTGGGTTTTGTTTGTTTGTATTTGCTATTTGGGGTTTTGGTTGCTTGTTTTCTTTTTATCTATTCAAATTTCCTTTGCTGCAGCTTGTGTCTATTGCCTTATAATTGTGAACCCCCAGGAGAAGTCCCAGTCCATCTTCTCCGTACCATCCCATGAGGTAACTGATGGGTCTGTGAGATGAAGGCACCACAGAACTACAAAGCGCTAATCCTAATTACAAAACCCACATGAATTATCAGGAAATAATTAAGCTGAAGAAGTACAGTTTATCTTGCTTCTTCAGAAAAAAAAAAAAAAAAAAAAAAAAAAAAACAAAAAAAAAAAACTTAAACCACCCTCAAACCACCCTCAACCCTAAATTTCTTGTTCTGTCCAGCTGACAGAGGGCAGTGGTACCATCAAGCTATCACTAATGCTGGATCACCGATGGAAGAGGGGTGCTAGAGTTGGCAACCTGGGGAAAGATCTGTATGCAAGGGTGATCTAACTCGAATCTTTCACCATAGGTAGAGCCATTGTGCCAGAATTTATCACGCCCCTACCACCTGCTAAAAACCAACAGTTTCACGAGTCAACAGTTCCAAGAATCATGAAGTGTTCTCTTTGTTTATACTAACATTTTTCTCATGGATCTTGGTGTATAAGGGAGCATTATTATAGCATGTGTCTACAAAATGAGACCACATTCTGAAATCACCGAAGTGGATATATCCACAGACATAGGCTTGTAGTTGTTTGCACAGATGGAATTTTTGTATGCCAATTAATTCCCCCTTTTTTTTTCTGCAGCATGCATAAATTGTGTCTATGCAAATCTGCAGTCTGGTCAGGTTGCTGCTATACAATGTAGCTCCTGCAAACTATTGACAGTCAGCTTGTAGGGGGATAGATGGTGTGATCACTCTTCCTTTTCTGAAAGTATTAAATTAATTTTATACCTCAATGATAAAAGCCTGAAGATTTGTAGACATACAGTTCAGGAGAACCCGAATATCTGTAGAAGGTGCCAGCAAAGATATTAAGTCATTCAAACCTACGAAATATAGAAAGGAGATCATTACTTGACGTGATTGGCTTACTTTTTGGTATGTTTCTGCAGTTTCTAGCTTTTTTTTTTTCTTTCATCTTTGGCTTAAGATATATTAAGACATCTGCTTATAGCATCTTGATTAATATAACTGTGCCATTCCTTGAATGGTGATTAGCACCCTGCTTTGAAATCAGTCAGAATTCAAGTTTATGTCCATATCTGCACCAACCTAGTCATCATGGCAAAAGTGGAAAGAGTAAACACTTTGTAAATCCAAGCTGGCATATGGCTATATGCAATACTAACTTGCTTATCTGAGCTTTTACAGGGTTGAGAAAAGAAATTTTATCTGTTGAGGGGGTGGAAACTGTTTTAAAACAATAACAGAAATTACTGAATATTCTGTAGCTCAATGGAAATACAGATAATATTGCCAAAAAACAGTGCAGGTGTTCCCCCAGAAAATTAGAACCTGCTACTCAGTGCCACCAGGTACATCACAATTGTTCTCCTCAGGGTCTATACCCTCCTAGCTAAGAGGCCTTCCTGTGAAGCATTATTTATTAAAAATAACAATTTGGAAAAGCAATGGGAACAGAGAAATGCAGCAAATCCACTTTGGAAAAGATAATCACTGATATAAAGAGTAAATGAAATAAAAACTTTCTGCACGGCGTTTTTGATTTGAAGACGTATGTAAATATTATTTTCAGGGATCTCCTGGTGGTTCTGGGAACAAAGCAAATTATTATTCCTGCTGAAAGCAGTCACAGAAAGGCGGTGGTGCATCCCTTGTCAGAGAGCGTGCCGGAGGCAGGCCAGGAACAAAGAGCTCGGGCTTCTTCCATCGGTTCTGAGCACAGCCTGGTCCGAGATGCCTGCCTCTTGCTAATAATTCAAATGGCAGTCCATTAATCTGAGAATTAACTTGCCATTATGTTCCCATCGCTTTTCATTAAACCGGCAAATGCATTATGTCGTGGCTGCACGCAGACTGTAGTTCAGTGTTTACAGCTCAGCACCGATGCTACAGGCCACAGTAGAGCAAAAGGGCAAGGAAGCTGAGAGGTCGGGAGCCCTTGTCCAGCTCAGCATACAATAGGTAAAATCCGGCCACGGGAAGTAATTTTGTGTACTTTGATTAATAACGGGGAAAATGCAGTTCTTGGAAACTTCTGTTTATCAAAGACAAGCATTAACAGCGAATGTCCCTGTTTGTCAACCTTCTTCTGGAAGATAAATCGTTTTAGAAACACAAACCCCACTCCTGCTGCCGGAGAGAGCTTTAAGAGAGAATCAGCACCGAAAGCCTTTCATTCTTAACCTTTAAAGTTAAAAGGATAATATTACATGCTCCATTCTCAATTTTATTGGCTCCTTTCCAGGACACAGGGTTATTGCAAGACTATAATTCCCATTAGGGCAGATGCCATGAATAAACAAAAGGAAATGCTAGAGCTTTAACAATGTCAAGCAGGGGCTTAAATGGATAGAAAAATATAGAAACAAAAATATTACATTTGATTTCTGTGTCATTCTGCAGTTCATCTGGATTCCTAAACTTCTTTCGGAAGAGGTTTCCGGGCATATCCACAAATCCCTGGTTGATGACAGCATGCAAGTCTGATCTCAGACCAGTGACTTTGCTGTTGTTGTTCAAGACTATTCGCATTGTCTACGGATAATAAGAAAACAGTTAATATCTTTCATTTTTTTTCAAGCCCTTAACTCGGTCAAAAAAGCTTCTCTTATTCAATGTTAAGTTAGAATTGGGATTTTAATTAAATCACCCGTCTCCAAATGGAAAAATAAAAAAGGAATCAAAGGAGATGAATCTTATGTTGTCTTCAAGTGTTTTTGTTCTGGGTGATACCATTTTCAATGTCACTTTGTGGTGAGGTCTGTGATGGAGCAGACAAGACTAACAGATGCTCGAAGTATCTGCACAATTCTTTTTGCCTGTAGTTATTTTAGTTATGCCAAATAACACTGTCTAAAAAATGAAATGGTATATTAGGATCAACTTTCCCTCAAAGACATCTATCATTAATATGTGTCTCAATTAAATTAAAAGACAAGTTTTCTTGAATTGCTCAAACCCTTGAGAAGATATAAATAAGATTAGAAATATGGCATTAATTAAAATAATAGTAGGGATTGTGTCCCATTTCTCTGCTTTTAAGTCATCTGTGAATGAAGAATCTGGTTTTATATTTGTTCCCAGAAGTATTACTTACACAATATTGAAGACAATTTTCAGTCTAACTTCTGATCCTCATCTCTTTCTTTTTTTAATTAATTGTTAATATCACACAGTATTGCTTCAGATTCCTGATGACAATGTTTTAAGTGGAAAATGATGAAGGAAATTAAACATGAATCTATTAAATTTGATTCATACATAGATTTAGTCTCTCACTTTCATACTGAAACCTATGAGATCCAAAGATTGTTGAATTTGGGCATTTGTTTCAGTAATTCGTCTTCAGTTTTGCCTTCTAGAGGAAAATTTTTTTTGTAAAGTTCAGAAAAAAATTCAGGATTCACAAACATTTTAATGAATCCCATTCATCGGGTGCATGGTAAAGAATGCTACTTACTGTGACCCCACAAACATTTGTTTTCAAGCAGAACTCCCAATCTAGAACTTTGTTCCTCATTACTGTGCTAGCATTACTCAAATATCACAAGCAGCCTCATACTTCTTTGGTAGTCTTTTTCAGCTCAGTTAAAGACGAAGTGTCTTTCCTTGTTTTACGTGGAGTTTCCAGTGTCAAAGAGCACAGAATGTGAACATTGGGAGCTACCAGGTGCAGCACCTTCAGCAGGATGCTAGCACCCAGCTCCGTGTTCGAGTGTTTTAGAAATGTATTTAGTGGTTTTTACCCACTGCACTTCTGTGTACTGAGTGTGATACTCCAACTGACTGAGAGCCAGCCCTGACAGCACTTAAATACAGCTTACCAGAGGCAGGAATCAGCCCCAGGAAATGACACGTGTTATACTCAAATTCCTTTCTCACAGGGAATTCGTTCCTTTTTATACCCTAATTACTTCTGTATATCCAGGTAGTAGCAGATGTCAGCCTGCTTTATCTCCACATGATGGGAAAGTTACTTTTTTTCTTCTGAATGCTGACCCTGCCAAAATTGCTCAGATTTTCTCACCAGGTGGCTAAATTATTGCAAAGTACTCTACAAGGGACAGTGTGTTTACACCATTCTGAAGCTGCAGCTGCACAGTTCCTCAATAATACTTCTCATTAGGAGCACTGTCACCTGCTTTGACCACCTGTCTCTGGTTGAAATTCAACGTGCTTTTCAGACAGAGAAAACCAAGAAGGCTGATTAGGCTCCCATATAAGAAAATTAAATGTCAGGTTAAGATAGAAATAACCAAGAAAGGATGTGATAGAGGTCTGCACAAAGAATTGCATGAAGAAGGGCACAAATTTTAAAACTAATAAAAGAAAGTGCTTTTTCACACAAGAAATAATCAAGTCCTGGGACTCACAACCCCAAGACCTTGTGAATGCCCAAACCGAGCTATTAAATGGAAGAATGTGGATACAACCTTCCTTTCAGATTGATGGTAAGCCTGGAGAGTACAATGGCAAAAGAGTAGGGTAACATTTGCTCTATGCATACCTACTCTACCTGAGCATCTGAGAACAGGACATGGGTCCGTGCAGCCCTAGGGTCTGGTCTGACCGACTGAAACACTTTGTGGTTTTCTCTGAGTGACATCCACCTCCCCATGAAGCACCTGCGTGTCTCTCACATGCTGAAAACGTTAAACACCCATGGTGTCCAGCTAACCATCTTCTGGTATGCATTAGGCAGGGGAGTAATTTTGCAGGATAATCCTTATCTGGTATTTCTTTCACTGGAGCCCAGTATAAATAGCTACATGGTAAGGTCCCTAACAGAAGGTATAACTGAGGCTGTGTAACTGCTGAAAGATTATGGGGATGTTGATTTACAGGACTTTCATATTTTCACTTGTTGAAGCTATTGTTTTTAAATTGCCAATGGGACTAAACATTGATTACACTGGAGCTCCTTTGACCTTCTCTTGCATTTTAAAGAGGCTCTCAAGAAGATGCAAATACCATTTCCTTGTGCAAATGGTGTGAGGAGCTCATAATCATGAAGAAGAACCAGGCTGAGAGTGTGCTCAAGCTGAAAGTACAGATCTGACACAGTTTCTCAGGTCCACAAGGTTCACTTTGTGTTGGTTAAACAGTGCAAAGTGAACAAGCAGCTAGAAGCTGCCGCTGGTCTTAGGGTAAAATTCCCCCCAGTTAGGGTAAAACTCTCTTGCCCTAAATCTTGAGGGTGTAAATTAAATGTTGACTGTGACCTATCTGTTCTGTTGTGGCCTGGGCTACCTCAAAAAAACAAGGTTTAGGATCCAAGGACAGCAATGGAAGGAATGCTGCAGGGAGGGCACAGCCCATCAAAATAGCGCAGCAGTAAGTACAGGTTAACGAAGCAATTTACTTCGCAGTGTTCAAAGGGCACAGCTCCTTGATGCATCTCATTTGTCACTGTAGCTGAGAAAAATGATACCGGAGAGCAAAAAGTAGACAGAGATATTAGATATACATGTATTTTGTCTCTCTCTTCCCCAGAAATAAAGTGATGCCCTGAGGAATAAAGTTCACAGGACAGTTCCCTGCAGCACTCCTTCCAACACTGTCTGCTCAGAGGATGGAGAAGGTTTTGCCAGCTGATCCCTGAGATCCATGAAAAAGCTCAAGGCCTTGTGCCCTTACAGACCTTGAGACCATGCAACTTCAATGCAAGCAATATATCAGTGGTTTCCCGTGTCTCACCTGATCCTTCTAGCTACAGTGATGTTCTCCTCTCCGTGGAGGACCACTAACCATACCTCAGAGGCTTTCACTCTAAGAGGGATACACACTATGAGGGCAGAGGTGTGTAGGAAGGTGATTTGGACCATTAGGAGCATGATTTGGACCAGTCGGTATACAGACAAGAACACCTGTGCTGCTGTTGTTCTGCTACAGCGGAGCATCTCATAAATAATCCCATCTGCAGATGGGCTTCTGGAGTGAGTGAGATGCCCAGCTTTTTTGGTTCATGGACTCTAGAACATACCTTGGCCATATTAGAAAGATCTGTCTTTCTCCTGAGTCTTTTTATAAACAGTGTGACTTCTGCGAAAGAAGAAGAGGCAGATGTTTCATATCATTAATATTTTACGCTCTTAAAGACATTAACGAAGACAGATCTCTTAAGTGAGAAAGCAGACCCCTCAGGGAGCAACAGGCGAGCTCAGGGCACATGGAGGTAACCGAGCTGCGTTCTGTGCTGGGGACCCTGCCAATTTAAGGCTTGCAAGCAGCAGCTGCCCAAGTTACTACTTTTCCTTCACTGCAAACCTGTCAGCCCGTGACGCACAGGAAAAATACTTTTTTTTTTTTTTTTTTTTTTCCATGAAATACTTCTCAAGCAAGAAAGCAAGAGAAATATTCTTTTATGTGTGTGGTTTCAGATGACTAATGGCAACATTAATTCTAAACCTTCTATTTTTTGATTAGAGAGTTTACATTTTTCACTTTTATGTATCTATAATTCTTCAGAATTGTTAATAAAACCTGATTTCTGTTGCTGTATTTGCTCCTGTCTATAATGTGTTGGAATTATGAAAAGCATGGTCCAGGAATATCCTTTTTAGGAATAAAATCTAAAATAACTGATTCTCAGTTGCAGGAAAATCAAGAATAAAACAACTTAAAATCTTTTGCAGACGGGCAATGGTTTCCAAGTGAAAATTTCTATTTCTCTGACGTTTTTACAAACTCAGTCCTGGATGTGCATAGAAGGGGTTGTAGCTGGTTAATTACATGCACTTCCATGCACACAAATGTGTTAAAAGCAGATTACTGAGTTTGCTCTGCCAAGCATTTAAATGTAAGAACTGCCAGAATTAAGACTGACTGCAAGTCATTATTAAGCAGATGAATACGAACACAGCCCTGTGTCTATGCAGGAGCCCTGCTTTGTCACTGCGGAGATGGTTCTCACCCAGTGAGCAACTGAGCAGCATTTTGGCTCAGCCAGATTCTTCAGCATAAGGTATAAATCACAGAACCACAGAATGGTTTGGGTTGGAAGGGACCTTAAAGATCACCTAGTTCCAACCCCCTGCCATGGCAGGGACGTCTCACCACATCGGATTGCCCAAAGCCCTATCCAACCTGTCCTTGAACATTACGTATGCATGAACATATTTGCATACATAAATGTATGCATGTACGTACATATTTACAAACACACACCTTTGTATATTACCAGTTTTTCAAATCCTACTCTAATGACAGAGTCAGTTTCCTTTTTTTTTTTTTTTCTTCACTTTAAATTGAACTGCCCAATAGTCATTAATTAATTTATCTATATAAAACCACTTGTAAGGTAAAGAGACAGAAGAATACCTAAATTTCGAGGGCAGGGTGCTTATTATTCCTAGTCATCAACACAGTCAAAGTGATCATGGCAAAAGACATATCTTTAAAAAGATTCAAGTACACTTTAATTTACCATGATCTTGGAATAATTTGGGTTTAAATTTGTTTTCTCATGTCATCTGAGACCATTTATTTTTAACTGTATGCCAACTCTAGTCCTCACTACTCTCAAGGTTACGTCAGCTAAAAGAGTTTCTTAAATAATTTCTGTAAGAGTCTTGTAACCCAATCTTCTCTGCGGTTTAAGCAAAGATTATTTTATGAAATCTCTCTGTTACTTACATACCTTTACATTTGGTTGTTTGGAGCAGCACTGGCATCCCTTCCAAAGCATTAAGCAGCCAGAGTTTAACATTTTTACTGAACAGTCTGATTGTCTTCAGGTACTGCACAGACACCTCCTCCAGGAAGTCACGAAGGAGAATGTTCTCCATTTCCTACAATACAAATGGATGGAGCTGCATGAGTGGTGTACTACAGGTGTTTATGTCAGCATGAAACAAAACTGTACTGATGGCTTAAATGTAAATCGTGAAAAAAGACCATTCTTTTCCTCCACTTAAAGCAGTAACTAAGCTACATTTATTAGCAGAAGGAATGAGATCCTGCAGCAAGCATTATTTCCTGAATTAATTACTGGACACTGCTTGGTGACCTGCTGTGAATAAGAAGCAAATCATTTTGAGCAGAAGGCTCCGTATGTCAATGTGGAGTGTCACTGAGAAATTCAGTAGTGTTATCAAAGGAAAAATAACTCCTTTCAGGTTTAGAAAACAGCTATCAGTCAGAATTTCAGTCACATATCCTCATGCCAGAACCACAGACCACATTTATAATAGCATACTCCATTGATGTTAGGGACTTTCAAGGGAAGATATGGCAGCAAAGTGGCAGTTGTCTCAAATTCCACTAGATCCTTTCAAAATCCAAACTGTGCTGGCTCAAAATTAAATACATATATATATATATATATATATATATATATTTATTTATTATACATATATATTTATATATAATAGAATGCCATTGTACATCACACAATAAACAGCTGGTCTTTCTCAGGTAGAGCTAGCAAAAAAACACAAACACAAAATAATTACAAGAAACACGTCTACAGTACCTGGAATAGCTGCCTATCATAGCACTTGAATAGTTCGCACACATCTGGCAAGGACATAAATGCTATTTTTTCAGGCTGCAGAGACTTCCAGAATGACACGATGAAGCCTTCCACCTATTGCACAAAATGTGTTAATGAATTTTCACCAATTTTATGCCAGTGAAATGTGAATTGTGACTCAGTGAAATGACACACGTTAGCACAGAAGCAAAAGAATAGTCCTGGAGCCAGGCTGGCTCCAGGGAGGGAGGCTGGCTTCAGGCAGGGAGCATCCTGGGGCAGCATGCTGAACCTGGCAAGGCAGCATGAGAAAGAGGAGAGAAACAAATTGTAGCACAGATATGTAGATACAATGAGAAATATGTGTCCATGGCCTTGTGTTTTGTGCCTACAACATCAAATAGTCAGAGCAGGTCATGTTAATTAAGAAGTCCAGAATAATTGGACTGAATGCTCTTTTTGTTTATAAATGATCATCTACCTTAGATAAAACCATCAGCTAAATGAGCTACAAAGAAACAATTTCATTTTTATAGATGTCTGCTGACACCACAAGTGTTATTGAAGCAAAGACATACCTTGTCAAGCTCCTCCATTCTCACAACCTGTAAAAGGACTTGGCAGTAGTTATTGTACTCATTTGCAAGCAGTACAACCTGGAGAAGGTGAACAAAAAGAGTGTACAAAAAGATCACACAGGCAACGAGCTACTTGCTTGATTACTGAATACGTAAACGTACCATTTCATAGGGGTATTTCTTCGCTAACTCTTGCTCCCAAGGATAGACTGTCCTGAATTCAGGCAAAAGGTACTCAAATCTGTCTTCTTCAGTCTTCAAATAAGTGACCAACGGAAAATAGTGCAAATCCTGTTCCTCAATGCATCAGAATTTATTTTAAACGATTAAAAAGAATCACAATTATCTTGTCACCCCTGTTAAAGGTACATTCTGTTGTTGTATAACATTATTTTTTAATAAGATGTATTTTTTTTATAGAAAGTATGGGTGGTTGAAAGAAATAGGAAGGTTGACTAAATGTTCAAATTCCAAATAGTACATGAATTTCCTTCCAAAGCAAGTGAATATTTAATGCTATACATATCTTACACATATATTTTCTATAGCACTCATTTCACAGTAGAAGCCTCCTAAATAAGGCTAAAGTTAGTTGGCTTTGCTATAGGGATGGCAGCATGGTTTTCATCAGCTGTCGTTACATGCACTTCAGTGTACTCATTACTGTGTTTGAGTGCTCTGCAAAAATAAGAAAGACACCCAGTCTCTCATTTTCCTCACTTTGGTCCCCATAATTCTGCTGCTCCTGCTCTGTGGGCTGACTTCCAGCAACCCCAGTGTCATGCCAATTCATTACCCCGCACATATTTGAGAACTGCCAGGGGTTAGCCGAGCATCAGCCCCTTTTGGTGAGCAGGGACGCTGTTTCTTTTTCTTAATCACAGTCTTTTAAAGACCCCTTGTGACAGTAAACTCACGGTGATTGAAGGGACACTGTCTCAGCAGCATGAGGGGCTATAACAGTGGGTTTCAGAAAAGGAAGGCTGTGCCCCACCAACTACCCCAGTGTTCAAAACCTGGGCAGTCAGCCACAGTTTCCACTCTCAGTATAGATAAAATTATTTGAGCTAACATTTAGACAATAAAAATACTTAGCTGCCAGGTGAAACAAGAGAAGGGGGAGTAAGCATCTAGTGAGGTTACGCAGACAAAAATTATTTCATGGATTATGATGGGTTAATTGCATTTCATTAGAACATTTTATATAGCAGTTCTAACTAAATAGTCAGGAAACCATTTTATTCTAAGTCTAATTTATCTAAAACTCACTGTTCCTATTTTTTGGCCATTGCTCTTGTAACCAGCTGCATCTGCCGAACTGCAGGCATCTCCACTGTGGTGAAATATACAACATGAAACCCATTTAAAAAAGCACACCATTTTTTTCTGCATTCAGCTAAAAAAATGATCACCAAGTGGATAGATAGAGAGCACTAGGATGAAGTAGACAGCAGTGTGTTTGTGAAAACAAACCTTCTCTTTCCTGTCATTCAGCAGCCCCAGGATTTTCTAATGAATCTGAAGACTAATTTCTTCATTTTAAGATAAAACCGAGCTATTCTTTATACAGACAGCAAGGTATTAGCCATTTAACAGAGCAATATCTTCCAAATATCTTCCAACTTCCTGTACATTATACATGATTTTGTAGTTGTAGTTGCAGTTCATTTGGAATAATAAAAATTATAGACAAGCCAACAATGAAAGCATAATCATCCGTGTGCTTTGATTTCACAATGGCCCCATTTTCTGCTCCCTTTATCAGTTTAGATGAGTTCTTTTTTTTTTCCTGACAGTCCCTCATGTACTTTGCAAGTCTTCCACGGTGCTCCACACCATCAGCATTCCCATGGCAAAGGCCTGACAACTGGCTTTGGGCTGAAAAACCCAGGCTGGGGGAGCAGTGGGCTTCATTCCTGTTTTATCATCCCCTCCCTCCCTCTCCCCATGCCTGCTTTGCTGAGGCTGGTGCTGCAGGAGAGAGAGGCAATGCTGCTAGGAAAAGGGACATGCTGCAAGAACTGGATCCCCCCAGCTGCCCTGCTCTGCTGACACCTGCTCGAAGCCTCTGAGGACATTTTGAGCACCAGGGCCCTCATGGCCTCCCCTGTTTTGAGGGGTGGCAGTCGGGGCTTTGCAGGAAGCATGCAGCCCTCGGTGACTGCCAGCACCCAGGCCCTCTGACAGGGCGCAGCCTGCGTGCTGCTGACCGTGGGCTTTCACTGCTGTGAGGCCCGATAAACCAGGGCACTGCTGCGTGTCCTGAAGGGGCAGAAGACAGAAATGCCAGCTTATCCATGTGGGAACTCAAGGCACTGAACGTGCCCCCTCATGCTCTGCTGTCCATGGACTGACCCTTCCCAACTTGCCCTCTGCCTCTGCCTGCCAAAGGCCAGGCATGTCAGTACTGCGTGTGTTCGGTCCCCATAAACATAAGAATGGTTAAATGAGTACGTTTCATAGTACTTCCCCCAAATGGCTCGTCCTTGTGGGTTGCTAAAGCCCATGGAACAAAATTAACAAACGTTTTCCAGTCCCTGCTCTCCCTGAGCAGGCGGCCCTTCTGCTGCTATGGCAACACCTCTCAGCGCCGCTCTCCCTTGGTGGGCCGCCCAGCTCCCTTCTCCCCATGCATGGGGAGGATGTTGGGTGGTAGCCTTCTTCCTCCCACACCCCACAGACCCCTTGTGAGCCCTATCTGCCAGCTCTTGTCCCACCCTTGCTAGCTAAGGCGAGCACGGGCGTGATCCCGCTGCTAGCAGAGGGCCTTTGGACTCACCCGCTGCCCGTCGGGGTGCTCAGCTCCCATGCAGAAGCGGCCATCACCTCCCCTGGAGAGCGGTGCCTGGGCAGAGACAGGGCACACAGCATGGAAAGTGGGTGAAAAGAGATTGCAACGTGATACAGCAGAGCCACAGGGGGTTCAGCTGTGTCTCCCGATGGGGCTGGGATGGTGCTGGGAAGGGGGAGCTAGAGCTGAAGAGGGAGATGCAGAGGTAGGGATGACATGAAGACTGACAGGAGAGCAGGAGAGACAAAGGAAAAATGAAAGGAAGGAGTGTGGTGAATGTGACTTTTGGATTACTCTGACATTAGAAAGGATAATTTCCCAGAGTCACATGTGATTTTTTTATAGGACAATTACAAGTTTGCTTTACTAGAAAGTCAGAGGCCTAAGCCTTCCCCGCTACTAGATCATAAAGTACATGTAACTCTCACGAAGCCAAAATTTGCTGGCATTCATACAGTATTGCCATACTCCAAGCCTCCTTGCTCTGCCACAGCAGCTGCCATTTTAGGGAGACCTCATTCTCAAAGTTCCCATTCCAAAGACACCCTAGTGTAATGTAAATTGTTAAATTCCTATAATGTATTTGGAGACCCCTTTGGTTACAGCTTTGCTTGTTTACACTACTTCCACATCATCATCAGAGTTACAGTATACATATCCTCAAAAACCCTCTAGATTTCAAAGCAGAGCAGCTCACAGGTGCTTTGTAAGAGTATCCTCTTCACTTCTCGTGTGAGCTCATTCCAGGCCAGCACCCTGACACATCCAAGGCCCCGCTGACTACAAAAAGGCCTCTTTGTAGGCAAAGGCAAGCTATTTTAATCTTATGGCCATTTCTGTGACACCTACAAGCAAAGCTCCCAACCTGCCAGACCCTTCACAGGCCCAGTTCCTTGCTACCAGCAACATGGCAAGTGACGATCTCAATAGGGTCAAGAAACACTGTTTTCAGTACAGTTCAGAAACCAGCCCTTTCTTTGACAGCCTGAAGGTTAGGTGGATGCGTGGGTCTCTCAGCTGGGCTTTCGGCTCCACCTTCCCCTCAGGTAGATGCTACAGGAGAAGCACCTGCACGTGGGCCTCGATTCAGGCATGGGAGGAGACAGCAGTCATTTGGGACTTGCTTACTATTCAAAGAAACACCCCCATCTCTGCCAGAGGGGAATGGCAACAAGCCAGTAAGGTCTATCCCACTTGTTGGGTCTGGTCCGTGGACCAGCATTTGGGCTGCACTGCAATGGCATATTCAAAATCTTCTTCACTATTAGCTGGAAATTTCCATACCAAAACGCTCTTACAGATTGAAGCTTTATGGATTAAATACCCCCAATATATAATACTTATTATATTGGATCACATAAAATTAATTCATGTTTCTAAAAGTATTGACACTGACAGAGAAGACAGTAAAGATGAGGTGTTTTCTTATGCATTCCTGCTTATTTGCAAAGCATATACAACCTGATGGAATTAAACTGAATTAGATGGCCAAGACCGCTGCTTATTTTGTATGTGGCCTATTTTATTTGGGGGTTTGGGGGGTGGATTAGTGGTGCTCATGCTTCTCCAGCTGCATTTGATTTGTTGTTGTTGTTGACTTTTATTGCTGTTGTAGTTTTTGTTTGTTTGATTGTTTTTACTGATTTCTATTTTCTTCCGCTGTCCTTTAACAGACCCTAAGAAGTAGTAGTTGCACCTGACTGCCCAGGGGCTGCTGGTGCTCAGGCTGGCTCTGGACAGGGGCACTGGCTGTATTTAGAGTGGAAGCTGCTCTAATTACAGCTGTCTGGCTTCACACAACAGCTGAAATGAAGGAAGCATCAGACAAAATACTTCCATAGTTAAGAGACTTACAACTCTCAAGAGAATTGCAACTAGAAAGATTATTTTTGTCTGAATAAAATTTATTTTAATATTGAGTGCATTGATAGATAGGGATGTCACTTCAGCAAGGATCTCATTTGAAACGAGCCTCGAGTTGCCTATGAATAATTTCTTTGGACTCGACAACTGATTGCCACTTGATCATGTACAGAACCTGATCCCTTGCCCTGCCCTTTCTTTATCCTTGCTCTGTTGTCACTCTATGGACTGCTGCAACATGGCTCCACTGTAAAGCCAGCAAAGACAGGCAGCAAACCCACAGGGATAATTTTTCCATTCTCTTGCAGAGTGTGTATTCAATTAAGTAACTATACTACAAAATACCACAGACAGTGAAACAGCTTTCATAATAGCCAGAATATCTGGGTGCTTAATAGCCTCTCTTGTATCCCTAGAACACTCATGCTATAGACAGCTGCTATAACCCCATTTAAAAGAATGGAAACCAAAGTACAGAATCCATTCATACACACATCTCCTCTTTTTATTTTCTCTCCTGGAGAAATGCAAGTCTGTAGCTTGTTTATCTCAACCATGACCTTCCTCGCCCTGCCTGCAACTGGGATGTGATCAAGTCTACAGTTAGCTTGCCTCAGTATCCTACATTCATCAATTATTTCTAGATTTTCCATTTTTGCAATCAATTTCCACTCCTGCCTTATACATTTTCTCATTGCTGTTCTCTTACAAGTGGTGATTTTAAAATCTGAAATTTTAAAACAAAACAAGGGAAGCATTTTCAAAGTAATATGCCTCATTTTTTCAAGTAGCAAAATCCAGATAACATGATTGCACGTAGGACTCTTCAAAACAGTGCAGTCATTTATACTTTAATACATATCTCTTCACCCTACTGTTTACCAAGGAGGTTGCTACAATGTCAAGAAGCAATTGTCAGTACATTTATTTGAGCTCCAATTTAGAGTCTCTATGTATAATGCTCCTTTAGTTTTGTTGAGTGTTCCTGTTTTTAAGACCTACATGTCTAAAATATCCAATTTGAGGAAATTCAATAAGACAGGACACTTTGTCAAGATGGATTTTCCTTAGAAGGGACATTACTCACTGGAACAGCCTTCTATAGAGTGTATAAGAGAAAGAAAAAATAATAATACTGTTGACAATGTTCAGCAGATGGTTTACAGAGTTCTAAATGCAGACGATATATAGACTGTCAGGTGATATTTTATGCTTAAAACATTTAGAAAACAAACCTGAGATATTTTTTTTCGGACAGAAGAAAGCAATATCGTGCATAAAATGAAGAGTTCTTCTTGATAGCTATTCCATCATAATGATACCTAGAAGATAAAAAAAAAACTGATGAACAGACAAGCCTGTGATTTTCAGGAGAGTCAGCAAAGAATCCATATTCCTCCACTGAAAGCGCATTTAAGCAAGAAAAGAGCAAGTAAAAAAAAAGGTACATTTATTTTTTTAAATTCTGCGTTTTAAAAAATTCTGCTTAAAATTTATTTCCCTGATGCAAGGTACTTGCACAAATGTTTCTAGAATGACTTTACAAGATTTTTTAACATTTTTTTTTTTCCCAGAATAATGTCTTCTTTTAAATGAAGAACTGTAAAGCCAGCACACATGATGCAACAGGTTTGCATGGGACAACTGGAGAAGCTGGGGTCCAGAGTCTGAGATGGTAGTTTCCATGTCCCCCCTGAAGCCAAAGGCTTGCGTGCAGCTGCAGCGCAGTGCTTTACACCAGCTTACGGACTGGTTGGCCCATCGGTGGAAGCTAAAAGCAAGAAACCTGCAAGACCTGCTATGGTCTTATGCCCATCCTGGTGAGCAGTGGGAGCCAGGTGCCACCAGCGGGTTCTGCAGAAGCCTTTCCAGACAGCATCACCGCCCGCTGCAGGGTGGCCAGGGAGGTGTCTGGCCCTCAGCAGCCACCAGATGGTGACCTGCTGCCGGTGGGAGGCCCAGGGCCACCGCGCACCAGGCGAAGCCCGGGAGCATCTGTGGCGAGGCACTCCCAAAACGCTGGGTCTCGCCGGATCAAGCTGATAGCAAGCCCAGACTAGTGGGGAAAAATCACAGATCAAGCAAGGGCATGTCACTCGCCAAGCCAGTGCGTTACAGTGCTCCAAAGGCTTGTGAAATTACTGCGTCTCAGTGCCCTTAAAGCAGCGCCTTTTCCAGCCTGGATGTTCAGAGTGTGATTATATATTTGGACAGTGAATCAATGGAAGTGTATCGATCTCAGTCCTCCTGCCTGTGCTCTAGAGGAAGAGAGGGAAGGGAGATGGAGGAGGAGATCAGATCTGGGCTGATCTGATTTATCTGGTTTTATGCTGTGTACAACAGTTCTTTTGACCACCAGTACCCTCCAGGTCATGGCACAGATACGTGCAAGGATGAGCACTCTGTGCCTGCAAGCACATACACCACTGCTGCCTGCTCCACATCTCCTAGCCCCAAGCATCCCGGACACCGTGTCCCAGGAGCATTGAGGAAGGCTGTGAGGTCCAGCAGCTGCCTCACATGAGCCCAGCTGTTAAAGCAAGGACAACTCCGAGCACTGATTTTTTAAGAGCTAGTGTTATCTGCAACTCATATGCTAGTGGAGCTGCTCTGATGTGGTGGATTTTGTGGAATTAACTCTATCTTCACGTATGTGGTGACATCACGAATCTCTCTGGGTCTGTTTTTGCAATTTGGGATGGACTTGAAATCAAATATTCAGCTGCTGTATTAGTGCTGGAGCTGAAAAATTACATTACAAAAAAATATTAGAACAGTTACACATAACATTTTTTAAACAAAGAAAGCTAAACCAATACCTGGCGCTGCCTCTTGTGCCCAGCCTTCTTGTCCCCAGACCCGGGAAAACTAACCGAATAAGCTAAATAAAAGAGAAAATTACAGTTACTTAGCAAAATCATTCTAAAGCACAAAAGAGTATCTACTACATTTTTTTCTCCTTAATCATTTCTTTTGCTTTCCACGACTTGCAGGCTAATACCTGTCCTTACATACCTCTCAAATGGTAACTGCTGAACTGAACTCAATCAGGCTTTTGCGGATCGAAATCTAAGTAATTTAAGGGATTACCTCCCTCGGGTAGGAATTTTTATTTTTTTTTTTTAGACCAGCTTGTTTTGCCTCGCTCGCACTGAAGCACACCCAGCGCACACAGCGGGAGACCACCCACAGCCGGGTGGGTGCAGCAACCGGGGGAACTCGATCTGCAAGAGCACGTCTGGCTGGGGGCCTGTGAAAGTGCCGTGACTCTCCAGTCCTCGGCCAGCCCTGCGAGCCTTACTCATCCCAGCAGGGTTTACTCACGCAGCCCACTCGCTCATGCAAGGCTGGGGTCTGACTTATCTGGGTTTGAGAGGCTGCATCACCGAGCTGCAGAGCGACCTTTTGACCACCCCCGTGGTAAATGTGAGCTGAGGTCACGCAGCATCTGCCAAGGTTAAGCCCTGCAGAATAATAAGATACTGTCGGGGCAATAACCCACTTCACCATGATTATTCTGCATGAGCTATCCTGTGAAGACAGAGCGTAGCCAGGGGTGGCTGGAGCTAACCATACAGCAGGAAGAGAGAGAGGATCGAGTGTGCAATGCTGGTGTTGAGCAAGGGGAGCCTCCACTCAGCAGCACAATGTCTAGACGTTGTGCAAAGTGTGATTTGTTGGCCTTCAGGCCCACTCGAGGAGAGGTTTCCCCAACACACATCAACCTGCAGCCTCAGTGTTAGCAGTGCTCTTCTGGAAACAGGGTTATATTTGGGCAGAGTGATCAAGCAGATCGAATTAGTGCAGTCTTAAATGACCGCAGCTTGATTCACATGGGGCTTGATTGCTAAAATCCTCACAGTCATGTAATGTGGTCAGGTTGCTACAGGTTGGTGAATTATTAATAGCTCAGCCCACTAGCTAGGCTCTGGTAACTGGTTACACGTGCACCTTCGGCTGAAACCCATGGAGCTGCAGTTCCTGCCCCCCTCAGCCTCTCGCTGCTGCCTCTCGCTATAGCAGGACACACCAACCAATTCAAGACATCGGGGAGCTGCCCCCCAGCTTGCTCACCTGCACCACAAGGAGCTGGGTAGGCCAAGGCTGCGAGCAAACAGTTGTGAGCACCGACCTACAGCAGCTATGGCTCATCAGCTAAGCCCTTCTGCGTGACCAGACTCATGCTTCAGCCCTGCCTGTCCCAGCTGAAAAGTGCATTAGCCTAAACCACAAGAAGGCTTAGCTTACCGGTGGTAAGGCAATCATGCTGGCGCACCTGAAAGCGCACAGACAGGATGGGATTCATCTCACCTATTGGGCTACCAGGTAGAGATGTGTAAGCTGGTCACTGCAGACTCCATCGTCAATAAAGAAAAACAGGCAGTTCTGAGGTGCAATTCACCTCAGCTGACTCATGTAGGGTGAGAGGAATCATGTGTAACTATTTATTTCTCTCCATTGACTACCGAGAGATGGTGATGGGTTGCATGGCAAACATCTCTACCAAAACGGACAAGTTCTGCTGTGGGTTTGGCTGATGGGTGGTGATCCATTGAGCTGTGCTGAGTCCATCACGCTGCATCATTCACTCAGATCTAAGTAAGAGTGACTTAACTTTTACCCAGTAAATATATATATATATATATATATTCAACTGAATTGAGATAAATGATTCCTAAAATGAGGTTATCCACACACACAAAACTGATTTCAGTTGATTCCAAAATTGATTGCTACCTCCTTTACTTGCATTATTTTCATTCTCTTCTAAAACAATGCTTAGTAGCTCTTGCTATGGGCACTAATGAGAGAATATTAGCAGTAAAAATAACAAACTCTGAACAAAAATTCCGAGCAGCAAACAATCGCAAGCCATTCTGTTTTCCTTAAATGGCTAAATAAAGTTTAATAGCTGTAAGTGTTTGCTGCAATTGGGGTTTCTAAGTGGTGATTGCCCTGTGGGTTGTATCAGCTTCCACTTATTAGGAGAGTGAAACTGTTTAAAGGAGATTGGGTTTTGCATCTGCATTTAGTTTGCCTGGATGATTCTGTAAAGACCTTTGTGTGTGTGGTTGGAGTAAAACCTCCCTAAGTATAATTAAACACTAAAGCATAACAAACAAAGGGGTCTTTTAAGGACAGAAGAATCAGCTCCTCAGGACTAGTTTATTAACCTGGCACAGTTTACTCCGGTAAAGCCTTCTAGAATATATTGGGAGAGCTTACCAGAAATATATTAGCAAAGACACAAGCATAGCTGCCATTCCTAGCTCAACACAAATCTCTGTGCAACTGCCACAGAAAATAAAAGAGTGATGCAACTCTCCAAATAAACCAAAGAGGTATGAAGGACTATACAGAAGTTTTCAAATACAACCTTTTCCAAGCTCTTTGGCTGAATTATCCTATTACAGCAAAATACATTACATATGCACCCTTCTCTATTATTTAATCTTTCTTGGTATGCAATGAGCATATTTGATACAAACTTATCCAATTTTCTGTTTGAGTATCTCAGCTTCTTATCTTATATATCCTGTCTACTCGGTACCTTTCCAAAGGTGGCTGAATTTACTTTATCCTTGGCACCTGGGTTGCAGTTTTCGATATACATTTCGTATAGTAGCCAGCGGGGTACCGTGCATCCTTCACACAAAAAGAAATTGTCAGCTATCCTTTAAAACAAACAAACAAACAAAAAATAATCAGTTTATGTCAGAATTAGAAAACAGAGTTGTTAATGTGAAATTTTAATAGCTAATCGGGTTTAGAGTGAACTCCGTAGAAGTTACTATAAGGAAAGTTCTACTTTCCTTTTTATTTTTTTTCTTCCCAACATGTAAGAGCACTCGTGAGATTCTATTAAGAAATCAACTGGACCTCATGGTTTTTAATAAAGAAATACAGCTTAGTGGTACCAATCTAACGTTAAAACCAATATGCAAGACATTAACATCTCTCTAATAGGACAGTTTTTATCTTCTAATTACAAAGGTCTCTGCTGTACTGAAGACAATATTGTGAGCCTTTTTTTCTTCTGAAATGTCCAGGATGATGTTTTGGGATGGAGAATGCACAAATGATGAAGGACCAAATTATTTTCTCATATAACCTCACTGATTTTAGCACAAGTTTAGCAACAGTATGGATTCTTAAGTTATATTTACTATGTATGAGGACCGACAGTGCCTAAACTGTTCTCAGTGTTTAAGTACTTACCCTTTGGCCAAACCCCTTGCTCATCCTACCTGTTGGAGTGGTCATAGTCAAGTCAACACATCTATTTGCATGAGTGAGATAAAGAAGATGTGAGCTTAGTTACTTCTGAGCCTAAGTTATTACCTTCACCAGAATAAAGACCTTTAGCTATGAGATAGTGGCAATGGTTTCGATGTCAGAAGCTTCCCCAGTGCAAATACAGAGGCAAAGCTGGAGCAGAGAAGCAGAGAGGGGATTACTTTTCAAAGCATGACACGCCGATTGTATAGCCGTGTTTTCTCACCGTGACTCCACTTCTGTTATGCCCAATGATTTATGCATATTTAATTGTTTTATAAGATGAACGCTGATGCAGCACAGTGCCAGTTGTTCACCGTGTCTTTACCAACCATCGGGTCGGCTCAGAGCACGGACTTCTCCCAGTTGCCCAGCGAGACATCCAGTTCAGGCTTTAATTTGGTGTTCCCCACAGCATTAACAGCCTGATTTCAGGCTCTGCAGTGTTTGTCTTTCTCTATTAGCTTTATAGATGGTAGATAATGGACGAGGCTTTCAGTGAAAGAGCTTGCTAGAACAGAGGCCACCCGATGATGGGGAGCAAGGACATGATCACCGTGCAGCCCGCCCATGGGGTATTTCCCTCCGTGGGGCCAAATGGTGAACGAAACTTATTCCAGGTAAGAGTCCTGACGGAGCGCTGCCTGCCAGCAGACAGAAATACTTGTTTGGTCTAGGACAGCCATCTCAAAACCCTTCATAATTGAGCAGTCCCTGAGGAGATTAAACCGAAGTCCAAATTCATCCTTAATATAACACCGCAAGCGTCGCTGGATGTGCAGCAGAAATTAATTCATGCTTCAGTTACTGATTTC